>NC_133334.1:61377057-61684140 GCF_042186555.1 Aquarana catesbeiana | reverse complement strand
TTCCCCTGCGCCCCATTGCAAGAGCACAATGTCTCAGCAGGAGGGATTCACCTGTCAGCACTGTCTGTGTTGATGGGGGAATTGTGCAAATGTCTTATTCTTAAAGGGTAACTCCACTTTCATGGGGAAAACAATAGCAAAAAAAGAATAATTGATATAGCATATACAATTGCGACACAAGTCATGTTGTAATTGAATCTAATTACAAATTACCTTTCCTTTTCAATCTGCAGCTCTGTAATTTTCTGAAAATACAACGTAATATGGCTACCTGGAGGTGTTCTTTACACAGTGTACAGAACGCCCCCCCCAGAAGCATAATTTCCTGCTTGTGGGATTGGCTTACCAATTTTCCCAGAAATCTGCACTGAGATACAAGTCAGATTTCTGGCATCCCCTGCAACAAAATTGTCATTTTTGGTGAGATACTTTCTATAGGAAATTACGGCTAAGCCTGGGTTCACACTAGCGCAATCTCAGAGATCGCATGTGATTCGTACCCGCACTGCAGGTGCCGATCACGTGCGATCTCTGAGCAATGCGAGTTCAGCCATACAGTTGTATGGCTGTACTCGCATTGGATTCACACAGAAAATAGTGCAGGGACTTGTTTTTCCCCGCACTAGAATCGGATCACATTGGTGTTCTCACCTATGCAATCCGATTCCTGTGCGAGTTCACAGTTCGCACTGCGATCTGTGAACTAAACTGGGGGTGTCATTAACCCTTTGACCCTTTGTGTCGAAACGCATCGGTCTTGCACATTACTGCCACCCACATTGCTTTTAATCTATTTTTACTGTATTCGTGATCACTTTTTTATCATTTATCTTGCAAGCTGTTGTAAGATTTTCTATGCCCAATAAACCGTAATTGGTTGATTTGCACCATGTGGAGCACCTGTTTTTCTTTTCCTCCATATTTCACATTTTGCCACTCCTGACCATCTTTCCATCATCTGTACGTGGATTTGCCTTGGCCACTCGCTGCTGCTGGTCATTGGTCTCATCTGGTCCTGTACCTTGGAGTTGCCTACCATCGCACCAAATGCGACATTATCAGGAGGTTTTCAAGCTTGTTAAACTTACTGCCGTATGGTATGTGCATCCACCACAGTCAGTAAGAGTACCTTATCGTGTTTACTTTATCTCTGGAAAAAGTTTATTGGCACATCAATTGGTCCATCTAGACTACACTCCAGTCAAATCTATTTGGAAACGGGGCCATAAGAACTTTCTCCATTATTTTTGTATTCAACATATGGACTAGGCCCTACATCTCACTGTGTCTCAACAGCACAATTTGAGTTTCTATCCCTTGTTCACACTCACATTTTTGTTTTTTCACAATTCTATGATTATTTACTATTTGTAGTGAATCATTTATAAGTCACTGTATGTCATGTTCCCATCTTTATGGTTACATGCTTGAGCGCTGCACGTTTTTTTCCACAAGCACAAGGCGTGTGAACTGCCTGCAGGAGAGGGAGAGGAGCGATGTAGGAACCAGGGCTGGAATCGCGCTGGAATTTTCCTCATTAGAGGCCTGCAGGTGCACAGCTAATTGATAATTATCAAACCACTCCCATTAGACTCAGCACAGGGGCACAGAGGAACAAACATTGATTTCTTCAGAATAACAAAAGGTAGGAATTTGCAACAAAATTTGTTAAAATCCTTGTAATGTACATAGATTACCCAGAGGGGAAGGTGTTTTCCTTAACAAAAGTTGGGCTACGTTTTAAGGCAGACCATAGATTATGACATTTTCTACCCTACAACCAAGGAGCTATTGTGTTCTCCAGGTGGGTTGGTGAGCAGGGGCGGACTGACCATCGGGCAGTTCGGACGCTGACCGAGGGCCCGTGGCCAGTAGGGGGCCCCATGGCAGCTTCCACTTCGGGACCCGATCTACCCGTCAGCTAGCTGTGATTGACGGGCTGATCGGGTCCCTGCTCACTGCTAAGAGACTGCAGTGTATACACACACCTCGTGATGCGCTCCTCCTCCTCCCCGCCGGCCCCTCCTTCCCTCCCATCCACCCCAGGTGCTTGTATCTGTCATCACCTCGGACGGACAGAAAAGAGGAGGGGTCGGCGAGGAGGAGGAGGAGCGCATCACGAGAGGTCTGTATACAGCCGCTTCCCGCGCTACTCTGCATGTAGGAAGGAAAGTGCAGCAGCTTGTACCACGTGCTGCTATTAGAAAGTTGCTGCACAGCTTCCCACCCACAGTGTCCCCCTGTGCCCCCCACCTCCCCACAGTGTCCCCCTGTGCCCCCACCTCCCCACAGTGTCCCCCTGTGCCCCCACCTCCCCACAGTGTCCCCCTGTGCCCCCACCTCCCCACAGTGTCCCCCTGTGCCCCCCACCTCCCCACAGTGTCCCCCTGTGCCCCCCACCTCCCCACAGTGCCCCCCTGTGCCCTCCACCCCCCACAGTGACCCCCTGTGCCCCCCACCTCCCCACAGTGACCCCCACCTCCCCACAGCGTCCCCCTGTGCCCCCCACCTCCCCACAGTGTCCCCCTGTGCCCCTCACCTCCCCACAGTGCCCCCCTGTGTGCCCTCCACCCCCACAGTGACCCCCTGTGCTCCCCACAGTGACCCCCACCTCCCCACAGTGTCCCCCTGTGCCCCCCACCTCCCCACAGTGTCCCCCTGTGCCCCCACCTCCCCACAGTGTCCCCCTGTGCCCCCCACCTCCCCACAGTGTCCCCCTGTGCCCCCCACCTCCCCACAGTGTCCCCCTGTGCCCCCACCTCCCCACAGTGTCCCCCTGTGCCCCCCACCTCCCCACAGTGTCCCCCTGTGCCCCCCACCTCCCCACAGTGTCCCCCTGTGCCCCCCCCACCTCCCCACAGTGTCCTCCTGTGCCCCCCCACCTCCCCAGAGTGTCCTCCTGTGCCCCCCCACCTCCCCACAGTGTCCTCCTGTGCCCCCCACCTCCCCACAGTGTCCTCCTGTGCCCCCCACCTCCCCACAGTGCCCCCCTGTGTGCCCTCCACCCCCCCACCTCCCCACAGTGACCCCCACCTCCCCACAGTGACCCCCACCTCCCCACAGTGTCTCCCTGTGCCCCCCACCTCCCCACAGTGCCCCCTTGTGCCCCCCACCTCCCCCCTCCCCACAGTGACCCCCTGTGCCCCCCACCTCCCCACAGTGACCCCCACCTCCCCAGTGTCCCCCTGTGCCCCACAGTGACCCCCACCTCCCCACAGTGTCCCCCTGTGCCCCCCACCTCCCCACAGTTACCCCCTGTGCCCCCACCTCCCCACAGTGCCCCCCTGTGCTCCCCACAGTGCCCTCCACCTCCCCACAGTGTCCCCCTGTACCCCCCACCTCCCCACAGTGTCCCCCTGTGCCCCCCACCTCCCCACAGTGTCCCCCTGTGCCCCCCCCACCTCCCCACAGTGTCCTCCTGTGCCCCCCCACCTCCCCACAGTGTCCTCCTGTGCCCCCCACCTCCCCACAGTGTCCTCCTGTGCCCCCCACCTCCCCACAGTGCCCCCCTGTGTGCCCTCCACCCCCCCACCTCCCCACAGTGACCCCCACCTCCCCACAGTGACCCCCACCTCCCCACAGTGTCCCCCTGTGCCCCCACAGTGTCCCCCTGTGCCCCCCACCTCCCCACAGTGCCCCCTTGTGCCCCCCACCTCCCCCCTCCCCACAGTGACCCCCTGTGCCCCCCACCTCCCCACAGTGACCCCCACCTCCCCAGTGTCCCCCTGTGCCCCACAGTGACCCCCACCTCCCCACAGTGTCCCCCTGTGCCCCCCACCTCCCCACAGTTACCCCCTGTGCCCCCACCTCCCCACAGTGCCCCCCTGTGCTCCCCACAGTGCCCTCCACCTCCCCACAGTGTCCCCCTGTACCCCCACCTCCCCACAGTGTCCCCCTGTGCCCCCCACCTCCCCACAGTGACCCCCTGTGCCCCCACCTCCCCCTGTGCTCCCCACAGTGCCCTCCACCTCCCCACAGTGTCCCCCTGTGCCCCCCACCTCCCCACAGTGTCCCCCTGTGCCCCCCACCTCCCCACAGTGTCCCCCTGTGCCCTCCACCTCCCCACAGTGTCCCCATGTGCCCCCCACCTCCCCACAGTGCCCCCTTGTGCCCCCCACCTCCCCTCTCCCCACAGTGCCCCCCTGTGCCCTCCAACCCCCCCCCCCATGGTGTCTCCCTGTGTCCTCCACCCCCACTGTGTCGCCTTCCCCCCTGATGGCTACCCTGAAAGACACTGTGTTAAGTCTGGAGGATCCCAGTGCTCTACTGTGTGCCCTGTGTTTTGGTTTGTGCCCTGCTATTTGCCCTACTGCGTGCCCCATGGCCTGTGATGTGCCCTGCTAGTGTACCCCCTTATGTGCCCTACTCTGTGCCCCTTGCCCTGTGATGTGCCTTGTGATGTGCCCTGCTGTGTACCGCCTGTTGTGCTCTACTGTGTGCCCTGCAATGTGCTCTGTGTGCCCCATGCCCTGGGATGTGTGCCCTGATGTGTACCGCCTGTGTCCTGTTCCCAAGGATGTGCCCTACTGTGTGCCCTGCTGTGTGCCCTACTATTTGCCACATGCCCTGTGATGTGTGGCACGCTCCCTGCTGTGTATCTCCTGATGTGCTCTGTGATGTGCCCCCGCTGTGTACCCACTGATGTGCCCTGTACCCTCTGTGATGCACCATGCTGTGCTCAATAATGTGCCCTGATGTGTACAGCATAATAAACCCTGCTGGGTGCCCCATTATGTGTCCTGTGATGTGCCCTACTGTGTGCCCCATGCCCTGTGCCCCATGATGTGCCCCGTGCTCTGCTGTGTGCCATGTGATGTGCCTTACTGTGTGCCCCATGTAAGTGGGGCTTTGTGTAGGTGCGGCTTGCATGTGGGCGGAGACACAGGGGGCCCCATGATCTTCTATTGCCCGGGGGCCCCATGAGTTGTCAGTCCGCCCCTGTTGGTGAGCCTTCCTTGTGAGCAGAGCACAATGATTACTGCTAGTGGCTATAGCTGGTGGCAATAATCGCATGATAGAAATCCAACATGATGGTTGTACCCAAGTTAGACGATGGATCAACTTGGATAAAATCAGCCTACCCATTGATGGATTGAACCTCGGCCTGTCCCTGCTGAACCGGCCGAGTTTTGAACCATTTATGGTCGGCTTAAGCTATGCCAAAATTTTGCATCTTTAATAACCTAAGTTAGCCAATAAAGGATATCATTTAAATTCCAAACTCTCTGCATTAATCATTAACTAAGAAAGTACAACACTCTACTACAAGCAATTCATAATATAGTATGAGACTACTTTTCACTGGTTCTCAGTTATATGAACAGTTTAAGAGTTCTGATTGTTATCCCCTTCTTGTTCAAAACAGATTATAATGTCATCGACATAGATAAGGATGTATATCCATCTGTCTTCTTGATTCCTGGAGTAGAGACATGGGTCTGCTTTACTTCTTGAAAATCCCTCTCTGGTAAGTACTTTGTTCACTTTCTCAATCCACATCCTTGCAGATTGCTTAAAACGGAGGTCCTGCCAAATTTTTTTTTTAAAGGTCAGCAGCTACAAATACTGCAGCTGCTGACTTTTAAAATATGGACACTTATCGTATTTATCAGCATATAACACGCACGTTTTTCCCCTGAAAATCAGGGGAAAATCGTGGGTGCGTGTTATAGGCCGATCCCTGTCACTTTTGCTCGGATCGGAGCGATCACGGCGTTTGCCGCGATCGCCGCCGACATACACAGCTGTGTGTAAATTCAAATATGGCGCCGAGACTGCAGGGACTCAGCGGAGCGGAGATACACATACCCGAGAGTCCTCGGCTTTTTTCGGCGCCGCTCACAGTCCCGCCCAGTCCCGCCATTGGACTTGTGTTATGTCCATCATAGGGCGGGACTGCGCGTGACTGTGAGCGGCGCCGAAAAAAGCAGAGGACGTTCGGGTATGTGTATCTCCGCTCCGCCGAGTCACTGCAGTCTCGGCGCCATATTTGAATTTACACACGACTGTGTATGTCGGCGGCGAGCACTGGGGCAAGGCTGCACTGGGGCAAGGCTGCACTGGGGCAAAGCTGCACTGGGGCAAAGCTGCACAGGGGCAAGGCTGCACTGGGGCAAGGCTGCACTGACATGGCTGCACTGACAAGGCTGCATTGGGGCAAAGCTGCACTGACATGACTGCACTGACATGGCTGCAGTGACAAGGCTGCACTGGGGCAAAGCTGCACTGAAAAGGCTGCACTGGGGCAAAGCTGCACTGACAAGGCTGCAATGGACTCTGGGGCAAGGCTGCAGATGGACACCGATAACGCTGCATTGATGGGCATTTTAATCTAAGTTTTTCTTCCTTAAACTTTACTCCTAAAAGTTTTTTCCTTAAAATTCCCTCCTAAACTTGGGGTGCGTGTTATACGCCGGCGCGTGTTATACGCCGATAAATAGGGTACTTGTCCAGGGCGCCAGCGATGTTGGCACACAAAGCTCTCGGGTGGAGGTGCCGCCATCTTCTGTAAGGGAATCAGGAAGTGAAGCCTTGTGGCTTCGCAGCCTGGCTCCCTACTTCGCATGTGCGAGTCACACTGCGCGATCCCACAGGTCCCTGCTGTCTTCTGGGACCTGTGTGTCTCCCAGAAGACAGCGGGGGGGGATGAAGGAGGCACCGGATATGGTGTAGATATCCGTATGTACCCATGGATATCTATGCCTAAGTGGGAGCAATTACCTGGATTATACAAGTATCTGCTCTCCTCTCCCCCTGAGGGGAGAAATGTGACACCGGAGGGGGGGAGGATTCCGAAAAGCGGAAGTTCCATTTTTGGGTGGAACTCCGCTTTAAGATCGTAGATGCTCTTCTGAAGTTTACACACAAGGTTGCCTCCTTGCTCAAACCCTGTTGGTTGCTCCATGTAGGGGTCGATCGGCAGAATGGCACAGCTGGGCAAATGGGCGTACCAGTAAGTCCCATTATATTCCCCGCCGTGCCATTGTGTGCGTGAGTCGGGTCGCGGGTCCCGCGGACTCGATCGCCATGGGGATACCCGCGATCGCCTCACGGAGCTAATGTAAACAAGCATCTCCCTGTTCTGCCTAATGACAGTGTCACTGATCTCTGCTCCCTGTCATCGGGAGCAGAGATCAGTGATGTGTCACAGCTAGCCCATCCCCCCTACAGTTAGAAAACACTCCCTAGTACTGACTCAACTCCTCCCTATATTTTTATAGCACTGATTGCTGTATAAGTGACAATGGACCCAAATATGTGTCAAAAATGTCCAATGTGTCCACCATAATGTCGCAGTCACAATAAAAATCGCTGATCACCTCCATTACTAGTAAAAAAAAAAATATTAATAAAAATGCCATAAAACTATCCCCTATTTTGTAAACGCTATAACTTTTGCGCAAACCAATCAATAAACGTTTATTGCTAATTTTTTTTACCAAAAATATGTAGAAGAATACGTATCGGCCTAAACTGAGGAAAAAAAATGTTTTTTTGATTATTTTTTGGGGATATTTATTATAGCAAAAAGTAAAAAATAATGCATTTTTTTCAAAATTGTCGCTATTTTTTGTTTATAGCGCAAAAATTAAAAACTGCAGAGATGATCAAATACCCCCAAAAGAAAGCTCTATTTGTGGGAAAAAAAGAACGTCAACTTTGTTTGGGAGCCACGTCGCACGGCCACGCAATTGTCAGTTAAAGCGGCGCAGTGCCGAATCGAAAAAAGTGCTCTGGTCAGGAACGGGGTAAATTCTTCCGGGGCTGAAGCGGTTAACAGGAATACAGGCGATAGTCTCTGTGATTAGAACAATAGTAGAAGAAGGACAAGGTGCGCTAAACTAAGTGCAGCATGTTTAGAACAATTTATTGGAGAAATAAAAGAAGGCCAAATGGCTACTCACGGATTATAAGTGAGAATCAGGCATATAAACAGATATGGAGAAGTCTATGTTCACTGTGCAAGATTGCATCGATGGAGGTGCCCCAGCGGTGTCTGGGTGAACTGCCAAGGTGGAACTGCAGAACGGATGGATGTCTAGCTTGGCTGGGCACCGCAAGTCCTCGGGGAAGCCAGGTGGAAGTGCAGGAGGGCCTGGATGTTGAACTCGGCTGTGCACCCTACGTCCTCGGAGAAGCCAGAGACCCGGAACCGGAAGGACAAACCAGCATGGAACGCAAACTCGATGAATTCTGTGTGCCAGAAGTGACGTGGGAGCTGCCGTTGGTGCTAGGAACTTTATAATCCCTCTCCATCTTTTTATTGTGGGACTATTTATTAATTTTTCATATACATATATATACATATGATCACCAATTAACTCTGATTGCTGCTATAATGTTTGGTTAGTCTTTGCGCCATCTCTTCCTTTTCTGCGATAGTCTCTGTGATGTTGACTAAGGCGAAGGCAGAGATCCTCTGGGCTGGACGGCTTAAGTAGGCAGGACTGACGAGCAGGATATCATCAACAGCTGAGCAACTGTGGAGAGATAGGAGCTGGCAATTAGCTTACAGCTGAATGGCCAGCTCAGAGAAGGAAGGGCTGAGCCCAGCCCTGACAATAATCAATGTTTGTGAAGAAGGTCTCATCACTAGCCATGTGGCTTGTTGCTCCTGAGTCTATTCACCAGTCGATGGCTTGCCACTCTCTGTCAATTTAAAGGTGCCACTCCATGATGTGTCTGCAGTTTCCTTTGTGGCTGCTTTGACTCTCTTTTATGGATAGCTTTCGACAAATTCGTTAATTTGGAAATATCCGAATTAACGAAAACCCGTTTAACAAATTTTTCCGAATATTCGTAAATTTGAAAACTTTGTAAATTCGTAAATTCATACATTCGTAAATTCGTACATTCGTAATTTACGAATGTACATTTGTACATTCGTGCATTCGTACATCAGTAAATTAGTGAATTCGTAAATTTGTAAATTTGTAAATTCGGAAATCTGAAATAATAATTGACTAATAATAACATAACTACTATTACTAGTAACTATTAAATTATAGGTATTGTAATTTCCTTTTAAATTTGGCTGTTAGTGAACGTAACACATACAAATTTATCCGAAGGATATGAATGATCCGAAATAACGAATGCCGTATCCAAACGAATGGAACGTAATGAATTAATAATAATAATAAATAACAATAATAATAATAAAAACTTTTTATTATTATTATTTATTATTAATTTGTTCTATTCCATTTGTTTAGATGCAGCATTCGTTATTTCGGATAATTCGTAACTTCGGATAAATCCGTATTTGTTACGTTCACTGACAGCCAAATTTGAAAAGAAATTACAATACCTATGATTTAGTAGTTAGTTACTATTTCAGATTTTCGAATTTTCGGGTTTTTGGATTTTCAAATTTCGAATTTACAAATGTACGAATTTACGAATATACAAATTTATGAATGTACGAATTCACGAATGTATGAATGAACGAATGTACGAATTTACGAATGTACGAATTTACGAATGTATGAATGAACGAATGAACGAATTTACGAATGTACGAATTTACGAATTGTGATCATAACGAATGACCTGAAAAATGAGAAAAAAAAATAAACTAATGAAGCGAAAATGAAGATGATCGAATTTTTTGGCTTTGCACATGTCTAAGCTGTAGCTTTTGCTGCTCGGATTTCCAGATAGAACAGTCCTTTTTTAAGTGACCAGTCCTTTTGCAGTGAAAACAGGCTCTGCTTTCTTTGTTATGCTTTATGCCTTTGTACATTTTAAGAGCTTTGTCATCATGGTGCGTATTTTCTTTCCTTCTGTCATATTCATCAATTAATTTGCCTTTGACATTATCCAGTGTCAGCTCCTGCTCGGGTCTGGTTTCTAAAGTGTTAATAAGAGCAGTAGATGTCTCTGGAAGGCTGAAGAGGAGCAGGGCAACGGTATGGCTATCTTTGATGTCCTCTCCAATGGCATGTAGCTGCTCTATGATCTATAGCATAGCTTTCATGTGGTTACACATTTGCTGGCCTTCTTCTAGTCTCATTTTATACAGCTTTCTTAGTAGAAATAGCTTACTGTTGAGACTTGAATGCTCATGCAGTTTTGGTAATGAAGTCCACATACCTTTGGTCATTTTCTCTGTTCTTATGTGGATAAGCTGGTCATCTTCCACTAACAAGCTTTTAGTCGCTTTTGCCTATCTATCCTTCCTATCCCAGTCCTTTGTCTCTCCATTTGTGGGTCTGTCTGTATTCAGCACTTGTCACAAGTCATCCTTGCTAAGAAGTATTTGTAGTTTGAACTTCCACAGCTGGTAATTGGCATTGTTCAGCTTTGCAATTGCAAACTTCACATTTGAACCACTTGCGATCTTTCAGTAGCTTGTATACAGTGCTCACTGTACTCACTGAGTTGCAGAGTTCTCTTTCCGGTGCCTGGGTGCTGCTGGGTATGCTGGGTGAGCTGGGCCCACAATCTGTTGTGCAGGGTATTGAAATAATGTGCTGGAAGCTTCTTGTATACAGCAATATGCTTTACTTTCATGGAGGTTATCTTTATCATGGAACAGGAACTAAACACAAACAAGTGCACACAGAGGAAAAACAGTACTTCCTCCTATTACATCATATGATAGAAACACTACAATGCTGTAGCTCCACCTGCTGGTATAGACAGGTATAATGCATATGTATAGTTCACAGTACATAAAGCTACTATGCTGTTGTTTCTTTCAACATTTAGGCCTATGAAGAAAGGTTTTCTGGGGAGCACTGCAGATATCCAAACACCAGCTAATCAGAGGAGGAAATAACAGTGATTGGACAACGTTTTATATCCTGTCCAATCACCATTTCCAGTCCCACTCTTACAGTGTCTGTAAATACATTGTAAGAATTATATTGTTCGATTCAGCAAAAAATGTGGCTCCCATCTTATGTCATGGACACTTCAAAGCTTCAAATGAAGCTGTTGGCAATTGAGTACTAAGGTCACAAAAGTCTTAATTATTGCATCTAATTCAACAGGCGCCCCAAAGTAATTAAATCTTTCTCCACTCAACTTTTTAGTGGTGTGTTTATTTCTTTATGATGCTAACTCAAGGACCCTTTTCTTTTCCAATCCTTTTTTCTATCCTACTGGGAGAAAGTTACAAAGGATCTAACTGGGTCATTTTCGGCAGTGCAGATTTTGTTTCACTTTACACTCAAAGAATTTTAAAATCTGACATCATGTACTTGGTGCAGTCACAAGACAAGTTGGGCAATACCAATGAAGGTAAAAAGGGACAAAAGGAAAACAGCCCCAGGATTTATAGAAAAGAAAGAGAAAAACAACAGAGAGAAGCTTTTTCTGCTGTTAGCAAAAAACATGGCAGATTCAAAATTGATAAAAAGGATCTTTAGAAGGTAAATGGGGCGTAAAATGAATAAATTAGTAAAGACAGATACAAAAGTTCAGCAAAACATAAACAATTGCCCGGCACTGATTAGAATGTGTTCATATTATTCTTATCACCCTTTGTGGAATGTGGTTTGCCTGCTGCCCCCTGCACCACCAATGTGTCCTTTCATGACATAGGGGTGGGTGGATGGAACCACGGCATGTGGTGAGGGCATTTGCAGAATCCTACTCACAGCTTTGCTCCTTGAGAGAAAGAGCAGGTTCAAAGAATGGGCAGTGGAACAAGTAAGTATAGTCTTCTTTTGCAGGGTGTTTTTTGAATAGTTGACAGAGTCACTATAACTCTGAAACTTTAACTGTATCTAAACCCAATAACAAAAATGTAATATATTGCAGCTTACATGTTCTTAGATGTGGCGGCTGTAGTAGTTTTCTAATTTTAAGCTTTTTCCTTTGTTTTCACCTGGTGATCCAGCCAGTAACACACTCCCTGTCTTAGGGTGACTACACTCACTCCTCCACTGTATCTATGAAGGATCAACATAGCCAACCTTGGCCAGCAGCACTGACAACCTGCGGAGAAAGTAGTGTTAGATGGATTTGTAGATTCAACTTTACATGAATGATCGACAAATTAGAGTAACTAAACACAAAAACAACATTTAATATTTTGGTGCTTAGCAATCAGTGGATATGGTGGCTACATTAATTTTCTTTTTTTCAGGCTTTTATCCCTTTATTTTCACAATTGTCAATTGGTGATTAGTCAGTAACACACCTCCTGTCTTAGGTTGGCTTCATTCACTCCTGCAATACATCTATGGAGGAGTAACATAGCCACCCTTGAACTGTAGCATTGTCAGACATTGGAGAGGGTGGTGTTGGAGGGATTAGTAGATTTAAATGGACTTTACATTAGTGACTAACCATGTAAAGCCTTTCAGGTATAGGGAGAATAAACTTGCTTAAAATGATTTGGATGCCGCAGCCCCTGTACTTTCTATCTAATTCAGTGATATATTTAGGGACTGGAGGAAAGGGCCACCAAGGATAAAACTATAATTTTTACAATAACCCAAGTGTGCCAGAGGTCTAGCTGTTCCTAATCCATGGATCTATTTTTAGCTGCCTAGTTACAACATCTAGTTGGGTGGGACTCTGGAATGCTCTCCATCTTACCGCTTATTCTCATTTATGAGGCAAGGTCATCATCCTTTACTCCTTTACTTTTGTGATGCAAGTTTGTAGTGCTTTGCAGGTATCATTGCCTACCCTTTTTTTAATCTGTAATGCAACTAAAATATTGTTGGGGATTTCTTCCTTCACTACATATATCCCCATTTGGGATAATCCCCCTTTTCCTGATTTTTTTTAAGCTCCGCCCTGGAGCTTTCCACAGATGGGAAATACACACTTTGGTACATTTATATGATGGTGGTATGTTCAAGTCCTTTTTACTTCGTGGAATTTGAGCTTAGTCCCAAGTAGTTTTATCAATATCCCCAACGTAGACATGCCATTCAAACGCAGCCTGATTGGGCCTTGGTTTCCTTTTCCTCGATGTCTATTGTCAACACTATGATAAGTGCACCATCAACTAAGGGATTGATTTCAAATTCCTACCAAGTACTATTAGATTGCTTTCATTTAAAGTTCTCTTTGTTATGTAAATCTTGATGGGAGAGAGATGTAGGCCCTTTTTCTGGAGATATTTGGGAAGACATCCTACAGTCCCTTCAGAGTGTTTCTTTATCCCCTTCATATAGACTTACGCAGATATGTATTTTAAAGAGTCTATAGAACCCCCAAATTTCTGTATAAAATTGGTGTGAGAGATTATCCCTGGTGTGCTAGATGTGGGCACTTGTCTGGTTCCCTCATTCATCTTCTATGGTGTCCCAAATTGAGAAGGTATTGCGCTGAGGTGGTAGGGAATCTTAATGGCTTTTAGGGTTTAACCTGTTGGTTGACCCTCTTATCTGTTTGCTTGGTCATATTGATTCATCCTCAGAGCCCTTTCACACTGTGCCGCCTAGGGCGACAGCGGTAAAGCGGCGCTATTTTTAGCTTTACTGTAATTTTAGCGGCACTATTCGTCCGCTAGCGGAGCGGTTTAAAGCCCCCACTAGCAGCCGAAAAGGGGTTAAACCCGCCCGCAAAACACCGACAGAGTGGCGTTTTGCCGGTGGTATCACAGCGCTGCCCCATTGATTTCATTGGGGAGCAGTGGTGGAGGAGTGGTGAGTTCACCGTTCCAAAGAAGACTTTTTGTAACGCCCTGCCAGCACACCGCTCCAGTGTGAAAGCCCGAGGTGAATGGAGGCGCTTTTTTCAGGCGCTATGCAGTCGCTATTTTTAGCACTGTAGCGCCTGAAAAATTCCCGCAGTGTGAAATGGGTCTTAGGTGGACATTTCCTCAGCTGCCTTCTCTCTCTGAATGGACAACAGAGCTTAAGAAATACATTTCATATGAAAAACACACTTATTACCTTAGGATTAGGAACTCTACATGGAAGTTTGAATATGGCCGGGGGATAGAGTATACATACCTTAATTTTTGTTAGGGAGTATTTGTTGATTATTGTATTCTTATGATTGCTGTGCCCCCCTCCCCCTTTTTTTTTTTGTTTTGTTTTGTTTGTTTGTTCTGCTCTGTGAGGGGGCCGAGGGAATGTCAACCTAAGACCCCTTATTTGTTAACTTTTTTTTTGTTTTCCTGTTTGTGTAAAACATAAAAACAGTTAACAAATAATATCAGAATTTTTTTGAAAAAGCCGGTCCAGTATCTACAGCCTCCTCTCAAGACTTTTTCATGTACCCTTCAAACAAGAATGCCCAGCATGCACTTCTCCGCTGCATTCTTCTAGGCCTCTTCTCTTACCAGCAGAAGCTGGCCACCTACCTATTTATTGCCACAAAGTGTGCCATTGCCAGTGCTTGGAGGAAGCCCTCGGTTGGGTTTGCAGAGGTGAAGAGCTTTCTGACTAGCCTCATGCTTCATGAGAAAATTACCAGTATGCTTCATGACTCCCAAGCTAAGTTCCTCAAAGTGTGAAACCCATGGTGGTCTTATGCTCTCCCCACTCTGCCCCGGGCCAGCTTGGGTATTCCAGACCATTCTGAAACACCATCTAACCTGCAGGTTCCCTCTTCTCTTTCTGCCAAGGTCTACGGCTCTTTCCTTCCTTTTTTCTTTCTTGTCTTGACTATTCTCACCATCTCCCCTTACTTAGTTCTGCACTGCTCTTCTTCCTTCCTCATTCTGACTATCTCTTGCCTTTTCTCTTCCCACCTTCCCCTCCGGCCCCCCTATTTGTTTCCCCTCTTCCTTTCCCTCTATTATGGGATAACGATCCCCCTCCCTTTGCCTCACTATGTCCTGGGCCTTCGAGCCCAGTTACTCATTGACACTTCTGACACTAGATGCTGGATGCTTCCACTTTTCGCTTTGAAACCTTCAAAAATGTGTTTCTTTTGTATCTAAATGTGCTTTGCTCTTTTTCTCCCCTGCATGGAATGCTTTTTCCTTTTTTGGTCAAGCCTGTATCTTGATATTAGTTTACTCAATAAAAACTATTGTACCAGAAAAAAAAGCCAAACTCCAGCTAAGACTTTTAAATCAGTTACAGAAATCGTTTTTTTTTCCTTCTGGAGTAAAGGTAGAGCTGCACGATTCTGGCTAAAATGAGAATCACAATTTTTTTGCTTAGAATAAAGATCACATCATCTTTCACATTATACAAAAAAAAAAAAATGGGCTAACTTTACTGTTTAGTCTTTTTAAAATTCATTAAAGTGTATTTTTTCCCAAAAAATTGCGTTTGAAAGACCGCTGCGCAAATACATAAAATACATAAAACATAAAATATTGCAACAACCACCATTTTATTCTCTAGAGTCTCTGCTAAAAAATATATATAATGTTTGGGGGTTCTAATGCCCTGTACACACGGGCAGACTTTTCGACCGGACTGGTCCGATGGACCGAGTCCGGCGGACAATTCGACCATGTGTGGGCTTCATCGGACCTGTAGCTGACTTTTTCGGTCGAAAATCAGACGGACTTTAGATTTGGAACGTGTTTCAAATCTTTCCGACGGACTCGAGTCCTGTCGAAAAATCCGCTTGTCTGTAAGCTAGTCCGATGGATGAAAACCGACGCAAGGGCAGCTATTGGCTACTGGCTATCAACTTCCTGATTTTAGTCCGGTCGTACGTCATCACCTACGAATCCGTCGGACTTTGGTGTGATCGTGTGTAGGCAAGTCCGTTCGTTCGAAAGTCCATCGGAAGTCCGTCAAAAGTCCTTCGAAAGTCCGTCGGAAAGACCGTCGGACCTTTGATGCCGAAAAGTCCGCCCGTGTGTACACGGCATAAGTAATTTTCTAGCAAAAAAAACTGATTTTAAGCAGCAAGTGTCAGAAAAAGGTTTAGTCTTTAACTACTCCAGCCCGGAAGGTTTTACCCCCTTCCAGACCAGAGCACTTTTTACAATTTGGCACTGCGTCGCTTTACCTGGTAATTGCGCAATCATGCAATGCTGTACCCAAATGAAATTTGTGTCCTTTTTTCCCCACAAATAGAACTTTCTTTTGGTGCTATTTGATCACGTCTGTAATTTTTATTTTTTGCGCTATAAACAGAAAAAGAGCGACAATTTAAAAAAAAACAATATTTTTTGCTTTTTGCTATAATAAATATCCCCAAAATGTTTTAAAAAAACAAATTTCTTCATCAGTTTAGGCCAATATATATTCTTCTACATATTTTTGGTAAAAAAAATCGCAATAAGCGTATATTGATTGGTTTGCACATTTTTTTCTCTAGTAATGGTGGTGATCTGCGATTTTTAGCAGTATTGTGACATTGCACTGGACAGATCGGACACTTTTGACACTATTTTGGGACCATTGACATTTCTACAGCGGTCAGTGCTATAAAAACTGCACTGATTACTGTGTAAATGTCACTGGTAGGGAAGGGGTTAACACTAGGGACAATCAAGGGGTTAAATGTGTGTTCCCTCAGTGTGTTCTAACTGTATAGGGATAGGACTGAGTAGAAGGGGAGACATATCGTTGTTCCTACTTACTAGGAACAAACAACATGCCCCCTCTCCTCTGACAGCACAGGGATTTGTGTGTTTAGACACACAAATCCCAGTGCTGGTGCTCATGCACGCGATCGCGCGTGGCCGACGGTGATGGCGACTGTCGGTCACGTGCATTGGGTCCCCCCCGTGCAGCTCACGTGCGCGCGCCCCTCCAGCAGCTCTTAATGGAGCAGTGGAGCCATTCTGCCCCCGTAAATAGACGTGAGCCGATAGGGAACCGGCTAAGTGGTTAAACTGACCTCATTTACAGACAGAAGTTCATCCCTTTGATCTAAGAACAAAATGTTACTTTGTTTATAGTTATCAGCCATGTTGAGATATACTTGGCAGGCTGCCTGGATTTTTTTTTTTGTCAGCTGTCAGAAGTTTTAAGATTGGGAGGTGAGTAGAATTGCAAATTTGATTCTTAATGATTAATCATGCAGCTCTAGTTAAAGGTTTTACATAAATAAATAAAAGCTGAGCATTGTAAGCCCCTCTGTCAGTGTTAAATGGTTTGTCTCATCTCTCTAACAGACACTTTTGCTGGACAGCTTGTTCTGTTAAAAGAAGTTGAAAAAAAACAAAAGACCTACTGGCTAGATTACCAAGTAATGAAACTGTGTTACTGCTGGGGTAATGCTACTGAAAGACTTTATTAAATATTTCAATTACATTTTGGCCATAGTTACACTTTAAAGCCTAACTCCAACCAATACTTTTAAGCAGCTACAACTACAGTTATTTTCTTTTTGGATAAAGGTTTAAACTATATGAATAAAATTAATAAAAGCTGACCATTTCAAGCACCCTTGTCAATGTTTCATTTCAATAGTTTTTATTGGTAATTTTTCAACATTAGCACAAAAGTGTAATACATTATGGAAAGCCCACTTTGGCCCAACATATTAAAGAACTGGGTGCATACAGGAAAAAGAAAGACAAAGTCAAACGGTCCAATAACTCTTGGACCCATGGGTGGCTTCCCACTCATTGGTCAGGTGGTCAGGTTACTGAAGAGGTAAAATCCGGACCGTAAGCCGTGAGCCTGAGTATCATTTGCATCATCCCCAACAGGGGGAACTGTTGTGTAATATAAAAGTATAAAAGTGTGAAGAAATAATATGCACAGGGCATTCTGTGCTTAACTTTAAACAAATTATTAACTGCTGCCTGTTCCCTTAGTTGGACTCATGTGAGCCATTTCACGTTATATTTATTGACTAAGTCGCTCCAGACCAACAATGAGTTTAAGGTTAATCCATTTTGTAGAAGGAATGGAGAAGAAAAGATGAGTGGGAGAAGGAAAAGGAAAAAGAGAAGGAAAAAAAAACCCCAGAGGGGCAAGTATTAGGTAAGGTAAAAAAACCCATAGACAAGGAGATGGGAAAAGACAGGAAGAAAGTGGTAGTGTCTATGTACCAGGCTATGGCCCTGCTATACAGGGTGCTAGTGTCTCTCCCTCCAAATCAGGTGGATTCTGACAGGTAATTTATCCATGGAGTCCATGTTTTCTCAAAATGGGCTAGCTTGTCCCAGTGGATAGCCACCATACAATCATTAATAATGATCCATGTCAATTTTGCCTTCAAAAGATCAAAGGGGATTATGGGCGACCTCCAGGACCTTGCTATGGATATCCTAGCAGCTGTAAACATCAATGCAGTTAGGCGTCTCACATGTCCCGGTATCCCCTCCACTGGCTTCCCCAGAAGAGCCTGCTGTGGAGACTTTGTTAGGTTCACTTGGGTGAAGGAATAGATAAAATTGTATATGTGGATCCAGAACCGTGACCCTTGTCAATGTTAAATGGTTTGTCTCCACCCTCTACCTGCCACTTCTGCTGACCAATTTGGTCTGTTAAAGGAAGTTGAAAAATAACAGATTGATAGGATCCACAGGTAGTAAAACTATGTCACAGGTGGTGCTCAAAAAACTGTTAATGCTAGTGACAGACTCCATTGTATATGTCATATATTGATTTTGCCAATAGTTTCACTTAAACTCTTGAATGCATAGGTGTGCGCAGCCTGTTGCATTAGGGTGTGCACCCCAAAGCTCCAACACATATGCGTTTGACATATTTACCGGCCTCTTCCTCGCGCTCCATCCTGAAACAATGGTAAGAAGGTGGAGCAAGGGAGCACATGGGAGACCCAGGCAACAGAAGGAAGAGGATCAGGGTAATGAGGGGTGGCGGGGGTGGCATATATTAGTACCAATCCCCTATATTTTCTTCCTGTGGCAGCTGAATGTTGACAAAAGGGAGAGGAGAAGCCTACTTTCAGCTGCTGCAGGAGGAAAATACAGATCGGTTCCACTAAATTCCACCCACACCACTTCTCCTGTCCAGGTTCTGAGGGTCGGCAAGGAAGGGTTGTGGTTTACCTGTCACCTGCCCACCATTGACAGGTTGCCAACCCCAGGATTAGGGTGTGCCCAGGCACACCTGTTACACCCCTTGCGCACGCCTATGCTTGAATGTAGTCAAAACTAACCCTTAACTGTAATGCTAACCCTTTTATTACAGTAAAAAGGATTACCACAGCAAAAAATCACAAACTCCTTTGTCACACCATGATTCATAAAGCGTTCCAAAATGCAATGTGCCAATGCTCTGTGTGTTTGATACTTTGATACTTCCCATAAGGATAACCTATTTAATTGTCAATTATTAGTGAGTAAACTATTAATATACACACATTTGTCTTTATTGTGAAAGTATTACATATGTAAGACTCCAGCTCAATCTTTCTTTCAGGTTTAGATAGAGTGAGGTCCCTAAACCACTGTTAGGTCTCTATTGTGGAGATAGTCAGTCAACAGTAAGTGAACTTAAAAATGCTTGGAATAAACAGGTCTATACTCAAACAAAAATGTTTAAAGAAGAAAAAGAAAGGCAGGATTGATGGACCTATTGGTCTTTCCCCCTTCACTCTTCTATGTTTCTAGCTTCCGATCAATGACACAACAGAAAGTAAGGAGAGCAAGCAAGGAGGGACACACATAACAACAAAAGAGGTTGTAACTTTCCCATTCTACCACTCTTGGAGAGGTTCTTCTCATTTCCTGACCCAGTCACACAACAGGAAGTAAAGGGAGGTCCTCTCAATGGAGAACATAGTACATAGTCAGTAATAAAAAAATGAAAAAAGGTTCTAATCCTGCCCAACTCTACTGTATATGAAACCAAAAAAGTTCCGACTGGAATCCTACTTTAATGCCTGCCGGCTTAAGGGATTTTCTGCTTTATAATATGCCAGATTAATGGCTTTAAGATACAAATAAATGGCTTTAAGGTCCCCAAAACAAATAAACAAGCCAGTTTGTATAATACTTAGGCTGGGTATAAATGGCTAATTTTCTTTCAATCAACCGGCAGGCTGAATGAAAAAAAAAGAAAAAAAAACAGATTTCCCCATCCACACAAGCGAGGTAAATGGAGTAATTCTTCTGCCGGGACATTGTATTCCGACAGCAGCTGTAGCTGCTGTTCAATTAAAGTTTTCCAGGGTATCTGTTTAACAGTGGTCAATCTAACGAATGGCTTCCATCTAACAGGGAGGGCCACACACAGATTGAAATTCGGCCAGTAAATTTCGATCTGTCTGCACCCAGCCTTAGTAATTTAAAATAACTAGCTAAGTAACATTTTAATGAGTGTCCGTGATATCACGGCCTATGATTGGCTAATGGTTGGAGCAACGATGGGAGACTGTTTTCACAAAAATCCATACAAAGGCCTAAGAGAAGATTCAGTTCTAAAAGCAAGTACAATGCGTCTCTTAAAGATGGTTCTTGAAAAGAGAAGACTAAGGGGGTAAAAAAAGAAGACAACAATTAAAATGAATCAGTATCATCATTGCGCGCTTATTTACATAAACAAAACACACCCCTAGCGAGTTAATGAATATCATTATGGGAGAACTTTGCCCAAATCATAATATTCATGGACTCATTATCGGTTTGCTGCCGTTTGTTTTAACCGCCGGGAAAAAGACTATTTTGCTTCTGAGTACAAGAGGTTGAATCTATTTGACAAAAGAGGGTAATTTTTCAAACAGGATGCCAGAATTGCCATTTAAATAACCTAAAAGACTTGGGAGACTGCCCCCGGGTGTTCTCTTTTATTATTATTTTTAAAAAATACCACTGCCAAAACTTTTGCCTCCTCTACACTACCACCAGGCCATTATCATATCAAAAGATATGAAAAAAAATTAGCAAAATCCAATTTTCTATTTCTTTCAACAGTAAAGCAATAGTTACCTACCTTTGTTACGAAAATGTGATATGCCTAAAGAAAATAAATCTCTACTTTTTTATTTGTGAAATATTATAGTTTAAATATTTAAAAAAAATTTTTTTTTTTTTAATTTGGTCTTTAATTTTGACCATAGCCAAAGCACAAAAAGTCTAGTAAAATAAAAAAAAATCATAAATGTCCAATCATCCTCAAATAACATTCACTTAGTTGGAAGACCAAGGAGGCAGAAACAATGCAAACTCTTCAATTTAACGTATGGAGAGTTTAGGTTTAGCCAACCCCAAAAAAGCATCTTTTCATTGTTCCAGTTGCAGAAAAGTCCATATATTTAAAAGGAGCTATAGAGAACTCATTTAGACAATCGCAGTCCTTTCCTCCCTATGTGGTTGCAACTTTCTAAAGCCCTGTTCTATCAAGTCATAACTGATCAAATATTTGAAAGCTTATAAAGACCATTTGATGGCCCTCATGGTTAATAAACAGATGTCAAGAGTCCATAAGGACTCCCATTTCATGTTTCTTGAAATTTGGGAGCCTTGGATTGAGTATGCTTTTCCCTCTTTACACCCGGCAGGTATTGGCCGTCTATGACTCTTGGTTAGCGGTCCTGAGGCCATGGATCTCCCCTTCCTCCCTCTTCCTTTTTCCTCTTCTCCTCACATCTGTTCTTCTTTTTACTTTCTCTCTCTTGCACCTCTGGGGTCTCTACCCCCCATTCGTTCTTTTAAAAATTTTCTTTTACTTTGTACGGGATTACCCTGCCACGGGGGTACCCACCTTTAGAATTATTTTAATTATATGGAGCTAGGCATAAGGGTTCCCCATATGGGCTCCCTGCTCACCCAATGTATTGCCTTGATTGTTTGTTTTTCATTGGCACATTTCTGTGTTTCATACCTTTCAATGCTCCTTATGTAGCCCCTGTGTGGGTGACTCTGGTGCTTATTTTATGTTCACTAAACCCAATAAAAATGATTGAACCAAAAGATCCAGCTTTTAAAAATGTTAGTGGACTTCACATATAGGAGGCATGACTTTAGTTGGTTGTAGAGCAGCTTTAATAACATCTGCTTAGATACTTCTCTAACATAAAGGAAAAAAATAGCAAATAGCACCACCAATTTTGCACCCTCTACACATGACTGGTCATAGTTGTATTCTGCAATTGGGGTGTATTTATTTTATCTACTATTGTGAACTAGATCTTTCTAAAGCTTTCCTATATTGTACAAGTCAAATTATTCCAACTAGGCTAACTGGCTACATTATGTGAAAACTGTAAGTCAGAAAACTTTTTGAACTCAAAGTACAAGGGCTTTTGTGGAATGGGGAAGGGCAGAAGGAAACTCAGCATCATCTGTCATCTCCTTCCTCCAGCCTGTTACCCTGTTTCACCGAAAATAAGACCTAGCGTAATTTGTGATGGCTGCAATATAAGCCCTACCCCCCAAATAAGCCCTAGTTAAAGTCCTTATAGGTCTTCTTTTCAGGGTAGGGCTTATTTTCGGGGAAACAGGGTAGGGCTTATTTGGGGGGTAGGGCTTATATTGCAGCCATCACTGACAATCACGCTAGGTCTTATTTTCGGGGAAACAGAGTATATAAAAGCAGAATTATTGCAAAAATGGTAGGGTCAATGACAGATGAAAGCAAAGTTGCTGTAAGTAATTTTAACAGGGGTAGTTCTTCAAACGTTTGTTAAACTTATAACATAAACTTAATGAGCTCCAAAACAACCAGTTGACTTCTACCAGTATTTGTTTAGATAAAGTCTGATTGGCTGCAATGAACAAGATCAATCCCTTCCCTCTGCCCTAGTTAGCTCTTTAATAAGAAAATTGACAACGCTATGAAAAGATCAACCAACATCCAAACACATCAGCATATGCTCTGAGGAGAGGAGCTTTCCCACTGCTTACTGGAGGCGCACAGTTGTCAAAGTGACATCACAGATCATGTGACTTTGGATTTTGTTCCTTCTCCCTTCATCTTCATAGTTTGGTGGGTACAGCAAAGCCCAAACAATACATGAAGGGAGATAGATGAACCATTCCAAAGAGTATGACAGCTGCTTCACGCTCTTCATCATCATCTGAAACAATCAGTACACATTAGAGAGTACTTTCCCTTTACAAAGGTGATAATTAGATAACAAGCTCAGATTAAAGTAATTACAATCAGACAGCTGGCACGGCAAAACAGTCATGTTGCAATACTGTTGATACTTCAGCATCTGTTACTAATAACAGCACTAGCTCAGAGATTTTACATTAATTACAGCACATAATTTAATATAAACATATTTAATTACAATTGATGAGTGATAAACTGTTCAAAAATGATTTAACCCATTTAAGCAATTAGAAACATTAAAAAGGAGATACTATTTGCCATGCTATAGAGGAAAAGTGACTAAGGGGTGGAAAAGCTTGAAAATGAGAGTGCAGAGCAAGGTGACAAATTAAACCATTGTAAGGTGGTCATATAAAACACATACAGATACCTGAGGCTAGACCTAGTTTGTGGTTGGCAACAATATCCACCACAGATTTTGCTGACCACAGTGATAGCTAAATCTGACATGCATAGTCCAGAAGGGTGACAAACTTCTGTACTGATTCAGAATCTGAAGAGTTTTATTCTGAGTTTTATTACAATATGTTGTTCTTTGGAATTAAACTTTTGGGCTCTAAAACATTCAGAACCTTTTTCATCCTTTGGATCCCACACAAGCAGGCCATTAAGAGCAGCCTAGCTGGAAGCATTGCATTCCTCCAAAGAATGACTTTACTTTGTGGGCCCTATGTAAGTGTGGGTAAGGTGTGGTGTGCCCATGTGGGGACCCAGAGAGAGACCCAGAGACCCAACATAAAAGCGATGCTTCTCTAAAAGAGCACAATTAATTTCTTGTATTCCGTGGCACAGTTCTTTAACCCATTTCACACTATACACTATGGATAACAGTTCCTCCTTACACTTCATAATTCTTCTCTCTATATGGTGCAGCATTTCTGAGCAGTGCCGGGACAAGGTCATCCAGCACCCAGGGCAAAGATGCCAAATTGCGTCCCCCCATTCAAACTGGTGTCCGCTTATCTTCAGCACAAACCAAAATATCAGACTTCTAAAGTTCATATAAGTGCTTTACCCCCACAGTTAGCAGCATCCAGCTTTAGATAATTGTCAGTTTTCAGCACACGTGCAGCACACAGTCAGGTCTCCTCTCAACTGCTACTCCACACCCTAGCACTAGGAGCTTCCTGCCTTATGTGCTACTTCTTGGAGGCTGCTTAACCCCCATAGGACCAAAGTCCCTGTAGTCAGGAGTGGAGATCTTTTTCCTACCTGAATGTTATTCCAAACCTCCAAAATTTTGGGTCCCAAATAAGCCATTACTAATGCCGGGAGGACTGCGACTCAGTCTTCTCCTTTACTTGACTAGCCCAGAATTCCTTACCCAATTTGGGTGAGACCCCTGAGTATCCAAAACATTTCCCTTAAAGGGACCAGGACTCTGACCCTCTGTTTGGACAGTGCTGATTGGTCCCGTGCTGATCACATGCACTCTCCCAGAACAAAAAACTCTCTAGCAATACACACCAAACTGAGCATGTGCAGCTTCCCCCAAGGCTCTGTTCTATCAAGAGAAGATTTGGGGTTCGTGGAATAAGGGGAGGATCAGAGAAGACAGGATAAAACACCCTTTTTACACAATGCAAAGGATTAACCCCTTAGGTTCTACAGTGTGTATAACAAGCATGCTTCACTGCTTATACAGACTGATTTTACTGTTGTGGGTTTAGTAACACTTTAAACAGACATATCCACCTCTTCCTCTGCATTTCTTCTGCCGTTACTTGCCTCCATAAAATGCTCACAGCTGAGACAAGCTGCAGCTATAATTCGGCTGCCTCCTTCATAGCTGTTGTTGGATCAACCATGGCAGGACACCTCATAACTAGGATTAGAAAGCACCTAGCAACATGGGAAAAATACTACATGTACTTTGCCCCATAGAGGACATACAGTGCCTTGGAAAAGTATTCACACCCCTTGAAATTGTCCACATTTTGTCATGTTACAACCAAAAACGTAAATGTATTATTGGGATTTTATGTGATAGACCAATACAAAGTGGCACATAATTGTGAAGTGGAATGAAAATGAAAAATAGTTTTCAAAATTTTTTACAAATAAAATTCTGCAAAGCCGCCCTGAGTCAATACTTTGTAGAACCAACTTTCACTGCAATTACAGCAGCAGGTCTTTTTGGGGATGTCTCTACCAGCTTTTCACATCTAGAGAGTGACATTTTTGCCCATTCTTCTTTGCAAAAAAGCTCAAGCTCTGTCAGATTGGATGAAGAGTGTGTGTGAACAGCAATTTTCAATTATTGCTTCAGATTCTCAATTGGATTTAGGTCTGGACTTTGACTGGGTCATTTTAGCACATGAATATGCTTTGATCTAAACTATTCCATTGTAGTTCTGGCTGTATGTTTAGGGTCGTTGGCCTGCTGGAAGACGAACCTCCACCCCAGCCTCAAGTCTTTTGCAGACTCTAACATGTTTTCTTCTAAAATTGCCCTGTATTCGGCTCCATCCATCTTTCCATCAACTCTGACGAGCTTCCCTGTCCCTGCTGATGAAAAGCATCCCCACAACATGATGCTGCCACCACCATGTTTCATGGTGGGGATGGTGTGTTTAGGGTGATGTGTGGTGTTAGTTTTTTGCCACACATAGCGTTTTGCTTTTAGGCCAAAAGGTTCAATTTTGGTCTCTTCTTCCACGTGTTTGCTGTGTCCCCCACATGGCTTCTTGCAAACTGCAAATGGGACTTCTCATGGCTCTCATTCAACAATGGCTTTCTTCTTGCCACTCTTCCATAAAGGCCAGATTTGTGGTTTGTACGACTAATAGTTGTCCTGTGGATAGATTCTCCCACCTGAGGTGTGGATCTCTGCAGCTCCTCCAGAGTTACCATGGGCCTCTTGGCTGCTTCTCTGATTAATGCTCTCCTTGCCCGGCCTGTCAGTTTAGGTGGATGGCCATGTCTTAGTAGGTTTGTAGTTGTGCCATAGTCCTTACATTTTTGGATGATGGATTGAACAGTGCTCTGTGAGATGTTCAAAGCTTGTCATTTTTTTTTATACCCTAACCCTGCTTTAAACTTCTCCACAACTTTAACCCTGACCTGTGTGGTGTGTTCACTAAGGTTCTCTAATAAACCTCTGAGGGCTTCACAGAACAGCTGTATTTATACTGAGATTAAATTACACACAGGTTGACACTATTTAGGTGACTTCTGAAGTTAATTGGTTCCACTAGATTTTAGTTAGGGGTATCAGAGTAAAAGGTCTGAATACAAATGCACTCCACACTTTTCACATATTTATTTGTAAAAGTATTTGTAAAAATTTTGAAAAACCTTTATCATTTTCCTTCCACTTCACAATTATGTGCTGCTTTGTGTTGGTCTATCACATAAAATCCCAATAAAATACATTTATGTTTTTGGTTGTAACATGACATAATGTGTAAAATTTCAAGGGGTGTTAATACTTTTTCAAGGCACTGTAACTGTTAAAAAAATGACAGATCTTCTTTAACTGGATTTACTCTCCACTCACTTCACAGGCTAAACTCTACGGCCCTACAATGAAAATGCGCAATGGTTTATGAGTACCCTCTGGGTAGAGGAAGTGCTCTATTTATGTGAAAAAAGGGAGTTTATTTGAGCACCTGGATACTATAAGAAAGAACAATAACTGCCATTTATCATGTAGCGCTACCCCTTTAGGAGCTGATTAATTTTCTTGGTACTGTGTTCACCACTGAGCCCTGAGCAGATTGTTGCCCCTGCTGACACCACTGAAATACCTTGGCCAGTTGACTCCCTGGCTGTCACACAAAGGTTAAACATGTACACACTGATGAGATAAAGGTTTTATTTGTATTAGTGTCACAGAAATGGCAAACCAGGCAAAAGAAAACAATTGGCTGAATCTTTCAAAGGGCAAAACACCAGCAGGGAAAGGCAATATAACACAATACAGTGCCACTTTAAGCCACTCCTACCCATCCGGCAAAACTGAAGATTTAAACATGAGTTCCCAAACTGAGAGATTTTCCCTAAGTGAGGGAATAAGATAATAAAGAAAAGAACAAACACTGGGCTAACTCACTTGTGGGTCAGGTTTTAACTCTCAGGAATTTAGGCAAGTACATTTTCAGCAGATACCCCAAGCACATGAAGAACTCCTCTGCTAGCTAGTTGGGGCCCTTACATTGGTGCACAACAGAGATGTAGTGTCTTTGAGGAAAACGTAGTTGTCAAAGGAATAGTAAAAAAAGTAAAGTCAGTGATTAATTCTACACTAATGGGCTCTGTCTGTGTTATTTGAGGCAAAGGGTTTCCTGTATGGTTTGAGAAGGACACCACAGAATGCCAGCCTCTGGACTGTGGAGGCTTGTCCTGGAGTAAGAAGCCTGCTCACTTTAGAAGATTGTTTTCTTGAGTTACAGGTGTGGGCAAACCCTGTATTTGCATAATTTGTGTTTCACAGCCCTGTCACTAAGTAGAGCAGGGCTTACACTTGGTTTCACTATGTGTTGGAAGTTTAGAGCTGCAGACAGTGGAATATGGTAAAACTAGTGTCAATGGCTACTAAAACTGAATATCCAGGTACAAATCCTTCCCTTCCCTCAATTAGGGCCCAGCTGCTTTCCCATTTGTTGACATTGTGGGATAAATTACACTTGTCCACAAATTTTGGGAAATTATCGCCCTCCGATATAAAATGTGCTAATTCTTACATATTTTGATTAGATGAATTAGAAAACAGGTGATAAAGGTGCTGGTTGGCTAAAGTTTTCAGAATATTTCACAATAAAGATTTATATACTGGCGAATATATTTGCCTAAAAGGGAGGGAGGTGTCTGATGATCATGATGCCTCGTAACTTCTTGACAAAGTATGGTAGAACAATGAAAATAGTACCACATATAAGTGTATCCATTTATCTTCACTTTGAGACTAAAGAATATTACCTAACTTTAATTTACTGTTCTTTTATTGCAAGGTACATATGTCTTTGTCAGATCTATGCATCATACAGTTACATCTGGTGGCTTGTGAAAGTTTCATTGCCTAACATTTTCATGGAACAGTTGCGTGATATTTTCCCTCAGAGGCCAATATACCTCGAAACTGTGTAAACAGCATTTGTGGCGAGGTTACAATTGCATCTCAAAATTGCAGTATGACGGCAGTGTAAAAAAGGCATATATTTTGGATGCAAAATAGGGGATCAGGACAAGAGTTGTGCCCCTCATTATTGCTGCATTACATGTGCAACTTATCTGCGTCATTGACTAAACAAGAAGAAAAAGTCGATGCCTTTCACAGTCCCAATGGTGTGGAGGGAGCATGAAAATGTTACATGAAAAACAATAAGGCCCCTTTCACACGGGACGGATCCGTGTTGATCCGCCCCGTGTTTATCCAATGCTCAGCGGGGATCGCTCCGCTTTCCCCAGCTGAGCAGGCAGATGACAGGGCGGGACCCGCACACTGTGCAGGGACCGCCCTGTCAGATCTCCGCTCTCCCCTATGGGGGATCGGAGGAACACGGACCGTCTGTCCGTGTTCCTCCGATCCGCTCTGCAGACGGATAGAAAAATAGGATTTTCTTCCGTCCGCAGAATCGGACGAGAGCGGAGGCGGACGACATCGGGTGTTAGCGGATGTACATCCGCTGACACCCGCTATCCCATAGGGATGCATGTATGTCCGTATTTCATAGAACGTTATGTTATTGGTATCAATAAGATGATAAAATCATAATGCTTGGTGTGGCACTAATCTCATTGCTATATCACATTTTTCAGAAAAGTTCTGGAGCATAATAATCGCACACCCCCCTCGTAATTTAAAATTATTTTGATGCAATCTTGACCTGAAGCTGTATCTTGAAAACTGAAGCCAATTAATACCCAGGACTTAATTTTCCTTTATTAGTAACCCAATTCTGGTAAAATTTAGCTACTTTCATTTCCGAGGCTTTCTCCCTGTAGACCAGTGTTACGAAATCATTATTAATCTTATATCCCGATTCACCCCACTGGCTCTTATATTTAATAATACAAACTTCCCTCCAGGTATGGATGCAAGGACATTTAAATGGTGTCTCGATAAGGGGCTATATCGTATTGGGTATTATTTTGCTACTCCAGGACCCTTCGCTTTAAGACATTTTTTAGCTAAGTTAGAAGGGTCTCAATCTAAATTCTTTCATTTTCAACAAATTTCTCATTTTTTGAAGTCACTGTGCCCTGACCTATCAGAGCTCCAATCTGTTTCCCCCTATGAGAATTGTTGCACTAATGATAAAGGCCAGAGAGGAGGAATATCTTTAATCTAAGCGTCACTACTTAACACCCCACAGAAATTACCATACATGACAGAATGGGACAAAGATCTACAGTATCTGTTGAAACAGATCTAGAGCAATGGTATAATCGATCTTGATTCTCTTTCTGAGGTATTTTGAATATCTCCTTGATTGAAACGAATATGAAAATTATTACTAGATGGTATCTTGTCTCTTTACATCTAGCAAAAATGTACCCAAGCTCATCTACACTCTGCTTCCAGGGATGTGCCTCCCGTGGTACTATGTGCCACATTTGGTGGGAATGTTCTAAAATTAGAGAGTTCTGGAGTGGAATTTTTCCTTGCTCCTATCCATTTAACAATAGCCCCAAATTGCTTACCAAATGAACCTGTGCCCAATGTACCTCATAGCATGCAGAGATTGGCATTCTTCAATCTTCTCGCAGCTAAAAGCTCAATAGCAGGCGCATGGAAAAAACCTTGAAGGGGTTGTAAAGGTTTTTTTTTTTTTCACCTTTAAGGTGAAAACACACCTGGCAGTCACCGGCCCCCTAGCCCCCCGTTTTACTTAACTGAACTCTTTCTTCAGCCGGCTGGGACGCGCTGTCTCTCTCTCCACAGGCTCCCGGCTCTTGATTGGATAGATTGATAGCAATGCAGCCATTGGCTCCCGCTGCTGTCAATCAAATCCAATGACTCTGGGGCGAGGCCGAGTCTGGCATTTGTGTCTATGGACACCGAATGCTGGATTTTGGAGCCTGCTCGCAAGGTAATCTCCCAGCAGAGCGCTTCTCCTAGGGGGTTATCTGACGCGGGGAGGAGCCACGAGAGCCGCTGGGAGACCCCAGAAGAGGATGTTCAGGGCCACTCTGCAAAATGAGCTGCACAGTGGAGGTAAGTATGATATGTTTGTTATTAAAAATAAAAAGTACCCTTACAATCACTTTGAGTTTCTATAACTCAAACTACTGTAAACACAAAGTGGTTGATTTACCAAAGGCAAATAGGCTGTGCAGTTGCACTCTGCAAGAGCAGGTGCTCTAGAGCTTAGTAAATGAGATAAAGGTTCACTTTGCAAATAGTACAAAAAAGTACAAAAATCAAGTGCAAGGAAAATAGAAAAAAAAATGCATTTTTTCTTGCACATGATTGGATGATGGAAGTCAGCAGAGCTTTTTGCTCATTTACTAAGTCTGGAGCAACTGCTCTTGCAAAGTGCACAGTCTATTTGCCTTTACCTTATTGGTTGTTCGCATGCTCTATGCTTACAGATGAGCCTCGATTTACACTTTAAACTCATTTGAGCTTCATTGTGTCTTCTGCTCAATTCCTCCTTGGTACACTTTTGTTTTATGTACATTGCTCATCAGACTCCTTCTTTATTCTGTATGCTGAATGATTTTAACTCCTGCTTTGATGTACAATGGCCCTGTATCCTAAAATTTAATAAAAATATTGAACGGATATCCTTTATTTCTTTGCTGCCCTCCACCACCCATAACTAATCGTTGAGTTGCCATTAAAAACAGAAATAAAAGCCCCATTTATGTACCTAAATTAGTTGTTATAAGATGCTACCTCGCTGACAGCAGACTTAGGTGGATATAAAGCTGCTTCAGAAGGTATTTTTTTAAATTTTAAGACTGGTGAATGGGTAAGAGGTGAGTAGGAAGGAAGGATCGATGGAAGGGGTGTTATTTGCTTCAAGATGTGCTTTAACCACTTCAGCCCGGAAGGATTTACCCCCTTAATGACCAGGCCATTTTTTGCGATACGGCACTGCGTCGCTTTAACTGACAATTGTGCAGTTGTGCGACGTTCTACTCAAACAAAATTGATGTCCTTTTTTCCCACAAATAGATCTTTCTTTTGGTGGTATTTGATCACCTCTGCGTTTTTTTTTTTTTGCGCTATAAACAAAAAAAGACTGACAATTTCTGCTATAATACATATCCAAAAATATATATATATAAAACTTATTTATTAATCAGTTTAGGCCCATATGTATTCTGCTACATATTTTTGGTAAAATTACAATAAGCGTATATTGATTGGTTTGCGCAAAAGTTATAGCGTCTACAAAATAGGGGAAATATTTAGGGACTTTATTTTTTTTTTTTTTATTGTTTTTACTAGTAATGGTGGAAAATCTGCGATTTTGGGCGGGACTGCGACATTGCGGCGGACAAATCTGACCCCAAGTGACACTTTTTGGTGACCAGTGACACCAATACAGTGAAAAGTGCTATAAAAATGCACTGATCACTGTACAAATGACACTGGCAGGGAAAGACTTAACACAATCAAGGAATTAAGTGGGCGATCAAGGGGTTAAGTGTGTCCTAGGGAGGTGTTTCTAACTGTGGGGGGAGTGGACTGACTGGGAGTACAGAGAGATTGCTGTTCTGATCATTAGGAACAGCTGATCTCTCTATCCTCCCCTGTCAGAACGGGGATCCGCCTTGTTTACATAGACATTACAGATGCCCATTCTGCCTCTCTTTACCGTGATCACGGATGGCAGGCAGACATCAAGTCCGCTGGACCCGCGGGCGAGCTCCTGTGGTGCAGGACGGATGTGCGCGCCGCCTGTGGTGCCCGCAGTACCACATGTACAGACCAACGTACAGGTACGTCGGTTTGACGCAATATATATGCGGAAGGCGGTCGGCAAGTGGTTAAAGGTGTAGTGATACCCCCTGCAGGGGCAGTTAGTTTTAGCTGGGGCTCCCCCAAACAGTACAGAGGCCACCAGACACCCAAGCAACAGTCCATTCCCTCCGGCACCAAACAGGCTAGGGGGGACCTTTTTGTGATTTATTTCTGATAAAACTTGTAACAGGTGAGTGTTTAGGGCATGGGATACTCCAAAACTATTGGTACATAGCAATTAGAGGACAGTCTTCTTCTTAAGCAACTGTGAATATTTCACAGCCTGAGGCCTCACAGCTAGTGACCATGAGACCATGGCATATCTATTTGGCCTGCACCACTGCACAGCAATTGGTACCCAGTTCAATCTCAGAAGCACTGCACAGTAAAGAAGGGCACTCTACTCAATGCTCACAGTCAAGGACACTGCTGAGGATGGAGAATGGCCAGTATATAAGACTCTAAACGAGCAGGCTAAGGCCAAGAAACCTCTGGCACTTACAGTATATCCCAAAAGCACACAGTCACCAGGATTCACTTCAGGGTCATTACTTACAAGTTCCCAGGACAGCTGTCACCTGCCAGCTTCCTCTGGACACAATCCAGTGAGTAAGGAAGTCCTTTTTCCAGACCAGATCCCTTTTGTAAAAGCATAGCTCCCCACTGTCCCTGATTTTGAGGGACTGTCCCTGATTTGGAACAAAATCCCTCGGTCCCTCTTTCCTCTTCATTTGCCCTTCATTTTGGTCTGATCTATAAAGTTGAATATAAAACGTACTATTTATCTATCAAAAAGTGTTTCCCAGCGCTAAACCTTTCATCCAATTTCTAAACTGCTGCATTTGTAAATTTCAAAAGCCAGTATAAAGGAATAGTAGTGGTAAAGAAAACACTTGTGGTTTTAACTAATCTTTTTTTGTTTAATTCTCTTTTAAGGGGGCATGTCAGGGTGTGTGTCCATTGCCTACATACTTTTGCTAATAGGTGTCCCTCATTCCCATCTCAAAAAGTTGGGAGGTATGGTAAAATTCCTGCAGTCAGTGCCAGATCACTTTCAGGTCTCCTGCCCCGAGACCTTTGAGAACAGCAGCACAATCCAAGGCTTACCCCTTCGGACTATTTATTAGCTTCCCTAGCCACCATCTGGGCACAACTCCCCAGGGATTGGCTGGGCCCTGTTCAATATTCAAGCTGGTTATTTGAATTCTCCCTCCTTAAGCTCTAGAGCCTAAAGGCAGGGGGAAGCAAGCAAACTCTAAGCTTGTGAAATCCTGCACAAAACAGACCAAGCAGACTCTGCTCCCTTTGATTACAGAAAGAACCAAAAACAAAATTTACCTAGTGACCTAACTAAGAGGGTGCTATATCGGCAACCAGTGAAATTAAGACTTTTAATTTTCAGCGCCTCATCAGTGCCAGTGGCACCAGACCAGTGCAGCCAGCAACAGTATTCCTGATCACTGGCATATCAGTCACAGTGTTGCCAAAGCTAGTGAAGCCTGCAACAGTGTCCTGATCACTTCTACAGTATAATCAGAGACAGTTTAAGCCAGCACCAGTAACCTAATCACCAGCCGCACCAGTACAATTTCATTTAGTACCATTTTTAGCTGGAACCAGAAAAACAAAGAATTGTTTTTGCAGATGTATTAAAAAGAAAAACTGAAATATCACATGGTCCTAAGTATTCAGACCCTTTGCTCAGTATTTAGTAGAAGCACCCTTTTGATCTAATACAGTCATGAGTCTTTTTGGGAAAGATGCAACAAGTTTTTCACACCTGGATTTGGGGATCCTCTGCCATTCCTCCTTGCAGATCCTCTCCAGTCCTGTCAGGTTGGATGGTAAACGTTGGTGGACAGCCATTTTTAGGTCTCTCCAGAGATGCTCAATTGGGTTTAAGTCAGGGGTCTGGCTGGGCCATTCAAGAACAGTCACAAAGTTGTTGTGAAGCCGCTCCTTCATTATTTTAGCTGTGTGCTTAGGGTCATTGTCTTGTTGGAAGGTAAACCTTCAGACCAGTCTGCGGTCCTGAGCACTCTGAAGAATGTTTTCATCCAAGATATTCCTGTACTTGGCCGCATTGATCTTTCCCTCGATTGCAACCAGTCGTCCTGTCCCTGCAGCTGAAAAACACCCCCACAGCATGATGCTGCCACCACCATGCTTCACTGTTGGGACTGTATTGGACAGGTTATGAGCAGTGCCTGGTTTTCTCCACACATACCGCTTAGAATTAAGGCCAAAAAGTTCTATCTTGGTCTCATCAGACCAAAGAACCTTATTTCTCACCATCTTGTAGTCCTTCAGGTGTTTTTTCAGCAAACTTCATGCGGGCTTTCATGTGTCTTGCACCTTGCCTTAGAAATCCAAGTCCCCACCGGCTTGCAGGGCAGAAGCCCCAGCTTCCTCCCTATATGTGTCCAATGGCACCAAAAATCACTCGGCGGGCGAGAAGATGCCCCACCGATGCAGTCAGGGTGTCACGTGCATATCATCACGTGCACCACGAGTGCCGCGCATGCCCAGATGCACGTGACGGCTCACTAAGGGGACAGACATCAGCGCTGCCCCAGACAGCCAGACTCCATCCCGAGATGGGGATGCCCTGCAATCGGAGCGCACCCAGACTGCTATCTCCAATGGATATCTCCAGATAAATGTGGATCGCCGGACACAAGAAACAGCTCCAAGAAAAGGAAGTGTATACATATGTACATCCATCTATCCTAAACCAGGTATCTGCCCTCTACGCTTGACGAGGCAAATCGTAGAGCAAACAAAAAAACAAGACCAAAAAAAAATAATATATTTTTTTTTTTCTTCTCCTTTCCTCTTTTCCAAGATACATGTATATATATGTTAAATACTAATGTGCATAGCTTTAATATTTGATACTTATTTACTCCTTTATTTCTGTTCTTGTATAATTTTTATATCAGCACGTATCCAGTATGTCCTGAGGAAGCAATTTGTTTGCGAAACGCGCTGACAAGCACACGTGGAGGAGTTTATGGACCTGACCTTTCGATACCTATCTACACTTTGTTCTGTATATTGTTGGACTTCCCATTATTTTATATGAAAGGATCCATGCCTCCATGTCTGTAATTGGGTATCTGTTGACCTACGGTCTAGTAGAGGGTGTTGCTGTGATTTTATCATGTGTGTGGTTTAAAACAATTTTGTAATAAAGATGTATTTTTTATACATACTGCTTTGTGTTGTGCCCACAAAGTCCGCCTTTTTTTGAGAGTTAAGTGTTACTCTCTCAATCTTTTTTTCTAATATTTGGATGTTGGCAAGGTGGGGGTCCTCCCTTTTGGGCAACAAAACTAATAAGGTGCTTGGAGGACCTGAATTATGAGGACTGACTGCAAGCACTAAATTTATTCCCGCTGGAAAAACAACGCTTAAGAGGAGATATGATAGCGATTTACAAATAGATCAATGGCGATCCCAACATAGGAAAAACACGATTCAGTCTCAAAGGGTGTAAGAGGACACAGGGCCACACAATGAGATTGGAGGAGAAGCAGTTTAACCTCAACCCACGCAGAGGGTTTTTCACTGTCAGGGCAATAAGGATGTGGAACACAACTGGTGGTGCCTGCGGGGAGTATGTATATTTTTAAGAGACTCTTGGATGTGCATCTTAAAGAACACAACATACAGGGATATGGGAAATAATTATAGACACTGACACATGTACACCTACACAGGTTGAACTGGATGGACTATGGTCTTTATTCAACCTTACCTACTATGAAACTATTTAACTATGTAACCTGGAGAGGTGATGTCACCCATAGGTTCCCATGTCCCAGACATTGTTGGTGCTCCCACCCCTACATACACCACTGGCTCACACATATAAAGACTTTATGTAAAAAAGGGGGTTGTTTTGTGGGGTGTCTGTACTATACTGGAATTTTAGGGCCTCAAGAAATAAGGTAGACACCCAGAATGTCAGGGTTGATATATTTCAAATACATATACCATAGATTATACACTCTTATCATCCTCATAGTCTAAATTATCTAAATGTATGAATTGTATTTTTAACCAAAGAAATGTAGCAGAGTATAATTTGGCCTAAAGTTATGAAGAAAGATTATTTATTTGCTAATGGAAAAGGGAATTTGAGGATTTGAAGAAGGCTGAGTACAATAGAAGATACTTTGAGTAAAGAATATATACTTGAACACATTTTTTTTTTTCAACCAAAATTGAGTATCACTTTCAGGATAACGACATATTAAACTAGGATAAATGTAAGCAATATACCAAAAAAGAAGGTAATTGAAGTCAGCTATTATGATTCCAATGCGGCTTTGCCCTGTTGAAGTAAAATGTAGGCAAATAAAAAGAGACTTTGGAATTATCATTGAAGCAAAAGGATTATTTAAGACTTGGACCTTCATCAATCTATAGTTGTAGATATTTTACAAAAGGAATACAATTGTGAACGTTCCTAAATTTTACTGCCCTAAAAATAATTAGTACAAGAGCTTTCTATACAATACTTTAATCAGGAAGGCTGGTAACACGGATACTATTGAATAAAAGTGCTTTATTAGTTAAATGGCTACACGGGTACAGGCTATACGTTGACGTGTTTCGGCTAAGAAGTCTTCATCAAAGCATACATGTTGAATTTAAAAACTGATATTTATAACAAAGTAAGCCCTCCAAATGGGGCAGGTGCATCCTGATCAGAAACAATCAAATCAATTAAAAACACATGGAAAAAAAAAGAAAGACACAGCAGGCATATGAAGGACATATCATGAACAAATAAAACGTGTTCTTCCAGTGTTCCAACGAATATATCAAAACAATGTAGTTATGTTAAGAAAAGATTTATGTCCATCCTATCATTCAAGCCATATGGTTTTCTAGTATTGAGGGTATGGATCCACCACACTTCACGTTTAAGCAGAATACGATGAGTGTCACATCCTCTTGGGACTGTTTTAACCTGTTCAGTGCCAAAAAAAGAAAAGGAGTCAAGTTTGCCATGATGTACTTCTCGGAAAGGTTTTGACACATTTGAAATATTTTTAGCATTAGTATTTGTAGTGTCATTCACATGTTCAGAGATTCTAACTCTCAACGCTCCAGACACAGACGGACAGACTACCCTATGTGTACCCACATTGATGAGCCTGTTTACTACTAATATCTTGTGAGTAGCCCATTATGGGGGCTTTATTAACCACTTCCCTACCCGTCTATAGTCAAATGATGTCCACAGATGGGATCTCCCATCCTGGGTGGACATCATATGACGGCCTCGGGTTCCCGGCTGCCTAGGGGGCGCGCGTGCCCGCCGCGTTGCTCGGGACCCAGTGCGTGTGCCCGGCGGCCGCGATGTCTGCCGGGCACCCGTGATTGCCCGTTAACTGGGCCGGACCGTGGATCTGTGTGTGTAAACACACAGATCCACGTCCTGTCAGCTCAGAGGAGATCGATCTGTGTTCCCAGAACAGCGGAACACTGATCGGTCTCCTCCCCTTGTACGTCCCGCCCCCTACAGTTAGAAGCATTCCCTAGGAAACACATTTAACCCCTTGTGTCCCCCTAGTGGTTAACCCCTTCACTGCCTGTCACATTTACACAGTAATCAATGCAATTTTATAGCATTGATCGCTGTATAAATGTGAATGGTCCCAAAAATGTGTCAAAAGTGTCCGATGTGTCCGCCATAATGTCGCAGTCACGAAAAAAAAATCGCAATCGCCGCTATTATTAGTAAAAAAAATAAATAAATGATTTTTTTTTTTAAAATGCCATAAATCTATCCCGTATTTTATAGACGCTATAACTTTTGCGCAAACCAATCAATATACGCTTATTGCGATTTTTTTTACCAAAAATATGTAGAAGAATACGTATCGGCCGAAACTGAGGAAAAAATTTTTTTTTTTTTTTAAAAGATTGGGATATTTATTATAGCAAAAAGTAAAAAATATTGTGTTTTTTTCAAAATTGTCGCTCTTCTTTTGTTTATAGCGCAAAAAATAAAAACTGCAGAGGTGATCAAATACCACCAAAAGAAAGCTCTATTTGTGGGGAAAAAAGGACGTCAATTTTGTTTGGGTACAACGTCGCATGACTGCGCAATTGTCGTATAAATTGCGACAGTGCTGAAAACTAAAAATTGGTCTGGGAAGGAAGGGGGTGAAAAGGCCCGGTATTGAACTGGTTAAACTACTGCAGGCACTACATTGAATTACATAAACCACCGATTTAGAATTACAATTAATATACTGTTTAATGGTATATGTTTTCTTAGGAGAAAAGGAAAAAACTGAGGTACTTTTTTATGCCTATGGCACTGACTGCAGGTATTATGGCCACACATGTAGGATTATATAGTGGAAAGCCAAGTATGTGGTTTGTTTGGCTTCTGAGAGCAGAACAAACTAGGTGACAGCATACTACCTAGACTGGTGGCCCTTCTACTAGAGAAATTACAATCCCCCTTAATGGCACTATACAGATCCTTGTCAGCATACAGGATGGGAAGATGTTCTTTAAGAATTGCAACAATTTTGTTATACTCTAAAGAAAATGTAGTAACAAAATTTTTATTAAAATCACTACACTGTTTGTGTTTGTTTGTACTACTATTCAGAATCATCTCCACCCGATCTCTGTTAAGAGTTATATTTTTACTTCTAGCTATTGTTCGTGTGTTATAGCCCCTTTCTTTAAGTCGCTTTTGAATTACTGTACATTCTTGCAGAAAATCCTCCTCTGTAGAACAGTTCCTCCTGGCCCTGATGAATTCACCAGTGGGCAAAGATTTAATGGTATGACTGGGGTGACAGCTATTAGCCAATAAAAGGGAATTCCCTGGACAAGGCTTTCTAAAAGTTCTAGAAGTCACTGTGTTGTTATCTGAATGCCCCATCATAGTCAAATCCAAATAGTCTATTTGGGTTGGGTGGTGCACACAGGTGAACTCCAAATTTAGAGAATTAGTATTAAGATATTTTATAAAATCACCTATGGCATCACCTGATCCATGCCATACTACAAACAGATCATCAATGAAGCGTCCATACCAGGCGATATTGGTTTTAAAATGGATTACTGTGGGCAAATCAAATTCATTCTTCCCACCAGCCCATATAGAGATTCGCCAGAGATCTGTTTTTTCAATTGTTTTGATTGTTTCTGAACAGGATGCACCCGCCTCATTTGGAGGCCTTACTTTGTTATAAATATCAGTTTTTAAATCAAACATGTATGCTTTGATGAAGGCTTCTTAGCCGAAACATATAGCCTGTACCCGTGTACACATGTACCCATGTAACTAATAAAGTACATTTATTCAAGAGCATTTAAAACCGCCCCGCTAGCGGCTGAATAGCGCCGCTAAAATGAAGGTAAAGCGGTTAAAATATCGGGGGCGGCTGGGTGTGAAAGGGGTCTTGAGTATGTTATCTGTAGGGCCTGAACGTCCTGGCTAGAGCACCGGATCAGAGTTCCTGGACTTTTACATTAGCAGTGGAGCTGGGGTAACAATTTGTTTCTCTTTCTATACAATCCTCAAAAAAAAAAACAAAAGGTACCCAACCATGACATCTAACATACGCTTTTTATCCATTTTATTTTAATGTACACAGTGTTTAATACTAAAAGATTTGTAACCTTAAAAATAAAATGTAATAAACCTGGCTCTTTAAGGCTTTAACCAGTGTTTTGTGATTTTATATATATATATATATATATATATATATATATATATATATATATATATATATATATATGTAATTTTTTATTGTGCTCCTTCTCTAATACATAGTTGATCCTGCCATTTGCACATTTCCTGTTTTCAAACTGATAGTGCAATGCATGCCCAGTTTGCGTCTCTTCTCATCCCAGAGTTACAGGCACACTGTGCAAGTGCATAGCATGTATTTTTCGTGGTCAAATTGTAGCTACACCCACCCAACCATTCCTCTTCTCTTGATTGACAGCAACTTCCCTATCAGCACAGCCCCAGCCTCGCTATCAAGCTGAATTTATGTCAATACCTCTGAGCTGGCCACGCCCCCTTGCAGGCCTGTGATCACTGAAGAAAGAAAAGCGATCACATGACCTGCACCAGAAATCAGTGGTATAAAAGTGCCTTTTTTACATTTATAATTATGTATTATTTAAATATACACTCACCGGCCCCCCTTTAGGCACACCTTGCTAATACCGGGTTCGACCCCCTTTTTCTTTCAGAACTGCCTTAATTCTTCTCGGCATAGATTCAATAAGGTATTGAAAACATTCCTCAGAGATTTTGGTCTATATTGACATGATAGCATCACACAGTTGCTGCAGATTTGTCGGCTGCACATCCATGGTGTGAATCTCCCATTCCATCACATCCCAAAGGTAGGGTTGCCACCTCATCCCTTTACAACCAAACACATACTAATTACACAGGTTCTGTGGCTGATTAAGGTGGTAATGAAACTCACTTGGTGCCTTATCTGCATTAAATTAGCCTCAGAACCTGTGTAATTAATATATGTTCAGGCTTAAAGGGATGAGGTGGCAAACCTACCCAAAGGTGCTCTATTGGATTGAGATCTGGTGACTGTGGAGGCCAATCAGTGGTGAGATGATTTGAGCTTTGTGACATGGTGCATTATTCTGTTGGAAGGAGCCATCAGAAGATGAGTACACTGTAGTCATAAAGGGATGGACATGGTCAGCAACAATACTCAGGTAGGCCGTGGCTTTAAATGATGCTCATTTGGTACTAAGGGGTCCAAAATGTGCCAAGAAAATATCCACCAAACTATTACACCACCGCCACCAGCCTGAACTGTTGATACAAGGCAGAATGGATCCATGCTTTCATTTTGTTTACACCAATTCTGACCCTACCATCTGAATGTTGCAGCTGAAATCGAGACTCATCAGACCAGGCAATGTTTTTCCAATCTTCTATTGTCCAATTTTGGTGAGCCTGCGCAAATTTTTTTTTATTTTTTTTTTTTATGTACTGAACGATGAGTCTTCCTTCTTTTTATACATATACAACATGGCCTAATACTAAGAATAGCTGGCTCGAGGCTCACAGCGAGATCTGGTGTGGAGATTGAGGCGTCTATGGTTGAACATATGATCCACTTCCACACAGTGCAGATGTACAGCTGAACCTGGGCGGTTGAAGGAAGCTCTTCAATTCATGCTGTTCATGATCTCTTATAATCTGGACATCATGGAGATTTGGTAAGAGGCCATTGTTTCTATTTTTGAGCACTGGTGGAACACAGAAGCACTTTATTGGATGTCATTATTAAGGAAAACTGGGAACAGTGCACCTACATAGTTACATATATACATAGTAGGTGAGGTTGAAAAAAGACACAAGTCCATCAAGTCCAACCCATGTGTGTGATTATATGTCAGTATTACATTGTATATCCCTGTATGTTGCGGTCGTTCAGGTGCTTATCTAATAGTTTCTTGAAACTATCAATGCCCCCCACTGAGACCACCGCCTGTGGAAGGGAGTTCCACATCCTTGCCGCTCTTACAGTAAAGAACCCTCTACGTAGTTTAAGGTTCAACCTCTTTTCTTGTAATTTTAATGCGTGGCCACGAGTCTTGTTAAACTCTCTTCTGGGAAAAAGTTTTATCCCTATTGTGGGGTCACCAGTATTTATTAGGGCTACGGAAATTAATGATTAATTCCTCGATTAATCATGAATTTTTTTGATCAATCAAAATTCTCTTGATCGGTATTCACCTCTCTGCCGGCTTCCGGGTCTTCAGGGAGTTCCGTCAAAGATCCGTTGACGTTATGGACATCAACGTCACCGGACTCCTCCCCCCTTCCCCAAGTGTCTCCGTCTGCTAATAAAGGGAAGGGGGGAGGAGTCCGGTGACGTCGATGTCTGTGACGTCACCGGACAGCCTAGACAGTGATGGTAAATATGGATGTGGTTAACATCATTCAGTGAGCTAAGTGTAGGCAAATTTGATAACCTTCGTTTTTAACATTGTTGTCCTTAGAGGCTGATAAGCTGTGATATTTTTGCCGTGTGGATCGGCTTCTGCTGTTGCCATGACGGCGGCGCTTGCTTTTGATTGACTTGTGATGAATTTAAAACGTATTTGTGTGAACTGTGAAGTTAAGTCATGGATTGTGGAAACTAACTAGTGTCGGGTGATTGTACATAGTGTATACACCATTTACCACTGACTAATGCAGAGTTGCAATGCAAGGAGATCAGGTAAAAGTAGTTGGATCTGTATGTGCATTATAATCAATCGAAATGAGTCCATTAATCGATTAAAAAAATAACGATTAATGGAACACGAAAATTTTAATCAGTAACAGACCTAGTATTTATATATATAAATCATATCCCCTCTCAAGCGTCTCTTCTCCAGAAAAAATAAGTTCAGTGCTCGCAACCTTTCCTCATAACTAATATCCTCCAGTCCCTTTATTAGCTTTGTTGCCCTTCTTTGTACTCGCTCCATTTCCAGTACATCCTTCCTGAGGACTGGTGCCCAGAACTGGACAGCATACTCCAGGTGCTACCGGACCAGAATCTTGTAGAGCAGGAGAATTATCATTTTATGTCTGGAGTTGATCCCCTTTTTAATGCATTCCAATATTCTGTTTGCTTTGTTAGCTTGGCATTGCATGCCATTGCTGAGCCTATAATCTACTAGGACCCCGAGGTCCTTTTCCATCCTAGATTCCCCCAGAAGTTCTCCTCCCAGCATATAGATTACATTCATATTTTTGCCACCCAAATGCATTATTTTACATTTTTCTACATTGAACCTCATTTGTCATGTAGTTGCCCACCCCATTATTTGTTCAGATCTCTTTGCAAGGTTTCCACATCCTGCGGACAAGTTATTGCCCTGCTTAGCTTAGTATTGTCCACAAATACAGGGATTGAACTGTTTACCCCATCCTCCAGGTCATTTATGAACACATTAAATAGGACTGGTCCCAGCACAGAACCCTGGGGGACTCCACTACCCACCCCTGACCATTCTGAGTACTCCCAATTTATCACCACCTTCTGAACTCGCCCTTGTAGCCAGTTTTCAATCCATGCACTCACCCTATGGTCCATGCCAATGGACCTTATTTGGTACAGTAAATGTTTATGGGGAACAAATGCTTTTGCAAAATCCAGATACACCACACCTATGGGCCTTCTTTTATCTAGATGGCAACTTACCTCCTGATAGAAGGTTAAAAGATTGGTTTGGCAAGAATGATTCTTTATGAATCCATGCTGATTACTGCTAATGATACCGTTCTTATTACTAAAATCTTGTATATAGTCCCTTATCATCCCCTCCAAGAGTTTACATACTATTGATGTTAGGCTAACTGGTCTGTAATTCCCAGGGATGTATTTTGGGCCCTTTTTAAATATTGGTGCTACGTTGGCTTTTCCCCAATCAGCTGGTACCATTCCAGTCAATAGACTGCCAGTAAAAATGAATGCTGATGATGATTCCTCAACCTGGTAGTTTTTGAAGGCCTTCTTCTTTGCTTTTATATGCATTTTTACATTGGAGTTAAGCCATCCAGGACTTTTGTTCGCTCTTTTAAATGTATTACCCAATGAGATGCATTGGCTAATGCCCTTATTTAATATGCTCTTAAAGCAAACCCATCACTTTTTTCCTAAGATTTTATGTGTTCTTTTTTCCTAAGATTTTACCCCAATTTATGCCTTCTAGCAAGGCTCATAGTTTAGGGAAGTTGGCTCTTTTGAAATTCAGTGTCTTTGTATTCCCCTTATGTTTCCTATTTGTGTGATTTATACTAAAGCCAATTGACCTGTGATCGCTGTTACGTAAATTGCCCCGTATCTCCACATCCATCTGTATTGTTGCTAATCAGTAGATCCAGTAACGCTTTATTTCTAGTTGGTGTGTTCTACTCATCTGTTTGTCTTTTTTCGAAAAATCGTTTGGACACAATTTATTTTTTATTTATCTCTTTTTGGACATTTATGTTGCTATATTACATTGGTGTCTTTGAGATACATTGCACAGTAGATTTTGAGTAATGAACAATATGGACACTAAGGGGTTGATTTACTAAAGGCAAGTAGACTGTGCACTTTGCAAAGTGCAGTTGCACTCTGCAAGTGCAGTTGCTCCAGAGCTTTGTAAATTAGGTAAATCTTCACTTTGCAAAGAATACCCAATCACGTGCAAGGAAAATAAAGAAAACAGCATTTTTGCTTGCACGTGATTGGATGATGGAAGTCAGCAGAGCTTCTGCTCCTTTACTAAGCTCTGGAGCAACTGCTCTTGCAGAGTGCAACTGCACTTTGCAAAATGCACAGTCTATTGGCCTTTAGTAAATCAACCCCTAAGTGACACCTTTTATGTGGATGACACATGTTTGTTTTATTTTTATTGACTGTTACCAATTTGCTAGTTTGAGCAAGATAATTCACCACATTGATTTGAATATAAATGTGGTCACTTTTGATAGAATAGCTGTCATAAAGGCCAGCATGCTTATGTCAGCCTTCAAACAAACTCTCAAGCCCCCAAATGTCTGAACTCATAACTGATCGAATATGTAGCACCATGGCAACTGTAGATCTAAAGAGAGACTAAGATGGTTCTGTCTTTGGTTGATAGAAGGGTTTAGACCCATTTTAATATTTTGTTCAACAGCTCACACTCACCCCTGTAGAATTGGCAGAAATGTTAATGTGCTCTCCTGCCTTCCCAAAGGCTTTCTCTGTAGCTTCACCCAACAACATATCAACTTACAGACAGCCACAGATAGACTCTGTTGTCTTGGAGAGAGAAGGTTAGCAGTACAGGATATGCAAAAATGTTAGCACAAATACCCCTGCATAGAAAACTTCAAAAATTCTTTAGGTCCAGATAAGCAGGTGTCTTCCAGTTCACTAAACCTCTGTCACAGAGCAGCTTAGACTTTTTAGGATTTTGACCTCTGCCAGAGGTCAGCTTCAAGTTCTTTATGCCTTTGCCACATGCCAGTATAGATTCCGTAGGTCCAGACAAGCATATACCTTCCAGCTTCTTAGGCACCTGCCACAGGTCATTATTAGATTTTTCAGGCCTCTGCCACAAGCCAGCTTGGATTCTTTGGCCCAGAGGGGCAGCTAAGAAAACAAAATCCTTCTCCTTTAGCTTCCTCTTGGGAGGCAAAAAATGGACCCACCTACACAGACATCCTTACCAGGCAAAGCCTGAGAAGCAAGGACCTTTCACAGCTACATCCTCTTCAAGCAGAGTCTGGGAGGAAAGGTCCCTTCTAGAAGATCCCTCAAAATAGTTATCCTCTTCCTCAGCCCACATTACATCAGCCCCCATTAGCCCACATTACTGATATAAACCCCTCAGCGATTGGCCAAAGCTTGGAACAAAACCCAATAAGCACAATTAATATAAGCAAAGTTCAGGCTGGCTACAACCCATCTGCAAACACTAAGCTTAGTCAGGGACATTACATATCAAGGCAAGGTCCCTACACGTATAATGATCTGTAGCCTTTAACTGAGATATATATCATCGAACAAACCTATCAATGGGACTTTAGATATGCCTCAAACAGTGACCACAAAATTATAGATAAAATTCATCTTTATTAAATCGACTTTGTTGCACAGAATGAAAATAAATTAAAAATATAGAACATAGAATAGAATATATAACAGCTATCTTTCAAATAGGTTGCAAATAGTTGTGTCAGGTCACCTTGAGGCTAGGTGACAGATGCACTCTGTAGGAGTCAGAAGTGCACTGCTAGGTAGTGGACCCTAGGACTGACTGCTGCGGATTGAACCCTGGGAGGTTCAGGAAGCAGGTCTACTGGATCACTGACACTGATCCCACTGGGAGCAAGAGCATAGATTCCCCAGGGCACGGAGTCTAAGAGCCAGCCACTGTTCACCAGAGCCTCCAGTGGTGAGAATGGACTGCGCTGCAGTCTGGCTCCAGGTCGCGGCCCCCAGGGTCTCACAGTTTACGCTCATGGTAGACTACAGGAGAAGAGGAAGGAGGCAGCAGGCTGGAACAACAAGGAAATTAAGGGACAAGCCAAGGTCGGGGCCACAAGCAGACAAGGACAACAGAGTTCTTGCCAAGGTTCAGGGTCACAGGCAAACAGGGATGGTCGGGGACACGCCAAAGGTCAGGGTCACGAGCAGACAGGAATAGTCGAGAACAGGCCAAAATTGCTAACTGGAATCAGACACAGGAAATACAGCAAGTACACACGAAAGCTAACACACAATGGTTGATCAGCACTGCTGGCTTACAGTGCACAGGTTAATATAGGGTTCCCTAATAGGGCCTGGGGTGGGGCCATGCTTAGAGGAGAGGTTATAAAACCAGTCAGGTGAGAGTCAGCTGGTCTTTAGAGATGAACACCTGGAGACAGGTAAGCTGACAAACAAACTCTATTGCATAACCATGACAAGTTGTAAGAACAAATGATTATATATAAATCCTGCATAATGCTCCAACCAGATGGAAATAAGAGCGATATGCAAGGGTCAATGCTTTTTGAAAAATCGTCCACTTCTTCTGGACCTTTGACCTTGGGTCAAAATACGATTAGAACTGTAACAACATACAGAGAATAAATGGAAACTTAAAAAATATATACAGTACATAAAGAAACAAAAGACAATGCATATATTACCACTAAGTACCAATATATGAAAATATATGTCCTATGCCAATTGTGGAAGGGAAAAGAGGTTGAAAAAAAAAAAATCGCCTTGCCTTCCACATTAATATGAACACGACAAGAGAGAGGTGGTTTCAGATAAGTGCCCCTGGCCCATGGGAAGAGGAGGGGTATAACAACCATGACTGTAATGTTAGTAACATATTACAGGATGTACCCTTCTGGCTAACAGAAGCCGCTGTCCAAAAAAGACTAGAAAAGCTTAACACATGTAGCCAGGACCTGGCTATTGTTGCCTGCAATTCAGGGACAGTGTGCAGTGCTGTTGATGTGGAGCTGTCTCCCTCTAGTGTTGGCTTGGACTCCACATTTCATTTCCTAAAGACAGAGCAGAGCAAAGCATCGTGGGATGTGTAGTTCCAAATGCTGGGGTCTAAATTCCAGCAGGACTGGCCTGAACTACAACCACCAGATTGCCGTGAGAGAAGAACAGACTGCTGGGAGAGAATATAAAGGAGCTGGACGAGGCCTAGATCGCTCTCTCGGGACCCCGGCCTGGATCTGCCAGCAGGAACTCTGTGCCAGTGTGAGCGGCAGCCGAGTCGCGACCTGCATAGGAGAGAGTTATACAGCGGCATCCAGAGGGACATCTGCGAACAGCATTACTCTACAGCGGTTCAGAGGCTGCTCCTGAGCCTTCAAGCTACCTGCACTTCAAATCTAGGTGGGCCGCGGCATGGTGTGACAGAGGTCAGACGCCATTCCCTGAGCAAGGACCCAGAGGGAATTCCTGAAAGAACCATCATCATCTGCATCGATACCAGCAACTTCTGTTACACTTTTGTTGAGCGGGCACTTGCCCAGTTAATCCTATAGACACTGTATATAGATATCATTAACCACGTAATGAAAATCACCGTACCTGTAAGTCAGTACTTACGGTGCTAAATACCGTTGTCATGGCAGCAGCTAGCTGCCATAACCCTGGTATTTTCAGGAACGGTGTGTGTTTCTCTTTAAGGTAAAATTGGTCTCTGCGGCAGATTCGCTGCAAGATTTATCGGTGATTTATCACTTTTATTGGTGGCGGGAGGGCGCAGGGTACTTTGTACCTTGAATTGGCTCTTGTTGGAGGTTATGAGAAGACCCCACTCAGTGCTGACAGTCACCCTACCACTAACTAGCTATAGCAAAGGCTGTGCAACTATGTTTAGTCATCAACAAGATTATCAACTGTGGCAGGTCTTTATGCAGCCTAAAACTGTCAATGAACATAACAGTTGGGATTTAAAATCTCTTTTAGAACTTCCATTAACTGTGTAGTCTAACTCTTGATTGGTTGCAAATTGAAAATATTGTTTAGATAGTCCCTTACATTACATAGTTTTGGCAAATGTGTGCTTTTACTCTCCTGGATTTGGTAAAAAGTGTGCATTTGTTTGCATAACAATCTAACCAGCTCACCCAAGGCTTCTTTGGTGTGCATGATCCATGCACTCTGCCATGTCAGTAATCTATGCCTTTCAAAAAGATGAAGCACCTCCAATTTAACTCAAAAAGCCAAAAGCTTTATTTCTAGAATAAACCACGTATAGTGGGGTTGTGAACTGATAGACACCAGTCACTTTTAAATTCATAAAGAGTTTTTTTTAACACTAGAAGCTCATGAGAGAGAGGGCTAAGGCACATCACACAAAAAGCACATGGCAGACTCCACCACAAATCATGCTCACAGTCTTCACAGGTAAAGAACATGTAAGCCAAACTTGAAAACTCCCTGGGAAAGACACCAGACTGTATGGTTCAAATCAAACTCCAGGTTTTCAGGTACCTCCAGTAGACGTTCTTCCCTGGTGCTCCTTCCCAGGATTGTTTCCACTTGCGTTGGGAAAAACAACCTCCAGTCGGGCACATAGTTAGTCAAGTTAAAAAAAAAAAAAAGTCCATCTAGTTCAACCAATAAAATTATACAATCCCATATACACAATCCTATACCCACAGTTGATCTAGAGGAAGGCGAAAAACCCCAACAAAGCTTTATCAAATTTGCTTACAGCAGGGAAAAAAAATCCTTCCTAATCCCCTGAGAAGCAATCGGTCATTCCCTGGATCAACTTTACCTATAAATCTTAGTACCCAGTTATACCATTTTCATTTAGGAAAGAATTCAGGCCTTTTTTAAAGCAATCCACTGAGCTGGCCAGAACCACCTCTGGAAGGAGTCTACATTTTTACAGCTCTTACTGTGAAGAAACTTTTTTGTATTTAGTGATGAAATCTCTTTTCCTCTAGACATAATGAGTGCCCCTTGTCCTTTGTGATGACCTTAATCACTTCAGCCCCGGAAGGTTTTACCCCCTTCATGACCAGGCCATTTTTTGCGATACGGCACTGTGTATTTTAACTGACAATTGCCTGGTTGCGCAAAGCTGTACCCAAATAAAATTGATGTCCTTTTTTCCCACAAATAGAGCTTTCTTTTGATGGTATTTGATCACTTCTGCGGTTTTTATTTTTACACTATAAACAAAAAAAAGAGTGAAAATTCTGAGAAAAAAAACGGTATTTTTTACTTTCTGCTATAAAACATATCCAGTAAAAAAATCTAATTTCTTCATCAATTTAGGCCAATATCTATTCTGTTACATATTTTTGGTAAAAAAAATATAAAAAAATCCCAATAAGCGTAAATTGATTGGTTTGCGCAAAAGTTATCAAATCTACAAACTTTGGGATATTTTTATGGCATTTCTATTTATTATTTTTTTTTACTAGTAATGGCTACGATCAGCAATTTTTAACGGGGCTGTGACATTGCAGTGGACAAACCGGACACCTAACTGACATTTTTGACACTTTTTTGGTAACCAGTGACATTATTACAATGATCAGTGCTCTAAACATCCACTGTTACTGTACTAATGACACTGGCAGGGAAGGGGTTAACATCAGGGGCAATCAAAGGGTTAAGTGTGCCCCTAGTGGATGCTTTCTAACTGTGTGGGGGATGGACTGACTGGGAGAACACAGAAGTCCATGTTCCTGCTTAGCTGGAACACAAGATCACTGTGTTTTTCCCTGTCAAACGGCAATCTGCCTTGTTTACATAGGCAGATCGCTGTTCTGCCTCTCTTGAGAACGATCGGCGGGTCACGGAGGACATTGCGTCTGCCGAACCCACTGATTGGCTCCCCCTCTGGCCAATCAGCGCGCGCGCTGTCTATTGCACAAAATGACGTACAGGTATGTGGTTTCGTGCAGTAGAGCCATCCTGCCTTAGTATATCTGTGGTGCGCAGTATAGTTAGTAGTGTATAACTCAACACTAAGTTCACTATATGGATCCCTTATGTATTTGTACATGTTGATCATATCCCCCCTTAATCTCCTCTTCCCAAGAGAGAATAAAATACGTTCCTCTAGTCTTTCCTCATAGCTGAGCTCCTCCATGCCTATCAGTTTGGTTGCCCTTCCCTGCGCTTTCTCCAGTTCCCCGATATCCTTTTTGAGAACTGGTGCCCAAAACTAAACTGCTTATTCCAGATGAGGTCTTACTAATGATTTGTACAGTTGCAAAATGATATCTCTCTCTCTGAAGTCCATACCTCTCTTAACCTCCCTGGCAGTATGATTATTTCAGATTTTTGATGCTGAAAGTGGTACAATTATTTTGCATTAAAATTTTGCATTTTATATTGTAGGCCTGTAATTCTTAGGAATAACTCACTTAAATCTGTCCAAACAAGAGTCTAGTAGACATCCCGGGTATGATAAAATTTGAAACACTAAATCATAAATTATAATATAATAAATAACTAAAAATAATAATATAATAATAATAAAAATTATTTGATAATGTAATCAAATCAAAAATACTGAAATTTGCTCAGTTGCAGAATTGTCACTGTCATTACTTTCAGTGTTTAATGACGGATCTCCCAACAAATCACTATTGCTCAATTCTGCAAGTGATTCTAATTTATTATCGCTGTTTTTTTAGCTGGTCTAAAACCGCTTTTGATGTAAAGGGACGGTTTTGGTTGCTATGGACAATCTCCGGTTTCCAGGCAGAAAGAACAGTTTTTATAATATAAAACTGCATGCAGAGGACTGAACAAACCACTAGGGACAAAAGGGATGTGAAATAAATTGATACAGTAATGTAATCTGTAAGATTACAGTGTACTGTATATGCATTGTGTGTTTTACTTTTTGAATTTGGTGCCGTTCTCTGTCCCCGTGCGTCGTAACGCTCACAGGGAACAGAGCTTGGCGCTGTAATGAAACGAGCGGAGGACGGCTCGCACACAGAGCGAGGAGGACATCGCAGGATCCTGGGGACAAGGTAAGTTTGCTGTACCTGGATTCTGCGATGCGATCCCGAGTGTGGCTCGGGGTTACCGCTTTTGGTGCTGAAAATCCACCCTGAGCCAGACTCACTCAAGGGAGAGGGAGGAGAGCTGTCCAATGCACCACTGGCAACAAACCTCCCAGTGGTTGACCTAGGAAATAAACATCTGAAAACCAGCATTATTGGTTCCTTTGTTTTAATGTAAGCTCCCCGGCAGCACCATTAACACTGGGCTTAGAAGAGACCAAGTGAATACAGAACTATAAATTTGATTAAAGCCAAGCAACACTAAATTTAAAGAGTCACTCCTGCTTAGGGCAGGGAGGCTACACTTGCATTTAGTTTTAAACAGTTCTTACATATGTAATTCAACATGGTGTTTCAAGCCGATCTCCAGAAAACACACCCTTCCCTTTCCCACGCCACTTCCTGTACCTAATCTACAATTTTTTAAATAAAAAAACAATCTACCTAAAATTCCCAATTACTTTCCTGAAACCCCAGTTTGAGGAAAGTAGTAAGATAAGTGCTTCTTACGTCTGGTCTTGGGGCTCCCTCATTTCCTGCTGAACCCTGCCCATTATCTATGAGAGAAGTCAGTCATGAGGTCCTCATAGGGTTCTAAAGTCCTCAAAATTAAGGTTGATAAAACCTTTTTTGTTAAAAAAAACAATAAACAGTTTGGGAAAGTGCAAGTGGAAAAGGAAATGTATTTTCTTTCTGGAGATGTTTAAAGCAGAAGTAAACCCTTAGTAGAGAGGAGCCGGCACCCAGTAAATCTGTCACATGAAAAGTCGTTATTGGCTACACATAATTCACATCACAAATACGCTAACATGTTTTGACTGTAGCAGCTTTTCTTATTGTCTATTGGCTATGAGGAAGGCTTGTGATGGGACTTATGTTTAGCCAATAAAGACTTTTCATTTGACAGATTTACCAGGTGCTGGCTCATCTCTACTATGGAACTTCTGCTCGAGTGTTGCTGTGTACACAAACTGATATACCTCTATGCATGGTTTCACGTTGCCTTGGATTGATCTTATATACCTGTTGACACAATGATATTGTGAGTACTTTAGCCCCCCTTGTTTATTGTGAGTACTTTAGCCCCCCTTGTTTTTATGAAAGTGTATTTACGGACTTACACTATTTCCATATCCATAAGGAAAACACATCTTTGCATATCCACTAAGATACCACTGGATGTGTTGAATCCCTGACCTTTGTGTTTGGATGACACGTGCTGTTTGTGCAGTTATTGCACTAGGCCAGGGCTCTTCAAACTACGGCCCTCCAGTTTGTTCAGGAACTACAATTCCCATCATGCCTCGTCATGTCTGTGAATGTCAGAGTTTTATAATGCCTCATGGGATGTGTAGTTCCGCAAAAGCTGGAGAGCTGTAGCTTGAAGATTCCTACACTAGGCGCTTGTGACTTTGTAATAGGTTCCTACAACTCTGGTAAGAGTCCATCTTATTATGGTGGTGGATCACGTGGTGGAATTGGATCACATATAATTGGATCATATTTCATTTCACAATTGCACAGATATTTTTTCACTGGAACTTCTTTTTTTATGTTTTTTTTTTCATCATTTTGGACTGTTTTATATTTATGTGTCACTATTTTTGGGTTTAATATATATACATTTTACATCACTATTAGCGCTACATTTTTTATGTATTACTGTGGGAACACTTTGCCCTGAGAACTGATCTTCAGTGGGCGGTTAAGCTTGGGTATTGTTTAACTCTAAGTAAACCCTTACTAAAAGACATTTTAGCTAAAGCACACAACGGGGGTTATTTACAAAAGGCAAATCCACTTTTCACTACAAGTGCAAACTACAAGTGCAAAGTACACTTGAAATTGCACTGAAAGTGCAGTTGCTGTAAATCTGAGGGGTAGATCTGAAATGAGGGGAAGCTCTGCTGGTTTTATTATCCAATCATGTGCAAGCTAAAAATCTGTTTTTTATTTTTCTTGCATGTCCCCCTCAGATCTACAGCGACTGCACTTCCAAGTGCACTTGCAGTGCAATTTCAAGTGCACTTTGCACTTGTAGTGCAAAGTGGATTTTCCTTTCGTAAATAACCCCCACTGTGTCATAAAGTGTTGCCATTATTTTAATAAAATACCTGTTTTAACTGTTTTATTTTATCCTGTGTACCTGTGCTATTGATCAACAGGAGCTTTTTTGAAACTACCGTACGTTTCGCTCCATATGACGCACCTGACCAAAAGACTCACCTAGGTTTTAGAGGAGGAAAAGAAGAAAAAAATATTCTGAACCAAATGGTGTACTAAAATATTAACCAGTGCCCGTGAAATGCAGCCTGACCAGTGCCAATTAAATGCAGCCTTACCAGTGCCCATGAAATGCAGCCTGACCTGTGCGAATGAAATGAAGCCTGACCTGTGCCCATAAAATGCAGCCTGACCTGTGCCCATGAAATGCAGCCTGACCAGTGCCAATTAAATGCAGCCATATCTGTGCCCATGAAATGCAGCCTGACCTGTGCCCATGAAATGCAGCCATACTTGTGCCCATGAAATGCAGCCTGACTGGTGCCCATGAAATGCAGCCTGACCTGTGCCCATGAAATGCAGCCATACCTGTGTCCATGAAATGCAGCCTGACCTGTGCCTGGCGACTGGCGAGGACGTCATCACATCCGCATGTCACTGAGATAGAAGACAGAGCAGCCTGAGCGGCCGCCGCTGCCATGCTCCATTTGGCCACTGGGGCTGCTCTGTCTTCTGTGAGTGATAGGCCCAGCCAGAAGATCGCCTGGCACTCATGGTATTGTGACATGGCGGCGGCGACTGGGGGGGCATGTTCAGTATTAGCTCCATAAGACGCACAGAAACTTCCTCCCATTTTTTGGGGGGGAAAAGTGCGTCTTATGGAGCGAAAAATACGGTACTTCCCAGCTGTATGGCATTTCTCAGGGAGGGTTTCCTAATAGTGACAACAGAGAACCACATACATACATGTGCGTATATGTTACATAATATGTGTTAAAACTTCTCCATCAGAAAAAAATTTGACGGGTTGATAATGCACCTTGTCACATGGGGACAGAGCATTGTCATCCTGTAACAGGACATGCCTGGACCTTCATGGCAGGACCACCAGGTATTATTTTTTTAAAATATTTATTAGGTTTTACACAATACAATGGTATAAAACAGAGTACATAATAGCCATAAAGCATGTACATGCAAATTCTCTAATCAGTAAGATAGTTTTATACCTAAAGTCAGGTGGTGGGGGGAGGGGAGGGGGATCAGTAATTCACATTTACAATTGTAACAGTGGTATTAAACAATATAGTGCCTATAAGGCTGTACCTTACACCTTTGTACCTTCAGGAGTGGAAGCAACGTTTGGATATAACTAACTAGTGATCAGATAAATTGGTCTAGTTAAAACAGTAAAACCGAATGATGATACTGAGGTTAGATAGAAGAGAATCCTGGAAGTCAAAGAGCATCGTGAGCTTGCGGTTGTCCTATGGCGGCATAAAAGTAGAGGGGTCAGAAACGTGAGATATTTTGAGGTTGCCAAGTGAATTGGTAAGATCTCTCTTTAAGTACCAATCCATAAAATGGAATGGTTGCATTATATCTTGCATTGTTTGTTGAGTGAATGTGGCCTCCATATAGTTTCGCCATCTCTTGAAAAAGCGTGAGCCAGAACGAAAGTTCAATGTAATGGTGTCTAATCTCTCCAAGTAAAAGAGTGAAGTCATGGCTTTTTTAACCACCGGCAGATTAGGTGGTGTTGACATGATCCAGTGAGACATAATAGTCCTGCAGGCAACTAAAATACATAGATGAGCCCATTGTGGAATGGTATTATTTTAATGACATCTGCAGATCCTAAAAGATTGAAATGACTTTTGAAATTACATTTACAGGTTAAAACTCTGATGAGATTTAGCGATTGGATTTACATTCAATTTAAGCGTTGGCCGGAACTAAACTTTTAATTCAGGGTATTTTATATTCTACGAAAGACACACACTGATACAGTCTGCTTTGTGGGCCCAGACTGAGATGTAGCAGCGAATACATACAAGGTGTAAAGTCAATGGGATCACATTTTCCTAATTACTTCTCTGCTCCGAGCTTTCCGCACATAGATAGTATGAGATCAGTCGGGACTTGCCTCCCTAGCACATCAGCCCGATTCAAACATCACTCACACAAGCCAATGGGAGGGAAAATCTGGAAGGAGTCAAAAAGGGGCTTCTTCGAATCACATTTGCAAGGATGGAAAAACCTGGAGGAGGGAAGAGTTGCTGGACCGCCACCAAATTTCTCCCACCAGAGACCGGAGTCCATCTGCTGAGCTCTGCCTAGTAACATTAACTACCATTCCCCTCCAGTCTCTGCATAGAACAGCCTGTGCCACTGGCAGATGGACCCCTGCCTCCCTGTGTGGCTGTGTTATTTGTTTAATACATTTAATTAATATCCACACAGCTCTGGACTTTACCCAGAGTGGAAGACGCCACGCGTTCCCAGTCCAGTAGTTACACGATGAGTGATTTTCCTATAAAAACACCGCCCTTAGGTCTTTCGAAGATGTTACAAACGATGCGTGCTTATATTGTAATGTGTGTATTAATTATATCTGTCCACTTGTGAGCTGGAGTTTAATTGCAAACAAGCAACAGAGGGGCTGATTTACATAAACTGCAGCAAAGAAAAAATTAGGGTGATGCCTGCAGCCAATCAAGTTTCAGTATTTTCTCTCTGATCTGCACTGGAAAAAACTAAAATGAATACATGATTAGTGGCTATGAACTGTAACTGTATTTATATCTGCTGCTATTAAAAGTGTAAAAGCTAACAGAACTTTCAGTTTAAATAAGCTAAATATATTCCAGGTGTATCAAAATAAAAGGTGTGTAAAGTTTTACAGGTTTTTTTCTTTAACCACTTCAATACCGGACACTTTCACCCCCTTCCTGCCTAGGCCGATTTTGCAGCTTTCAGCGATGTCGCACTTTGAATGACAATTGTGCAATCATGCAACACTGAGCCCATATGACATTTTTATCGTTTTTTTTTTTTTTTTACACAAATAGAGCATTCTTTTTGCTAAATAAAAAAAAAAAGGCCAAAACTGTTGAAAAAAAAATGATGTTTATGTTATAAAATATTGCAAATAAAAATTCTTTCTTCATAACTATAGGCCAAACTGTATTCTGCTACATTCCTTTGGTGAAAATAACTCAAATCAGTGTATATTATTTAGTCTGTAGAAAAGTTATAGAGTCCACAAATTATGGGCTATATATCTGGAAATCGATCAATCCCAATGAACCGATGGCCTATCTAATTTCACGAGGCCCTAAAATGCCAGGACAGTACAAATACCCCCCAAATTACCCCTTTTTGGAAAGTAGACAGTCTGTGGTGTTTAGTAAGAGGCATGGCGCGTTTTTAAGATGTAATTTTTGTCACATTTTTGGGGGAAAAATAAGGGAAAACATTGTTTTCGTTTTATTTTTTACATACTGTCACCAGTGCAGTAGAGCGTCATGTCATCATATAACTGGTGTGACTGGTGGGACACTAACTGGTGGCAGTATATTAAAAAAAATATATATTAATAATGTTTTTTTTTCATTTTTTAAAAATATTTTGTCTTTTTTCTTTTATTATTTTATTTTTTTTTAGATTTTTTTTACATACTGTGAGCAGAACAAAAATACAGTGTTACTATTATAACACTGTACCACTCTAGGGAGTTGGTCTGAATTTTTTTTTACCACTTACTATGATTGCTTATAGTAGTGAATTTCACTGCTAGACACTGTGTATAGTAATTAGCTGTGATTGGCCACAGCTAATTACATGGTATGAATAGGCTGTGATTGGCCGTATCTGTACCATGTGATCACTGTGACCAGCTAGCAACACAATTGCATACAATGAATGGCATGAAAAGAAATCACTTTGTAGCGATAGTGGGCCAGTACACTGATCAGTCATCCACTGTGTCCGGTGGACACAGCAGGTGACAGATCGCGCTGGATCGTACTGTCTCAGGAGGACTTCATATGACGTCCTCCCAGAACAATAGGGTTCCCGCCTGACTTCCATTTTACAATGGCCTGGGTGGGAAGTTGTTAAAAAGCAGCCACAGCCTAAGAAGAAAAAGCCTGTCCTCTGCCAGAATGCTGTAGAGAAGGACCCATGTACACTGTGTGGAAGGTGTGAAGTCACAGCTATAGATCTCCTATCAGTAAGGAGTATGAGCTTTGCCGATTGGAGAATTATAGATCTAACTCAGCAGAGGGCCTGTTAGACCTCTGCAGAGAGACCATTGCTACGCTGAAAAAGCATCCCTCTCTGCAGCATGCTGACAGGGGACAAGCTGTTCTATTCGCGTGGTGGCTGCTTTCTAATGAAAACGAACAGAAATGCCTCGTACACACGATCTGTCTTTCCGACAACAAAATTTTATCTGAAGGGTGTTGGCTCAAAATTGTCTTGCATACACACGGTCACACAAATGTTGGCCAACAATTACGTAGTGACATATTAGACGTACGACATGGTTTTTCAGCTCTTTAGCACCACACTTTGGGCTCCTTCTGCTAATTTCGTGTTAGTAGAAGTTTGGTGAGTGTTGATTCACGCTTTTCAATTTGTTTCTGAATGGCCGTTCATCAACCAGACATGTTGAGGAATCGGAGGAGATAACGTGTTATTTATTATTGGCCTTGGAGTTATTGCTTTGACATTATTTTTTTGGTTGAATAATAATGATTTGATTTGGTATATTTTCTATATTTTTGGATGCATAGAATGCACTTTTTGGTTAAGTTCTATTGGCAGATAGCATGTCTAATTTTATTTGTTTGTTTTTTTAATGCACAATAAAAAAAATTGTGTAGAATAATACTTGGCTATGTGTTTTACTTCAAATGACAGTTTGGAAGTAGGCAGTTACATTTTAAAAAATACAATGTAAAATTGACAAGGGACACCAACATAGTTGTAACTTTGTTCTTAAAAACTACGGGATAATGGTGTTGTGGTAACTTGCACAAATAAAAAAAAACATAATATTATTCTTGATATCACTAGAAAAAAAAAGCCTTTGAAAATTTGTTTCCAATAACTCCATCAGTATCACTAGCAAAGCAGCTTCATTATTATCCCATTAAAGAAGAAGAGAATTGTGCGCTGCATTTCGAGATTTCATAATTTGCCACGTCACGAATGTTAATTCTCCATTACGAACGCTAGTTTACATGACCGACCGCTTCTGGCTCGTCCTTGCTTCCCAGCATGCGTGTTTGTACTTTGGACTTTTGTCCGACGGACTTGTGTACACACGATCGGAAAGTCCGACAACACACATTTGTTGGAGGAAAATTTGAGAGCATGCTAGCCAACATTTGTTGGCGGAAAGTCAGACAACAAAAGTCCGATGGAGCATACACACTGTCGGTCTTACCGCCAACAAGCTCACATACAACATTTCACGTCGGAAAATCAGATCGTATATACAGGGCATAAGACTTTATACCTCTTTTGGTTTGATGCTCAGAAAAAATTAAATATGAGATACCTCCCTGGGATTATAAAGCCTGAACTATAAAGCAATATCCAACCTTTATATAGGTAAGCAAAGTTAACAAGTGACATTCTAGAGCTTGGACTTTATACTAGAACAGCACTGAGACCATAGAGAATGATTTCTTACATTAAGGCTATGGTGACACTGGCACAGATCATATTGTTTTCCTGACAGACTCCATGGCAGCAACGTGTGGGGTTAAGTCCCGCCTCTACTACCCTATAGGACACTACTCCCATAAATCTTTGCTCCCTGCCCCCGGCCGTGTTCTTTTTTTGTCCTCCTCGCAAGACCTAGTGTTGGTCTTCCTACCTGAAGATGTTTACCCCCACGATCAAGGTTGGCCGAGCTGCGACTTGGATCAGGATAAGTCGCATTACTACGCTAAGCCCTAGCTATTAGCAGGGTATGGAGTGGGGCGTTGGAAGAGGCGCAGGAAGAAGCCGTTTTCCCTGGCCACTGGCAGGCGAGGCCGCGCATGGGTTGGATAGCCAGCTATTAGCAGGTGACCCCTTGTTGCCCCTGGAAAGTCCGGTGTTTACCTTCGGCCTGATGATCGTGGTGGGATTGGTGAGATGTTTCCTTGCTATCATGGCAGCAGTTTCTGTTGGAATTCCTTGTTGTTTCTCTCCCTTGTGTGTCTTTTCCCCTCGTTTTACTGTTCATGTAGTTGCAGGCATGGCGGCTGGTTCTTCCTGCGTTCCAGCCGCCGTTTTTACTTTCACTTTGTGTCTGGCCGTCCTGCGCATGCGCGGACGGCACGAAACCGAGGCTTGGTTTTCGCGCATGCGCGATAGCGGCAAATCGCCGCTAATCGCGCATGCGCACTGGCGTTCGCTCGTCACGGGCGGTGACGTCACTGGGGCGCCCTATTTAAACTGGGAAAATAGCCTGCAGACCCTGGGAATGCCTGCAGGCTGTTTTTGGCTCTTCCCCACGCTCCAGTGAATCAGCTACTGGTAAGTAGCTTCACATACAGGAGGGCTGTCGCTCCCTGGCTCATAGCCAAGTTAATTTGTATGCTTTACGTATCTTTGCAGTCAAATGGATATTTCTGAAGACATGAGCTCTCCACCGCCTGCCTCTGGCCAGCCTCCTCTCACAAGGTACTAGGGCAGGTCCCATTGCCGAGGGTCCTTAGGCGGGTGGGGGGGGTGTATTTCCGCAGATGATCGTTCTTTCTAACTGCTCTGTGTTGTTTCTGTGGTTCTCTGTCTTTTGCTTTAGCCTTTCCAGGTCAGAACAGCGTCGCAGCTCGCACAAAGGAAGTAATTCGTCAAAGTCGCATCACCGGCAATCCTCTTCCAAATCTAAGCATTACGGCTCAGGACACCGTAGTGAGGAGCGCTCGCACTCCTCAGTGGCCCACTCCAGCCACTCATCAAGTGTCTGCTGGGGATGCAGATCACAAGTACCTGTCGGTAAATCGCTGTGAGATTCCTGCTTCGCCAAAGCTTCCAGGGAAAGAGGTGATTCGGACCAACAACTTAAAGCCCTAGTTGAGAGGGTTGTGAAGGAATCACTTAAGGGTATTGAGGCAGTCCGGCCTGTTACCCCTCAGGCAGAGCCACCAGGTTCCCCAGTGAGGGAAACTCAGTTGCAGGACACCTGGGAGTCCTCTGTACCTAGCCACCCTTCAGTGGTCAACTCTGACAGTGACTCGGATGAAGATAATACCTGTGTGGGTTTTGACTTCGCTCTGCTACCTCCCTTGGTCAAGGCTATTAGAGAAACTTTAAATTGGGAGGATCCGACGGCGGTCCCTCCCAAACAGAGAAAATTCTTTAAACAGCTAAAGAAGGAGCGAGTTAACTTTCCTTTCTTTTCTGAGTTGGGCGAGATCATCACAGATGAATGGAGCAAGGTGGAGAAGAAAAACTCCATGCTTACTAAAATTTCAAAGCTTTATCCCTTTAGGGAGGAAGAAGTGAAGCATCTGGAATCAGCTCCTTTGGTGGACGCAGCTGTGATGAGGCTGGTGAAGCATGTGACACTCCCCTTGGAGGACACAGTGTCCTTTAGAGACGTTCTGGACAGACGGATTGATGCTGATTTGAGGAGAGTGTACCTTACAGCAGGCATGGCTTGCAAACCAGCCTTAGCCCTGGCAGCCCTGTCCAAAGCTATGGAGGTGTGGACGGATAGTGTTCAAGATACGCTAAGGAATATTTCAGATGACACAGCGAAGAACTCACCTATTCAAGAATTAAGGCTAGCATCGGCCTTTCTGGGTGAGGCCTCGATTGACATCATTCGCCTGGCGGCCCGAGTAATGCTCTCGTCGGTCACCGCCAAGCGGGCTCTTTGGCTCCGCCCTTGGCTGGCTGACCCAGCCTCTAAGCAGGTATGGTGCCGAATTCCCTACGGGGGCTCTTCTCTTTTTGGCAACAAGCTGGATGAGGCCATTACACGGGCTACTGGCGGGAAGTCGGGGTTCCTACCTCAGGATAGGCGCCTGCAAGGCCAAAGAAGATCCTTCCCGAAGAGGCAATATCAAGATCGATCCAGAGAGGCTCGTACTTACAAGCCAGGCCGGGAATTCTCCAGATCCTGGAAATCAAGGCAATCGTCCTTTAAGAAGGCGGCAGGTAGTGAGTCGAAAGGGGAGAGGCAACCTTCCAAATCTTTTTGAAGGTGGGCCCGCTCAGGCAGACCGTGTGGGGGCCCGTCTCTTCCACTTTCGGCATGTCTGGGCGGCTTCGATTCACGACTTCTGGACAATCAAGACAGTCTCCTCTGGTCATGCCTGGACCTTTACCGACCCTCCCAGACTCAGGTGGGTACCCACTACTCTTCCGGCATCAGAAGAAAAAAGGACAATACTTTTAGCCTACATAGAATCTTTGTTGGCCCAAGGCGCTGTCATCCCAGTCCCAGTCAGCCAGCAAGGCATGAGAATGTATTCTCCCCTCTTTCTGGTTCAGAAGAAGAGTGGGGCCTGGAGGCCGGTCATAGACCTAACCCATCTAAATCGCTTCATCAAAAAGGAGAGGTTCAAGATGGAAACACTCTCCACAATTCAACAGTCGGTTCAACCAGGGGACTGGATGGTGTCCATAGACCTCAAGGACGCCTATTTTCACATTCCCATCGCGGAAAACTTTCAACAATTTCTCCGCTTCTCCGTGGGCAACCTTCACTTACAATTTACATGCCTTCCCTTCGGGTTATCAACTTCTCCTCGGGTTTTCTCAAAGGTGCTGTTGGCAATAGTAGCTCTCCTGAGAACCAGGGGGATTCGTCTACATCACTACCTGGACGACCTGCTTCTCTTGGCACAGGACAGGGTGCAACTTATAGCACACAGAGGGCAAGTGATTTCCACACTACAGGAATTCGGATGGATTCTGAACCAGGAGAAGAGCCAGTCAGACCCATCGCAGTCTCAGGTGTTTTTGGGTGCCCTCTTCGACACGGTCAGATGCACCATTTCGTTACCGGAAGAGAAGATCTCGACATTCAGAGACAGGATCCACCCAGCTCTTTCTACTCCTCATCTTCACGCTCTCCAATGCCTGAGGATCATTGGCACTATGGTGGCGGTGATTCCGATGGTGAGGTGGGCCCAATGGAGAATGAGGCCTTTTCAGAAGGGCTTCCTTCACCAGTGGAAGGGCAGCAAGACCCAGCTGATTCGGATTACTGCATCCATGAGGCTCTCTCTCCTATGGTGGCTCCAACGGGAGAACCTCTCCAACTGCCATTCCATCCTTCCCATTGCTTGGGTGACTATAACAACAGACGCCAGCAACAGGGGCTGGGGTGCCCACTGTCTGGCGGAAGTGGCTCAGGGCACTTGGGAATTCCCCTCCAGAAGGATAGTGTCAAACATCCTGGAGCTGAGAGCAGCCTTCCAGGCACTTCTGGCGTTTCGGCATCTCATTCAAGGCTCCTCGGTCCTACTCAGACTGGACAATACCACAGCAGTGGCATACATAAGAAGGCAAGGGGGGACTCGAAGTCTCTCCTTACTACAAGAGGTAGAGCCAATTATGTCCTGGGCCCAGAGAAACCTGAAGGATCTGACAGCGACATATGTTCCAGGGGTTCAGAATGTTCAGGCAGACTTTCTTTCTCGGAGGCTCCTAGACAACAACGAGTGGTCTCTCCACGAAGAAGTATTCAAGTGGATTCTTTCGTTGGGGTTCCTTCCGGAAGTCGACCTGTTCGCCTCCCCCTGCAACAAAAAGATGGCAAGATACTATTCAAGGTACAGGGACCCTCAAGCGTATGGGGTGGACGCCCTGACGGAGAAATGGTGGTTCAACAGAGCCTATGCCTTTCCGCCAACTCCGATCATCCTCCAATTCCTGAAGAGGCTCAGGGCAGAGACAGCAGAGGTGTTAGCGATAATTCCCTACTGGCCCAACAGGCCCTGGTTCCCTCTCCTAACACTCCTCAGTGTCCGAGATCCGATCCCTCTTCCATCCAGACCAGACCTCCTGTCTCAGGGGTCGAGGCTACACCCTTGCCCGGATCACCTGCGCCTAAGGGCTTGGCTTTTGAAAGGGGAAGGTTGGAGGCGCTAGGCTGCCCGGATGAAGTAATTCCCACTCTCCTTAGTTCAAGAAGGAATAGCACTAACCGAATGTATGAGAGGATCTGGGCGAAATTTAGCAGCCATATGTCTTCCAGGTCCAACTCCTGTGATAATCTGGCGATTCAGGACGTTCTAAGTTTTCTGCAGACGGGTCTGGACATCTCACTGTCCGTCAGTTCTCTTCGTGTCCAGGTTTCCGCAATATCAGCTTTCTCCGGAGTCGCATGGGCCAAGCACCCTCTGGTCCAGCAATTTTTCAAAGGAGCAGTCAGGCTTAGGCCACAGAGGAAACCCAGATTCCCCAAATGGGATCTTCCGTTAGTCCTGGATTTCTTTACTCAACTTAACAGATCTCTCTCAGTCAGAGAATTAACCCTCAAGACTTCGTTCCTGATAGCTATAACTTCGGCGAAGAGGGTCTCGGAAATTCAATCCCTGGGGTCCAAGGAACCATTCATCACCTTTTTTCCGGATAGAGTGGTCCTAATACCAATGCTTGGGACAAATCCCAAAGTCACCTCGGTCTTTCACGAGAACCAGGATATCACACTCCCTACCTTCAAATCCACTGGAGGTCCAGATCCACACCCTCTCGATGTAGGAGCTACTCTCAATCAATACCTGGAAGTTACGGCATCTTTCCGTCAATCTGAATTTCTTTTTGTTCTATTCCATGGGAAAAACAGGGGCTCTAGGGCTTCCGTCAGATCCATTGCAGCTTGGGTGGTTCAAGCCATCCAATGGGCTTACAGAGAGAAAGGCTTGGCTCCTCCTGAGGCGGTTACAGCTCACTCTACGAGAAGTCTTTCAACGTCCTGGGCGGCCTCACGTCATGTTGCTCCTGATGTGATCTGCAGAGCAGCTTCTTGGTCTTCGATTCATACCTTCATGACCCATTATTGTGTTGAGCCAGCAACCTTATCTTCCGTTAAATTTGGTTTAAAAGTGCTGTCGGCTGACAGTGTTAAATAAATCTTTTGTTCAGCATTTAGCCCACCCGGGTGTGTATGGTGAGTTATTTCCCACACGTTGCTGCCATGGAGTCTGTCAGGAAAACGGAAAATTCCTATCATAATACTTACCGTAATTTTCCTTTCCTGATGGACTCCATGGCAGCAGGAGTTCCCTCCCCGAATGGCTGAAGTAGGCTAGTTACCGAACACGGCCGGGGGCGGGGAGCAAAGATTTATGGGAGTAGTGTCCTATAGGGTAGTAGAGGTGGGACTTAACCCCACACGTTGCTGCCATGGAGTCCATCAGGAAAGGAAAATTACGGTAAGTATTATGATAGGAATTTTCCGTTTTTTTGCCCTGGAATCCTCTACTTTAGGATCGCACAGCGATATGCAGAGATCATCAAGCTTATCTAAACTCAAAAATAAAAATATAGTATTTTTTCCCTTTTGGTCTGTTAAGTTTGCTATTAACCTCTCTGACGGTTTTCCCCAGTGTGGCTCGGGGTTAAATTTCAGCACCATTAGTGGTAACCCCGAGCCACACTCGGGATTACATTGCAGGATCCTGGTGCGGTATACTTACCTTGTCCCCAGGATCCTGCGATGTACCCCCGCGGTGTCTGCGGGCTCTGTCCTCCTCCGAAGCCTCTCTGTGCCAGGCTCCATTCCCTGCGAGCGTCGCAACGCACGGGGGCGGAGCCTGGTGGCAAATTTTAAAAAATGTAAAAATCATAACACATACAGCACTGTAATCTTACAGATTACAGTACTGTATGAAATCATTTCACATCCCTTTTGTCCCCAATGCTTTGTCCAATGCCCTGCATGCAGTTTTATATTATATATACTGTTCTTTCTGCCTGGAAACTTGAGATTGTCCATAGCAACCAAAAAGTGTCCCTTTACGTCAAAAGTGGCTTTAGACCAGCTAGAAAACAGCGATAGTAAATTATAACACTTTCAGAATTGAGCGATAGTGAATCGTGGGGAAATTTATTTTATTATTATTATATTATTATTATTATTTTAATTATTTATATTTATTTATTATAATATAATTTATGTTTTTGTGTTTCAAACTTCATCATACCTATATATCTAGATATCTACTAGACTCTTGGTGGACAGATTTAAGTGTGTTATTGTTAAGAATTACAGGCCTACAATATAAAACGCCAAATTTCCATACAAAATAATTGTACCGCTTTCAGCACCTAAAATCCAAAATAATCATACCGCCAGGGAGGTTAAAGCATTTTGTTATATCTGTTTGATAAACTCAAAAAATACCTGTTGATCTTGCTAGACATCTTGTGAACTGTGCTGTGCTTCCTGTGCTCTCTGCTTGTGCCGACTGTTATCAATTATATTGTTCTCATATATCTCCGAGGACTACAAAATGATGCCCCTCTAGCAGTGGTGGCTCGTGTTTTTTTTTGGGGGGGGGGGGGTGGCCTCTGGCTCTAATCGGTGCTTCAAAAAAACAGTTACTCCCCATTGGAATTCATGCGCCGATGTCCTGAAAGGGGCCGGATGCATAGGTAGGGGAGGCGACGATAGATCCCCTACTGGACGAGCCACCCCTGCCCTCTAGGTTATGTAGAACAGGAGTGGAGTGGGGCTCCATAGTCTTATGTTGTTTCTGTTGTCCTGATAAAGTTAAAATAATGGAAAAAAGCTTGAAAAAGAATAGATAAAACTAAATCATACCTCATCTAAGGATTGATAAGTTGCAATATATTCCCTTTTTGATATTTGGGTTTAAATGCACTTTAATCACTTGCTGCTGTAGACTTACTATAGGTGGCAGCTACAGGCACTGCGATGTACTTGTATGTCGCGGTACTCATGCACACTGGCGGGCAGCGGCGCGATCATGTGACTGATGTGTCCAGTGGACCTGTGGTTGAAGAAAATAAATTTGCACAGTGTATGGCCTGCCTAAGGGATGTGGTGGATTTTAAGTACTAAGTATATGATCCGGTGCAGGATAGCTACTCTGCCACTGTACTCCTACATGCGGCAGTTGGCAAGCGGTTAAAGAGGTTGTAAACCTCCATTTTCAAGTTGTACCTATAGGCAAGCCTGTAATAAGGCTTACCTATAGGTACAGTAAATATCTCCTAAACGTGCGCCGTTTAGGAGATATTTACTTTGTACTGCGCCGATGGTGTCACTAGCGTGTGCCGTGACTGGCGGCTCCTGGGTGCATGCGCAGGAGTGACGTCATGCATTTCTGGCCAGTCACAGAGCCGGAGTCTGTAGGAAGAGGGGCGAACATGGATATGACCTCCAGCGGGGGCATCACGGGCTTCGTTTGCAGGTAAGTGTCACATAATGTGCTAATATGCGATGTATACTAGTACTTTATGCTTTTACTTTGCAGGGAACAAAAAAGGAAGTAAAACCCATCAGGGTTTACTTCCTTTTTAAAGTCGGCCATACATGGATCGAAATTCAACAAGTCCAGCGGGGACTGCCCAAATTTCAATCCATGTATGGGCAGGCTGATTGTACAGAAGAGAATCTACCGATCGATATTTATGTTTTATACAAAATATCCCATGCTACAGTGCCTTCAAAAAGTATTCATACCCCTTGACATTTTCCACATTTTGTCATGTTACAACCAAAAACGTAAATGTGTTTTATTGGGATTTTATGTGATATACCAACACAAAGTGGCACATAATTGTGAAGTAGAAGGAAAATGAAAAATGGTTTTCAACATTTTTTTACAAATAAATATGTGAAAAGCGTGATGTACATTTGTATTCAACCCCCTTTACTCTGATACCCCTAACTAAAATCTAGTGAAACCAATTGCCTTCAGAAGTCATCTAATAAGTAAATAGTCCACTTGTGTGTAATTTAATCTCAGAATAAAGCTGTTCTGTGAAGCCCCTTGTTAGAGAACCTTAGTGAACAAACAGCATCATGAAGGCCAAGGAACACATCAAACATGTCAGGGATAAAGTTGTGCAGAAGTTTAAAGCAGGGTTGGGTTATAAAAAATATCCCAAGCTTTGAACATCTCATGGAGCACTGTTCAATCCATCATCTGAAAATGGAAAGAGTATGGCACAACTGCAAACCTACCAAGACATGGTCGTCCACCTAAACTGACAGGCCGGGCAAGGAGAGCATTTATCAGAGAAGCAGCCAAGAGGCCAATGGTAACTCTGGAGGAGCTGCAGAGATCCACAGCTCAGATGGGATAAACTGTCCACAGGACAACTATTAGTCATGCACTCCACAAATCTGACCTCTATGGAAGAGTGGCAAGAAGAAAGACATTGTTGAAAGAATGCCATAGAAGTTCAGTTTGTGAGAAGCCATGTGGGGGACACAGCAAACATGTGGTAGAAGGTGCTCTGGTCAGATGAGACCCAAATTTAACTTTTTTGGCCTAAAAGCAAAACGCTATGTGTGGCAGAAAACTAACACTGAACATCATCCTGAACACACTATCCCCATCGTAAAACATAGTGGTGGCAACATCATATTGTGGGGATGCTTTTAATCAGCAGGGACAGGGAAGCTGGTCAGAGTTGATGGGAAGCTGGATGGAGCCAACTACAGGGCAACCTGTTAGAGTCTGCAAAAGACTTGAGACTGGGGCGATGGTTCACCTTCCAGCAGGACAACAACCCTAAACATACAGCAAGAGCTACAATGGAATGGTTTAGATCAAAGCATATTCATGTGTTAGAATGGCCCAGTCAAAGTCCAGACCTAAATCCAATTGAGAATCTGTGGCAAGACTTGAAAATTGCTGTTCACAGATTCTCTCCATCAGATCTGACAGAGCTTGAGCTATTTTGCAAAGAAGAATGGGCAAACATTTCACTCTCTATATGTGCAAATCTGGTAGAGACATCCCCAAAAAGACTTGCAGCTGTAATTGCAGCAAAAGGTGGTTCTACAAAGTATTTACTCAGGGGGGCTGAATACAAATGCACGCTACACTTTTCAGATATTTATTTGTAAAACATTTTGAAAACCATTTATAATTTTCCTTCCTCTTCACAATTATGTGCCACTTTGTGTTTTTCTATCACATAAAATCCCAATAAAATACATTTACGTTTTTGGTTGTAACATGACAAAATGTGGAAAATTTCAAGGGGTATGAATACTTTTTCAAGGCACTGTATATGTAAACTGTGAATTCACTACCAATCAATACTGCATTTGCAGTAAATACCACAAATGTTGAAAAAAAAAAGATATTTTTTTAACGTAAATTCACAAAATAATACATTAGTTAATTATCTTGTGGGGTAGCCACTCTCTATTTACCAAATGTATGAAATATGAGTTGAAATATTTAGCAGCGGTATTCCTACCACTGTTAAATGGGATAGTCCCAGCTCAGTGATATACATCCATTGTCAATCACATTGTCAAGTGAGGCAGGTCCAAGTCAATCACAAAGAACAAAGACTGCCAACCCACCCAAAAGAAAAAAAAAACAACGCCCTCCGAGACAAGTCCTATCCTGTCACTTAGCTCGGATTGAATGACATCTCCAAGTCCCCACCACTAAAGGAAACAAAGGGGTGGGGGTATCCCAGGTGAAGTCATTGGCCAGCTATAGACATGTACATATTTGGTCAATTACGTCATTGACCAGGCTGTCCTTAGGTATGATGGCTGCCTTCATTTTCTTTTTTTCATTCCTCATTTCCCTTTTTTTTACTCTACTGTATCTCTGGAGGAACTGTGATGTCAACGTCACCCTAGAACAGCAAGTGTGTTAGGACTACAGAACAACCCCTATGTTCTTCTCTATAACATAAGGTTTGGTGTCCTGTAGTCCACAGAGTTGAACTGGGCAAAGCTGATAACACTGTATGGCATTTCAGTGTAGCAGAGGAAGAGTGCACAGGAAGATACAAGCTCATTGGATTTTTGTAATAATAAGCAGGTATTGTTTGCACTTATAAAATAGATATAACAAAGTGTTTATAATGGTATATTTTGAAGGCTTATATGCAAGTAATTGGGCATACAATGGTTATAGGGGTCTGGGTCCTGCCCTGGGGGACATGTATCAATAAAAAGTTTGTGAAAAACGTCATTTTTAAATGAGGAGTGATTTTTTGATTTTTAAAGTGAAAGCATAAGAATGAAAATTCCTTCCAATATAGTGCCTTGGGGATTTTTTGGATACATTCTGGTGTCACTTTGACTTTGGATAGAAGTAACGGGTGCGTAAAAATTGGTCTTTGGGTGTCGGTGGCGCCTTCTCACCGTAACCCTATAGAGGTAATTTTGATGAAAGCAAGAATTGGCCTTGGTGTAAAAAATTGCAATGATATATACCTGTCAAACAGGTGCAGAAAAATTGGTCTTTGCGTGTTAATTGTGCCCATGAAACCTATATCAAAAACATTCTTCCAGATGAAATGATTGAACACCCTCAAAGCTAGGCAGCCTCGAAGTCCTGCAGAGATTCCACATCCCAAAAAGACTTAATCAGTGACATTGGCATCAGGGGTATCATAGCTGGTAATCCAGGACTAATTGATTTTTATAAAAGTCAAACGGTCCACGGAGTCTGTGGACAGACGTGTTCTGTGATCAGTAACAAAACCTCCTGCAGCACTGCATGCCCGTTCTGAAAGCACGCTGGATGCAGGGCAGCCCAACAACTCAATAGCATACTGGGCAAGTTCTGGCCAGTGGTCTATTCTCATGACCCAGTAAGTCAGTGGATCATCAGCTGGAAAGCTCTCCATCTCTGTTTTGGCCCCGAAGTAATCGTCCACCATGTGATGCAGACACAGCCGATGGGATGTGGAAGCAGGAAGGACTAAAAAATTCCAAAATGCCTCACTTAGGCAGACGCCTTCTCCAACGCTCCTCTCTTGACCAACAGAAGACTCAAAAGTACGTTTTCCACAACACTGTAACCTACGGGAGTCAGGAAAAACGTTCAGTAAAATCCTCTTTAATGTGTCCTTAAGAGATTTTATCTTCTGCACGCTCTGTGGGGAAGGGATGAGTTCTGAGACCTTCCCCTTATAACGGTGGTCAAGTAGGGTTGCCAACCAGTAATCTTCCTTCTCCTTTATGCCACGTATTCCTGGGTCCTTTCGCAGGCTTTGAAGCATGAGGTTGCCCATGCACCTCAAATTTGCAGAGGCTTGAGAAGCAGACTCCTCGGGGTCACTCAGGATGAAAGCATCTGGAACTTCCCCCTCCCAGCCATGTACTACTCCCAAGGGTCCTGGGGTTGGAAAGCCATCCCTTACAGATTGACACATGTCTTCCCCCTCTTCAAAGCCTATTAAAATGCCAGAATCCTCCTCCTCATCCTCCACCCCTCTCCCCTCCTGTGTGTTCTGTGACATAGGAATGATGGTGTCTGGATAAAGTGGGACTTGAGAGGAAAGGAAGTCCTCCTCTTCCTCCTGCTGCTCTGTCTCCAGTGCCCTAATCGTAATGCCACGCAGAGTCTGCTCCAGCAGGAACACAACAGGGATTGTGTCACTGATGCATGCACTCTCACGGCTCACCATCCTTGTGGCCTCCTCAAATGGTGACAATACAGTGAATGCATCCTTAATGATCAGCCATTGGCGTGGGGAAAAAAAGCAGAGGCAGCCTGAGCCTGTCGTCATGCCATACTCGCATAGGTACTCGTTGACGGCCCTTTGCTGCATGTATAGCTGCTGCAGCTTTGCCAAAGTCGAGTTCTACCTGGTGGGCATGTCACAAATCAGGCGGTTTAGGGGCAGGTGGAATTCCCGCTGAATTTCAACCAGCCAAGCACTGGCTGTGTATGACCGCCTCAAATGGCTGCAGACTCTTCTGGACAGCTTTAGCACATCTTGCAACCCTGGGTACATATTTAGGAAACTCTGCACCACCAAATTGAGGACATGTGCCAGGCATGGCACATGTGTCAACTTTCCTTGTCTAAAGGTGGACAGGATGCTTGAGCCATTATCGCACACCACCATTCCTGGCTCCAGCTGGCATGGTGTGAACCACCTCTGGGCCTGTCCCTGCAGAGCTGCAAGAATTTCTGCTCCAGTGTGGTTCCTGTCCCCTAAACACACCAGCTAAAGCACTGCATGGCACCTTTTAGCCTGACTCATGGAATAGCCCTTTGAATGCTTAGGGGGTACCTGATGTTCATAGGACAATTCTGCAGAGGAGGGCCCACCACCAGACATGGGGGCACAACAAGCTGCAGCACCCTGTCCTGCATCCTTTCGAGTTGCAAGCAGCATTACCCAGTGTGCTGTGAACGAAATATATCATCCCTGCCCATGCCTGCTGGACCAGGTGTCAGCAGTAAGGTGGATTTTACGGCTGACTACCTTGCCCAACTATGCCAGAACATTCCCTTCCACGTGATGGTATAGAGATGGAAGGCCTTATGTGAAAAGTAGTAGCGACTGGGAACCTGCCATTGTTGTACAGCACATTATGCAAATTCACGGAAGGGGGCAGAATCCACCAGGCTGTAAGGCAGAAGTTGGAGAGCCAACAGCTTTGACAAGCTTGCATTTAGACACTGGCCATGTGGGTGGCAGGGATTGTATTTTTTTTCCGCTGCAGCAGATGGGGCAGAGAAATTTGCCGGCTACAGTCTACAGCTGGTGGTGTGCTGATGGCAGATGTGCTGCTAGAACCTGGGACACCCTGTGCTATACCATCATCCCTGTCAGTGGAGGCTGCTGAGAAATAATGACTTGGTATAGCAGGGGCAGACTGAAGTGGGTAAAAAGGAGGAGGAGGAGGAGGGACAGATTTGTGCCCCTTTTTGTGGCTTTTAGGTTCTCTTGCCAATGGGCTGAGTGGTTGGACTTTAAAAGCCATGTTAAGCATGTGGTACCCAAATGGCTGGTGTTTTTGCCATGGTTGATGTGCCTGAGACACAGTTTGCAGATAGCAACAGTGCGATCTGCTGCAGATGTGCTGAAAAGGGCCCAGACAGCTGAGCTTTGGGGGCTTTGGGGAGTGGGCTGGGAGATAACAACTGCAGAATGTGAAGGAATAGGGTGGCTGCCCTCTACTCTTTATTGATGTCGGCCTCCTTGAGGTTGTGTCGCCTCACCTTCAGTTTCTTCCTCTGCTCTATCTGGCACCCAATTCACATCAGTGACCTCATCATCATCATCATCTCCATCTCCCCCATCTTCATTATCATCATTATCACTGGAGACAACTTGGCAATACGCTGCGGCTGGGGGAACATGAATGCCAATTTGTCTACCAGTGTTCTCCCCTCGCTCTCTAGGCTCATGCTCCTGTCATCCTCCATCTCAGAACCAACATCTGAATCCAGTAATGGCTGGGCATCATTAAGGAGAAAGTGGCTGACGCTGTGGTCAAATAACTTAGCTGACTCCTCCAAGGCTGGTGTTGGGGCTATGGCAAGAATAGATGTGGACAAGGAGGCAGGTTTATCCACTCTGGCAACTGCAGGGGACTGCACACTTGTGCTTGCTTGACAGAGGATGAGGAAGGTTTAGTAAGCCAGTCCACCACCTCCTCTGCATGCTGTGGCTGGATATCATGGGCAAACTCACTAAAGAGAGGAAATGATGCCCTGCCTGAGGACTGACCACCAAGTCCACCTTTGCCTGTGGACACATTTGTTGCTGGCCCCCTTACAGTGCCAAGGGAACATCTGCCTCTCCTTGTTGTCCTCCCAGACATTATTGGGAGGGAGGGGCTGTGCTTATAAGCAAATGTAAAGAAGAAGTGGAAATCTGTACGTAGATGCACTTTAATCAATGTAGTTAAGTAATTAAAGTGATGTTTGGTGCACTTTAATTTGAGTACTCACACTACACAGACACACTCCCCAGATACACTATAATATACTGCAATATAATGCGCCAAATGTACAGTGATGCACAGAACTATATGGCGTTAAACTGGCAGTAATGCACACAGAACTATATGGTGTTAAACTGGCAGTAATGCACACAAAACTATATGGCGTTGAACTGGCAGTAACGCACACAGAAGTAAATGGAGCTAAACTGGCAGTAACGCACACAGAACTATATGCTGTTAAACTGGCAGTAACGCACAAAAAACGATATGGCGTTAAACTGGCAATAGCGCACACAAAACTATATGGCGTTAAACTGGCAGTAACGCACACAGAACTATATGGCGTTAAACTGGTAGTAAAAAAAAAAACTGTATGGCGTTAAACTGGCAGTAACGCACACAGAAGTAAATGGCGTTAAACTGTCAGTAACGCACACAGAAGTAAATGGCGTAAAACTGGCAGTAACGCAATCAAATAGACGGTGTTCAATCGTCACTACACTGACGCTATCTCAACTGTCCCTACTCTAGCTATACACTAATGTAAAGATTACTGACACGTTCTCACTACACTACACTGAAACTATCTGAGCTGTCCCTACTCTACACTAATGTATGTATGAATGACACGGTCTCACTACACTACAGTGAAACTATCTAAGTCGTCCCTACTCTAGCTGCACACTATGCAAAGCTGAATGATGGTCCTCCTCACTACACTCACACTATCCCTAGACTGACACTAAACTAATATTCTACACTGACAATTGAAGTAAAGTAGCACAGTATAGCACACTAACTAACTGATAGCACTGAACAGAGCCCTGTTCGATCCCTACACGCTGAAATCACACTGAAAATGTCTGCCATTGAAAGAATACTTTTATACTGTGGGGCAGCAATGAGCCATGATTGGATAAAGTGATGATGACAGTGTCCAATCATGACTCTGACAGTGCTCTGTGCCCTGATTGGCTGAAGCTTTCACTGCTTCAGCCAATCAGGGCTTGCAATGCACTGTTCAGTGCTGCAATGCATTGTGGTCGGTTCGGGGGGCCGAACAAACTGCCAAACGACCTGTTTGTTCGGATGTTCGCCGAACGACCGAACAACAAAAGTTTGGCCCTAATTTATGCTCCGGCCAAACTGTTCGCCCATCCCTACTTATAAGGCCCTTTTACACTTCTGGCGCGACTCCTTTTGGTATAATAATTGTTTCACTGTGTATAGTATCTCACGGTAGAGTTGGTGCTCTGATTTCAATTTTATTTTATTCCATAGATTTTTTTGATAGGTCGTTTCTTTTTTTGTTAAATATCTTTCCACTAATAATTATTCTCAGTCTTCATGATTGAATCACATCCAGTGTGTTTCCCTGAGGAGCAACCGTAAGAGGGGAATCACCACTGAGTCCAGTACCCACATGCAATGATGCAGAGAGCAGGGCTAAGGATAGTACATTAGCACTGTTCTCTGCATCATTGTAGACCTTGTGTATCACATATAAAAAATGCTGGGGAATCTACAGGGGGTGTGAAGAGGAGGAACTGGGGGTGCAGAACCCAATCGACCAAAAGAAATATAAATGATAGAAGTTCACTTTTAGGCGCTTAGGGCTTGATACACTTTAAAAAAGACCCAGAGCCATTATTATTATAGGAGGAATCATGTACACAGCCATTTTTAAAGTGTGTACAGGCTTACTTTAAATGCAAATGCAGAGCATTCAAATGTCAACTGCAAACATGACATTGTTTTAATGTGCAAAGAAAAACACCAGTTGTAAACCGAGTTTATTTTCTTTTTTTCTTCTTTTTTGCACAAAACATTCACTTTGAAATGCCTGCGAAGATCATCTGTCTTGTCCCTCTAATTTTCCCTCTTTAAGGCTCTTCCCTCTCCCTGTGATCTGCAGCTTTAAGACAAGTCTCTTCTTTGGAAAATCAGCCAAGAACTGTCATTTTAAATATACTCATTATCTTCTGTGCATTAAGAAGGCACAAAATTGGAAAGACTTGACTGCTCCAAAAGAGCTCTCCATTCTTACATAGGAAAGGTTCTATTCAGAGTTTGGCACTAATCACAGCATTGTTTTAGTTATGGATTAACATGACATATTTGCTGTTTGCTACGTTTTTTGTTTTTTTTTTTACTATTTTTTTTCTGTGTGACTGCAGCACTTATTTTGGTGGAATGAAGTGAAAATTACAGCTATAATACAAAGACTGGAAGTAAACGAGCGTTTTGTAACACTGACATAGATAGGAGGGGTGTACTGTAAAAAATATTTGGCAGGGTGCTGAAAATACTAAAAATGTGATGATAAAATTATTGTTGAAAATTTAGTAAACTTAAATCTGAACTCTAGGCCAACAGCTAGATATACAGATGAGATACATATACTGGAGCTATTTTACCTGCCAGAGGATTTGTATGTGTGACCATTCATTTCTGAAAATCACACATCTCTGCCTTACAGTACAGCCCTGTCTGCAGTAACACTGACAGGTCTTGTCTAAAGTTACCAGATTTTTAAAATGAAATCGGGGGACACCCTGACCACGAACACAAAACCCCACCCTCAGTTGTAGCCACACCCACAACGCCATGCTCCATTTCTTAAACTGAAAAAAATTGGCTAGTGAATTGTGGGTGTGGACAAATTGTGGTAATAGTGGGCAGTGCTTAAAAGTGTATGGTTAAATTAAAACTGAACCTATGCTGCTGTGGGTCAAGAGAGTGTAAAGCATAGAGCTCAGGGGTCATGATTAAGTAACATACAGGGTTCACTGTAATGCACAGAGTTCTGAGGTAAAGATTAAGTAACGCACATAGTTCAGGGGTCAGAGTTGAGTTCAAGGGCCAGGACTAACAAGCGCACAGAGTTCAGGGGTCAGAATTAAGTAACACACAGAATTCAGGGATCAGGTCTATGTAATGCACAGAGTTCAGGGGTTAGAATTAAATAACACACAGAATTCAGGGATCAGGACTATGTAATGCACAGAGTTCAGGAGTCAGGATTAAGAAATGCATAGAGGTAAGGAGTCAGGATTAAGTAGATCAAAATCCACGGCTGTGTTACCTATGTGATTTTTACTGGTTTCTTGAATGTGAGTGCTATATATTTTTTTGATAAATTTTGTATGAAGTACTACACCAATGGTCTCCAAACTGCGGCCCGGGGGCCAGATGCGCCCCTTTGCATGCTTTTATCCAGCCCTTGGGGCACTATTTAATCCACTGATACCAACAGTTGGGCTTTATTCCCCCCAACTAATGCCTATGAAGGGGTACAATTCCTCCCAATGATGGGGCACAATTCCTCCCACGACGCCAACAATGGAGCCTAATAACACTAATGATGGTGTATGTCCCTCCCACTGACATCAATAATGGGGCATAATTTTTCTCCACTGATGCTGGGACATTTTCTATTCCCAATGACCACAGTCTGGCCCCCTTAAAGTCTAAAGGACAGTAAATTTGCCCTTTGCTTAGAAAGTTTAGAGACCCCTGTACTACACCATGTCTTTTCCTTCCATTACTCCCTTTGTCTTAGATGATCCAGAGACAGATGATTCGTATCCAAGGAATATCCCTTATTCAAACAGCCGGTCCCATTGAGGAGGTGTAGTGTGCAGATTACTAGGAGGGGATTTTCTATGCTGGATTCTTTTGTATGAACTGATCTCTATAATTTGAGATCCAACAGATCTGGTAAGTGGCTTTGATTTTATTTGAAGCAGGACACATCGAGTGAATATTGACTCTCACCGGGTTGATTCTGAACACTGTTTGGACACTTATTTTGGAATATTTTTCCTTTTGAAACATAAATTTTTAATATACAAATTTTTAAATTTTTTATGTACCGTATTTATCGGCGTATAACACGCACCGGCGTATAACACGCACCCCAATTTAGGAGGGAATTTTAAGGAAAAAAAAACTTTTAGGAGGGAAGTTGAAGGGAAAAAAACTTACATTTAAATGCCCATCATTGCAGCCTTCTCAGTGCAGCCTTGCCCCAGTGCAGCCATGTCAGTGCAGCCTTGCTAGTGCAGCCATGTCAGTGCAGCCTTCCCCAGTGCAGCCATGTCAGTGCAGCCTTGTCAGTGCAGCCATGTCAGTGCAGCCATGTCAGTGCAGCCTTCTCAGTGCAGCCTTCTCAGTGCAGCCTTGTCAGTGCAGCCATGTCAGTGCAGCCTTGTCATTGCAGCCATGTCAGTGCAGCCATGTCAGTGCAGCCTTGTCAGTGCAGCCTTCCCCAGTGCAGCCTTCGATCCCCTGTCCCTGCTTCCCGGGCTTCAAAATCGCCGACCGCGATTTGAAAATGGCGCCGCCGGCGCCGAAATACACAGAGCCGGTCCTCGGCTCTTTCCGGCGGCTCTCGTTCACTTTCGGCTCCACTCGTAGTCCCGAGCGGAGCTATCCGAGTATGTTCGGATAGCTCCGCTCGGGACTACGAGTGGAGCCGAAAGTAAACGAGAGCCGCCGGAAAGAGCCGAGGACCGGCTCTGTGTATTTCGGCGCCGGCGGCGCCATTTTCAAATCGCGGCCGGCGATTTTGACATTTTGACAGCTCGGGATCGCAGGGTATCGGCGTATAACACGCACCTGCGACTTTCCCCTGATTTTAAGGGGAAAAAAGTGCGTGTTATACGCCGATAAATACGGTACTCACAATTTGATATAATTGTTTGTTTTTTAATTTGAGTAGCACTCTTTTACCTTTCCTATATTATTTTAGCTAAAGTATTTCATAAGTTTGCATACCCTGGCAGAAATTTTGAAATTTTGGCATTAATATTAAAAATATGACTGATCATGCCAAAAAACTGTCTTTTATTTAAGGATAGCAATCACATAAAGCCATTTATTATCACATATGACAGTTTTTTGGATCCTTTTTAAATCATAATGAAAACAAAAATCATCCAAATGGCCCTGATCAAAAGTTTACACACCCTGGAATGTTCCGCCTTGGTACAGACACAGAAGGTGGCACACACAGGTTAAAATGGCAATTAAAGGTTAATTTCCCACATTTGTGGCTTTTTATATCACAGTTAGTGTCTGTGTATAAATAGTCAATGAGTTTGTTAGCTCTCACATGGATGCACTAAGCAGGCTAGACACTGAGCCATGAGGAGGTAGAAAAGATCAGTTAAAAGACCTGCGTAACAAGGTACTGAAACTTTACAAAGATGGAAAAGGATATAAAAAGATATCCAAAGCCTTGAATATGCCAATCAGTACTGTTCAATCACTTCAGAAGTGGAAAATTTGTAGATCACTTGATACCAAGCCAAGGTCAGGTAGCTCAAGAAAGATTTCAGCAACAACTGCCACAGGAACTGTTCGGGGATACAAAGAATAACCCACAGGTAACCTCAGGAGAAATACAGGCTGCTCTGGAGAAAGATGGTGTTTTTTTAAAAAAAAGATGATTTTAAGGAGCACAATATGATGATACTTGAACAAAAAAGAGCTGCATGGTCAAGTTGCCAGAAAGAAGCCTTTACTGTACAAGTTCTACAAAAAAGCCTGGTTACAATATGCCCAACAACACCTTGACATGCCTCATTGGCTTTTTTGTGGCATTGGCACAGTAAAGGCTTCCTTCTGGCAGCTCAACCATGCAGCTCTTTTTTGTTCAAGTATCATTAAATTGTGCTCCTTAAAAACAACCACACCATCTTTTTAGAGAGCAGCCTGTATTTCTCCTGATGTTACCTGTGGGTTTTTCTTTGAATCCTGAGTAGGGATGAGCTTCGTGTTCGAGTCGAACCCATGTTCGACTCGAACATCGGCTGTTCGATCGTTCGCCGAATTGCGAACGTTATGGGTCGTTCGCGCTAAATTCGTGTGGCGCGTCACGGCCCATAATTCACTGCGGCATCGCAGTGCATTGCTGGCTGATGATTGGCCAAGCATGCACTATGACCCGCATGCTTGGCCAATCACAGCGCCGTCAGTAGAGAGAGCTGTAATTGGCCAAAGCCAGGGTGGCTTTGGCCAATTATGGCTCAGGGGATTTAGTACACACCCCACACTATATAAGGCCGCCTGCACGGCGGCCCTGTGTAGTGTGTGTTCCGGTGTGCTGAGAGATAGAGAGAGAGAGAGACAGTGTCATTTGATTTGAGTTAGATAGATTAGGCAGAACAGTCAGTCAGTTAGCTGCACTTACAGTGTATTGTGTATATATATGCATCCCAGGTGTTGCATATATATATATACACTGTATTCAGTTTAGCTAGATCCGTTCCTGTTATCTTCTATCTAGACTATTTACATTTAATGCAGTGCGTCCTGCTCACAGTGTTCAGCTAGATCCGTTCCTGCTATTTACATTTAGTGCAGTGCGTCCTGCTCACAGTGTTCAGCTAGATCCATTCCTGTTATCTTCTAGACTATTTACATTTAGTGCAGTGCGTCCTGCTCACAGTGTTCAGCTAGATCCGTTCCTGCAATTTACATTTAGTGCAGTGCGTCCTGCTCACAGTGTTCAGCTAGATCCGTTCCTGCTATTTACATTTAGTGCAGTGCGTCCTGCTCACAGTGTTCAGCTAGATCCATTCCTGCTATTTACATTTAGTGCAGTGCGTCCTGCTCACAGTGTTCAGCTAGATCCGTTCCTGCTATTTACATTTAGTGCAGTGCGTCCTGCTCACAGTGTTCAGCTAGATCCGTTCCTGCTATTTACATTTAGTGCAGTGCGTCCTGCTCACAGTGTTCAGCTAGATCCGTTCCTGCTATTTACATTTAGTGCAGTGCGTCCTGCTCACAGTGTTCAGCTAGATCTGTTCCTGCTATTTACATTTAGTGCAGTGCGTCCTGCTCACAGTGTTCAGCTAGATCCGTTCCTGCTATTTACATTTAGTGCAGTGCGTCCTGCGCACAGTGTTCAGCTAGAGCCGTTCCTGCTATTTACATTTAGTGCAGTGCGTCCTGCTCACAGTGTTCAGCTAGATCCGTTCCTGTTATCTTCTAGACTATTTACATTTAGTGCAGTGCGTCCTGCTCACAGTGTTCAGCTAGATCCGTTCCTGCTATTTACATTTAGTGCAGTGCGTCCTGCTCACAGTGTTCAGCTAGATCCGTTCCTGTTATCTTCTAGACTATTTACATTTAGTGCAGTGCGTCCTGCTCACAGTGTTCAGCTAGATCCGTTCCTGTTATCTTCTAGACTATTTACATTTAGTGCAGTGCGTCCTGCTCACAGTGTTCAGCTAGATCGGTTCCTGTTAAATTCCTACTGACAGGCAGGCTTGTCTGGTTACAGTATATAAAGCTACCTGAAGAAAATTACAGGTGTTCTATTTGATCCTATTAGTACCACGGTCAGGCAGCTAGACTATTTACATTTAGTACAGTGCGTCCTGCTCACAGTGTACAGCTAGATCCGTTCCTGTTATCTTCCTACTGACAGGCAGGCTTGTCTGGTTACAGTATATAAAGCTACCTGAAGAAAATTACAGGTGTTCTATTTGATCCTATTAGTACCACGGTCAGGCAGCTAGACTATTTACATTTAGTACAGTGCGTCCTGCTCACAGTGTTCAGCTAGATCCGTTCCTGTTATCTTCCTACTGACAGGCAGGCTTGTCTGGTTACAGTATATAAAGCTACCTGAAGAAAATTACAGGTGTTCTATTTGATCCTATTAGTACCACGGTCAGGCAGCTAGACTATTTACATTTAGTACAGTGCGTCCTGCTCACAGTGTACAGCTAGATCCGTTCCTGTTATCTTCCTACTGACAGGCAGGCTTGTCTGGTTACAGTATATAAAGCTACCTGAAGAAAATTACAGGTGTTCTATTTGATCCTATTAGTACCACGGTCAGGCAGCTAGACTATTTACATTTAGTACAGTGCGTCCTGCTCACAGTGTTCAGCTAGATCCGTTCCTGTTATCTTCCTACTGACAGGCAGGCTTGTCTGGTTACAGTATATAAAGCTACTTGAAGAAAATTACAGGTGTTCTATCCCAGCTTAGTGCAGCTACAGGCCATTAGTATGTCTGGAAGGCCAAGAAGGAGAGGCAGACAGTCACAAGCCAATAAGAGAGGGCAAGCAGGCTCTGTGTCTAGTGCTGGTCGTGGAGACGGTGCATCCTCATCAGCACGTGGCCATGGGACACGCTTGGCCTTTTTTTCGGCAGCTGGCCGTGTTGAGCCGCAACATGCGGAAGACTTGGTCGAGTGGATGACCAAGCCGTCCTCATCCTCCTCATCCTCTCTCACCCATGCCCAGGGTGCTTTGTCTGGCAAAGCAGCGGCCTCTTCCCTCAGCTCAATGTCATCAGTGACTCCTTCCCTAGCTCCACCATGTCCTCATGAGGATTCCCTCGAACTGTTTGACCACAGTGTTGGGTACATGCTCCAGGAGGATGCCCAGCGTTTGGAAGGCTCTGATGACGATACTGAGCTCGATGAAGGCAGTAACATGAGCGCGGACAGAGGGGGTGCCCAAGAAGGACAGCAATCTGGCAGTCATGCTCCCCCTGCTGCAGCATACTGCCAGGTTTGCTCCAGTGATGAGGAGGGAGGGGATGATGAGGTCACTGACTCAACGTGGGTGCCTGATAGGAGAGAGGAGGAGGAGGAGGAGGAGGAGGAGGAGGAGGCGGCAGCACATCACCAACGAGGCAGGATGCCCTCCAGGGGCCAGCCTAAGGGCAGCACATTGACTGCATCACACCCCAAAGCTCCACATGTGCAGGGCGCTGCAGTCTCTGCGCGTTATTCAAAAAGTTCTTTGGTGTGGGCCTTTTTTGAGACGAGTGCATCAGATCGCACCGCTGCTATTTGCAACATATGTCTCAAGCGTATCTCGCGTGGCCAAAACATCTCCCGCTTGGGTACCACATGCTTGACCAGACATATGTTGACCTGCCATGCAGTTCGTTGGCAAGCGTATCTAAAAGACCCACACCAAAGAACAAAGAGGATCTCTCCTTGCTCCTCATCAGCTGAGATTTCCAACCCCACTAGACCTTCAGTCCTCTCTGAGACCTGCAGTGAGAGGAATGAAGGTGTAGAATTAGGTGTGTCACAGCCAAGTACTTGTGGGCAATCTGCTTTTGGTACACCGACGTCAGATTGTACCAGGCAAATTTCCCTGCCCCAGCTGCTGCACCGCCGAAAGAAGTTTGCTCCCAGCCATCCACATGCCCAGCGGTTGAATGCTAGCTTGGCAAAATTGCTAGCACTTCAACTGCTGCCTTTTCAGTTGGTAGACTCTGCCCCCTTCCGTGAGTTTGTGGAATGTGCGGTTCCTCAGTGGCAGGTACCCAAACGCCACTTTTTCTCACGGAAGGCGATTCCGGCTCTCTACCGGCATGTGGAAGGCAATGTCCATGCCTCGCTGGACAGGGCGGTCAGCGGTAAGGTGCATATTACCGCTGACTCATGGTCCAGCAGGCATGGACAGGGACGTTACCTAAGTTTCACGGCGCATTGGGTGACTCTGCTGGCAGCTGGGAAGGATGCAGGACAAGGTGCAGTAGTGTTGGAGGTTGTTCCGCCACCACGCCTCCAAAATGCTGATTGTGACACACCTCTCTCCTCCACCCCCTCCTCTTCTTCTTCCTCCATGGCCTCTTCCTCGGAACCAGCGGTGCTCCGTAGGCGTTCAAGGGGCTACGCAAGTACGCAGGCCAAAAGATGCCATGCGGTGCTTGAGCTGGTGTGCTTGGGGGACAGGAGCCACACTGGGGCAGAGGTTCTGTCAGCTCTGCAGGGGCAGGTTCAGAGGTGGTTGACGCCACGCCAACTTAAGGCAGGAATGGTGGTTTGCGACAATGGCACCAACCTCCTCTCTGCCCTCCGACAGGGACAAATGACCCATGTGCCCTGTTTGGCTCACGTCCTTAACTTGGTGGTGCAGCGGTTCTTGGGCAGGTACCCAGGCTTACAGGATGTCCTGAGGCAGGCCAGGAAAGTCTGTGTGCATTTCCGCCGGTCATATAATGCCAGTGCTCGGCTGACGGACCTCCAAAAGGAGTTTAACCTGCCCAAGAACCGCCTAATCTGTGACATGCCCACCAGGTGGAACTCAACGTTGGCCATGCTGCAGCGGCTGCACACGCAGCAGAGGGCCATCAATGAGTACCTGTGCGACTATGGCACCAGGACAGGGTCAGGGGAGCTTGTTTTTTTTTCCCCACGCCAGTGGGCCATGATCAGGGATGCATGCACTGTCCTGTCACCATTCGAGGAGGCCACGAGGATGGTGAGCAGTGACAGTGCATGCATCAGTGACACTGTCCCCCTTGTCCACCTGTTGGAGCACACGCTGCGTGGAATAATGGACAGGGCACTTGAGGCAGAACAGAGGCAGGAAGAGGAGGACTTCCTTAGCTCTCAAGGCCCCCTTTATCCAGACAGTGTTCCTGCGTGCCCGCCGATCACACAGGAAGAGGACGAGGAGGAAGAGGAGGAGGAGGAAGATTGTGTCAGTATGGAGGTGGAGCCTGGCACTCAGCATCAGCAGCAGTCTTTAAGGGATCAGTCCCAAGAAACACATGGACTTGTACGTGGCTGGGAGGAGGTGGCTGCGGACCATGTCGTTCTTAGTGACCCAGAGGACTCCGGACCGAATGCCTCAGCAAACCTACGCTGCATGGCCTCCCTGATCCTGCAAAGCCTGCGTAAGGATCCTCGTATTCGTGGTATCAAGGAGAAGGACCAATACTGGCTGGCAACCCTCCTTGATCCACGTTACAAGGGTAAGGTTGCGGACCTTATCTTGCCATCGCAGAGGGAGCAGAGGATGAAACATCTTCGGGAGGCCTTGCAGAAAGGTCTGTGCAACGCGTTCCCAGAGACTGGGAGGTTACAAACTCCTGTTTCTGGACAACGTGTTGCTGAGGCTTCGGTCAGTCAAAGAAGGAGCGGTGGAGAAGGTGGCCGTCTGACCGATGCGTTCAGACAATTTTTTGGTCCGCAGCCCCAAGGTATGATCGGTTCCAGCAACCATCGCCAGCGTCTGTTTTACATGGTGCAGCAATACCTAGGGGCAAGATCAGACTTGGACACCTTTCCCACCGAAAATCCTCTGGGTTACTGGGTCTTGAGGATGGATCACTGGCCAGAGCTTGCACAGTATGCAACTGAGCTACTGGCCTGTCCTGCATCCAGCGTTCTTTCGGAACGCACATTCAGTGCTGCTGGAGGCGTGGTAACCGATCACAGGGTGCGTCTGTCCACCGACTCGGTCGATCGGCTGACCTTCATAAAAATGAATGAGTCTTGGATCACCACCAGCTACCAAGCACCTGATGCTGATGTAACCGAATAATTTTTTTTGAAATCTCAGATCCCTTCAAAGACTGCCTATGCTGATGCTGAGTGACTATCCCTGAGTAATTATCCTCTTCCTCCTCAATCATCACGCTGATAGCTTGTAAGAACATTTTTGGTTCTGGGCGCCACCACCAGTGCCTAAGGCACAATTTTTCAGCCCCTGTTTAACAGGGGCGTGTAATTACAATTTTTGATGTAATACTTTGCAGCAGGGCTCGTTCCTGCATTCCAACTAGAGTGTCTGTGAGGGGTTGCAGTGTTGTGGCACCAGCACCAGTGCCTAGGGCCCAATTTTTCTGCCCCTGTCTAACAGGGGCGTGTAATTACAATTTTTGATGCAATACTTTGCAGCAGGGCTCGTTCCTGCGTTCCAACTAGAGTGTCTGTGAGGGGTTGCAGTGTTGTGGCACCAGCACCAGTGCCTAGGGCCCAATTTTTCTGCCCCTGTCTAACAGGGGCGTGTAATTACAATTTTTGATGCAATACTTTGCAGCAGGGCTCGTTCCTGCGTTCCAACTAGAGTGTCTGTGAGGGGTTGCAGTGTTGTGGCACCAGCACCAGTGCCTAAGGCCCAATTTTTCTGCCCCTGTCTAACAGGGGCGTGTAATTACAATTTTTGATGCAATACTTTGCAGCAGGGCTCGTTCCTGCGTTCCAACTAGAGTGTCTGTGAGGGGTTGCAGTGTTGTGGCACCAGCACCAGTGCCTAAGGCCCAATTTTTCTGCCCCTGTCTAACAGGGGCGTGTAATTACAATTTTTGAAGCAATAATTTGCAGCAGGGCTCGTTCCTGCGTTCCAACTAGAGTGTCTGTGAGGGGTTGCAGTGTTGTGGCACCAGCACCAGTGCCTAAGGCCTAATTTTTCAGCTCCTGTTCAACAGGGGCATGTAATTACAATTCTTGATCTAATATTTCACAGCAGGGCCCTGTGAGGGCTTACAGTGTTGTGGCCACAGCAACACCTAAGGCCCAAATTTCTGCTGAGTATATAGGGCAGGACCCTACTTTCAAACATCTAACTTACAAACGACTCCTACTTGCAAACGGAAGGAGACAACAGGAAGTGAGATGAAATCTACCCCTAGGAAGGGAAATTCTCTCCTGTAAGAGTTAATATGGGAAAACAATTTCTCCTTTCCACTGATGCTTTCCAATCCTTGTTCCACAAAAAAACCCAAATTTTCAAAAAACATTTTTCATTGGGACAAAAAAGTGAGGTGAAATCTTCTGAAGAGGAGGAAAGACAGCAAAACAAATGTCACAGGGGTGATAACCCTTCCCTATGTTTTCCAAAAAGCTTAGAAAAGATTTTTTGGCTGGAGCTAAACACGTTAAAAATGTTCAAAATTACAAACAGATTCTACTTAACAACAAACCTACAGTCCCTGTCTTGTTTGCACCGCCTGTATACTGCTGTTCAGAGTATATAGGGCCTGGTGGCCCCACACCTTTCCTTATTTTAATTTGGGTGCGGGGTTCCCCTTAATATCCATACAAGACCCAAAGGGCCTGGTAATGGACTGCGGGGTACCCATGCCGTTTGTCTCACTGATTTTCATCCATATTGCCATGACCCGACATGACATTAAACCCGCAAGCAGTTTTAAATGAGATTTTTTCCTTTAAAAATGACATTTGGTGCAGGGACTGTTCTAAACATGGGAAACACGCGTCACTTTACAGGCATACTATAGACACCCCCCAGGTACGATATTTAAAGGAATATTTCACTTTTTTTTTTTTACTTTAAGCATCATTAAAATCACTGCTCCCGAAAAAACGGCCGTTTTTAAACGTTTTTTTTGCATTGATACATGTCCCCTGGGGTAGGACCCGGGTCCCCAAACCCTTTTTAGGACAATACCATGCAAATTAGCCTTTAAAATGAGCACTTTTGATTTCGAACGTTCGAGTCCCATAGACGTCAATGGGGTTCTAACGTTCGTGCGAACTTTCGGTCCGTTCGCGGGTTCTGGTGCGAACCGAACCGGGGGGTGTTCGGCTCATCCCTAATCCTGAGTAACTCTTCCGCCAGTTGTGGTGGCAATCTTTCTTGGTCTGTGAATATGAATGTCCTTCGCGCTACTAGTGGTAAAAATAGCTCAAAGTGATAAAGTGGCAACGAATAATTGCAGCAAAATCTATTAGTGTTCACAACACAAAAGTGAAAATTAAAAGTGAATAAAGATGATTTTGCGCAAACTAGTGTATGAGGAAAATATATCCTCTATGCATACATACAATCTAGCAATATGAACTAGGAATAATCAATAATAAAGTGCAATAATGGCAGGTGAATGATATATCACTGTACAGGTATAAAGTGAATAAATATCTAAAATAAACAGTAACAAGTGACAGAAGTGACAAAAGTGAAATTGAATACACTTCAAATAATCAAATAAGATCAATAACAAAAGTGTCTAGTGCAAATGGTGCTTAAAATGAGTATAAATAGTGTCTTCTAATGGGTCTGGTCACAATACTTCAGCAGTAAAAACGCCAGTGAATGAATGAATAAATAGATGGATGAGTAAAAAATATCACTAATAAATAATCGCATCAACAGGTAATAAATATGTAAGTATTATCGCTGATGAATACTGTAACTGAAGCCAGTTGTTGATCTCCCCTTTAAATTCCTCCGCCAATGTATCCTAAATCGCTCCGGTATCGCCACAGCAACGGCAGGGGTAAAAGAGAAAAACAAGCCTCCACTAGTGCAGTATGTTTAAAAGGTTAAGGGGTGTTTATTTAAATGTCTAAAGTGGACTCTTACAATGTAACAAAAAGATAAAAGCAGAATGGAAAAACAGTAACTGTATGGCGTTCTCAGTGCCCTCTCACTTTTCCTCCTGGTGTACGTCAAGCTCCGGCCACTCCCTACGCGTTACGACACGTCACGTGTCTTCAAGACAGTCTCCATACAGTTACTGTTTTTCCATTCTGCTTTTATCTTTTTGTTACATTATAAGAGTAACATCACCCGGTGACCACGCCCCCTAAAACGTCACAGTCCCAGCATGCCCAGAGACTGTGACAGCATAAGGGGCGGGGTCATCGCCTATATAAGTCACATCGGAGCGCTCGGAGAGCATACCAGCCGGAGAGAGGGTCATGTCAACATCGGAAGAAGAGAAGATGAGAAGAAGAGAAGGAAGAAGACCCCAGGAGCTGTCTAATAAATTACTTTAAAAACCTGTGCAGTGTGTTTTTTTTATTGACACTTTTTCCCTACGTGGCCATGTGTGGGCAAGTCCGTTCATTCTGAAAGTCCGCCGTAACTCTGGCGAAAGTCCGTCGGGAAGACCGGTGGACCTAGTCTGCCGGAAAGTCCGGTCGTGTGTAGGCAAGTCCATCCATTCAGAAAGTCTGGCGGTAGTCCGCGGGAAGTCCGGCGGGAAGAACGTCGGACCTAGTTTCCCAAAAAGTCTGGTCGTGTGTACGCGGCATTAGTCTATCTTCATCCATCCTAATGTGAAAACAGCCATCACCAGATCGGTCTGCGTCAGGGAGGACTTGTACAAGTGTGGTGAGAGGCCTATTGGCCACCTTGATGTGCAGTTTACTGTTGGTACTGCTTTCTTTGAGATGACAGTTTGCTGGAAGGGACTATTAAATTCTTCTCTTCGATGTGTGTGTCCGACCGATGTGTGAATCGAGGTGTGGTCTGGTATTGGACAAAGATGCTCTTGACCTTCAGGGGGTTCTAAACAATGGAGGTGTGGTATCGATGAGACTTGTTAAGGTCTCGGGCTGCTACCTCTCTAAAAGTGATGGAATGGTGCTCTGTGGGATAATCTGTTACGTGTAGAAGCGTGCCCAGTAAAGATTTTGTTACACTTCTGGTTAAATGTGGAAAAATAGATAGAATACAAACAATAAAAAAAATTTGATAAAAAGATTTATAAAAAAGTTATACTAAAGAAAAAATTATGGTATAATAAAAAATTAAAAATAATAGTATAATACAATAACATAAAATATAATAATATATTTTACTATACCATCATTCTTTCTGTCTTTTTTTTTTTAGTATACTTTTATTAGTACTCTTTTTCTCTATTATATTTTTGTTTGTATTCTCCTTTTTTTTTCTTTTTATTTTACCACATGATTTTTTTTATATAGATATTCCTGAATCACACATTGATTTTGCTACTATATCCAGTTACATTCACATGATTTGATATTTTAATAATACTAATTTGACCATTGACCAAGTTATTAAGTATTTTACACTGCAATCATTAGATATTTCATTAGAGGCATTTCCCCCTAAACGCACTGGTTATACTTATCACATGTGAACTACCAACTTCAAAAAACTTCATACATTTAACTGCAAATGTGACAAACTCTAGTGTCTGCCAGATCTTTCTGGAGGGATCATGCAGTCAAACGTGGGTTTTGAATTGCTTTTCTCACAATCCTGCGAGCTGTTCTGTCTGATATTTTTCTTGGTCTTCCAGATCTTGCTTTAACTTCCACTGTTCCTGATGACTGCCATTTCTTAATTACATTCTGAACAGAGGATATTGACATCTGAAAATGCTTTGCTATCTTCTTATAGCCTTCTCCAGCTTTGTGAGCGTCAACTATTTTCAGTTTCAGTTTTCTAGAGACAACTGCTTAAAAGAACCCAGGGTGCTGATTGTTGGGGCAAGGTCAGATGAGTCTGGCCATTTAAAACCTTTGAGATTGACATCACCTGGTCTTCCCAGACGATGATTGAGAACAATCCATGACACTGGCAAGTCTCAGGTTTGCAAAGGGGGCAGTACAAAATATTAACTCTGCAGGGTGCCCAAACTTTTGCAGACGCCATTTTTTTGTTTTCTGTAATTTTGAAAGTGTAAATGATGGAAATAAAATCTAACTTTTTTTGACATATTATAAGAATGTTTAATCTGTAATTTGATGCCATTTGGAGATTTTTCCATCTTTCCTTGGCTTCGTTATGCACATTAATACACATTTTTACCTGGGGTGCCCAAACTTTCGATCCCCACTGTAAACATTTATTTAAACAGAAACATAATGATAAATAATAATAATCAAGGTTACTGATCTTTGAAGGCACAAAAGGACAAACCATTGTTTCTGCATTTGAGGAACCACATAAAGGTCCCCAGCTGCAAGACACCAGTTCAGGGACAAACCCACTCTCCTCAGATATTGTACCTTCATATCACAACTTCCCAGTTAACCCACCAGTAACTCAACATTGGATGCCATACCATAGATGGGTCCCTAGTATGTTATATTACTGTTAATCTTGACTGCCTCCAAAGATCCTAACCGCCTGGCCACTATGACCACCGAGGAGTACAAATCCAAAATGCAGGTCTCCAGGATGGGAAGCTTCTTCTACGCTCGCTGTCTTCTCACTGCTCAAAGTTTTCTCATTCCCGTCAGCCCCCCCCAATTTAAAGCCCCTCCTGAAATTCAATTGCACCAATCCTGGTAAAAAACCACCTCACCTGCTTCCACTTGTGAACTCTATCTCTCCTTTGCTTCCCCTGTTTACCCTGTCATGTCTACCCTTCACCTTTTTTTTTTTTCTTTTTCTTCAGGCCTATCTAGATGGGCAACAGAGAAACCACTAGGAGAATGCCCAAGACAGGCCAGCTTCAGAACCAGGAAGGCAAGAGAAATCTAAGCGCTGTAATAACCCAGAGAAAATGACTAGAAACCTATCCAAGTAGGCCTGATCTGGATTAATATTTGGCATTTGAAGATAGTAGCAGGCTGCACTTCCCCCTGGGAACATGCCAACAGGGATGAGAGCAGGTCGGGTGGGCAGAAGGTCAGGAGATATTTTGTCATGTTTTTTTCTTTTTTAATAAAGATGACCAAACACATTGCAATCAGATTGCACAATCGATTTACTCATTACTATTTAATGCAAGTGCCTGCCTGAATGGGTATCAATTGAATGAGTGGATAGATAATTGGGCCCTCGTATTATAACATGTTGGTAAATCTAAGGGAGATTGTACAATCAGATTGCAACGTAGGCAGCTAACTTATGACAACACTGACTAACGATGGGCATTTCTGTTCTGTTTGTAGCATTACCTTCTTGTTGCAAGCAGCCACATGCACTCTAATTATATCCCAGGACAACATTTTACCAGGTGCTAAGCTTTTGACCACCATCAACCCATCCATCCCAACCAATTGTATATGATGCCTACGTGGTCTAAATGACACATTACAAGACACATAAGCGAGAATCCAAATGATTACCTACTAAGAGATGCTATAATTTGACCAAGGGGAGATAAAAACCTTCCTTTCAGTAGCATCCCAGTCTCTTGCTGGTGAAATGACAGTGTTTGTTGCAGTTTTGGCATGTCGGTGTGACTTCTTGCTGTATGATAGCTAAGACAAGACAATCACGTAAGCGGTTCTTTTGTCTAAATCCAAATTGGAACCTCTTCTTAAAAAAAAACTTGGCTGCTTTAAATGTAATCAAGATATCGAAACGTCTTCACTGACAGATTGTATTAGGACTTGTGTGCATATAAATCATGTTTATACTTTTTTAGAAAATAATTAGAACATTTTAGAAAAAAGGAATTAGCATTTTTGATATTGTGCCTGCAAAAACAAAAAAACTTATAAGATGGCATATTTATCTTTTTAACACTGTGACAAAAATCAGCTATTTTTTGTTTATTTTTTTATGCTGTTTGATCTGTGGTGGTGTTAAGTCATCATAGTATTTTAAGCCCCATTAAATAAATGAAAGAATATGTTGACAATAAATTTGGATAATTAACTTTAAAACAACCCAACATACAAGAAACAGTTGGCTAAGATAACCTATTCTGTTCTATGTGCCTTTTTGAGTAACAAAAGCAAATAATAACGCTTGCGCTTAAAATTAATAGGCAATCATAAAGTGACACCTAGTGGAAACTATGGAAAATGCAGTGTGAATAATATTTCAGATTATTGTGTAGTTGACATTATCAATGAAATGGAAAATTAGGATAAAACTTTATATATCAGGGCAGTAAATTATTTCTGGATATGGATGTAAACATGTCATGGAGTGAAAATGTTCAGTACTATTTTTGAACTGCATATGTTGAACTTGTTGGCCTGGGGTGCTATAAAGGGTGTTAACAGTAGAGATTTTAGTTGCACAACATGTGAAAATATATCATATGGAAGCCACACTGCCTTATCAAGGCTCCTCTGTATACTGCAATCTTAACTCTAATCTATGAGAGTCTCTATGTTCCATGTTCCATGTCCCCGCTGCAGCTTATCAAGCACAGATCATGCTTGATTAGCTGCTTTCCTGGCCATGGTGGCCGGGGAATGACATCTCTGGAACAAAATCCACATCATTTCCAGGTTCATTAATTGCAGAGGGGATCGGCGAACAGACATGACTAATACTTTATTCGGCTAATTTGAAAATTTGTGTCAGGCAAAGGGGGTTACAAAGCAAACTTACTCTGGTATATGTGTGTGTATAGCCACTTCTTGACCGCCTGCCTACAGTGTATTGTGGGTGAGCGGCTGGTGTAGGCAAGGCGACATACCCATACGTCGCTGCCTACTTCCGGGTTTAGGGAGCGTGCATGTATGCCCCCCTGTTTGGCACCCACTGTGATTGTACATAGTGGGAGCCTGTCAGCAGGTCCCGGCCAATGATTCACGGCCAGGACCTGCTGATCGGCTGTGTACAATAACAGCCCAGAGTTTTGTTTGCTTTGCAGGGATAAGAAACTAAGATAACTAGTAGTAAAAGCAGCACACTTTACTGACATTACATATATTTAGGCACACATTTAACCCCCTTGATCGTCCTAGATGTTAACCCCTTCCCAGCCAGTGTCATTAGTACAGTGACAGTGTATAGTATTATCACTGATCACTGTAATAATGTTACTGGTGACGTCAGTGGCAGTTAGTCAATTAACCCCAGCATCAACTAGTGTCAGATTGCCTGCTGTACTATTGCAGTCCCATTATAAGTCACTGATCACTGCCTTAGTAGTATATTAAAAAAAAAAAATTACATTAAATATGCCATAGTTTGTAGGCGCTATTCATTTCATGCAAAAAAATCAATATACACTCTTTGGGATTCTTTTAACAATGACATGAAGCAGAATACATTTTGGACAAAATTTATGAAAGAATTCGATTTTTAAAAATTTTAAAATTTCTGTTTTATAGAAGTAAAAAATATTGTTTTTTTTTTTTTTAGTTTATATTGCAAAAAATCAAAAACACAGTGGTGATCAAAAACCACCAAAAGACAGCTCTATTTGTGTGAAAAAAAAAAGATATCATTTTCATTTGGGTACAGCATTGCATGACTGCACACTTACCACTTAAAGTAGTACAGCGCCGAGTAGCAAAAAATGGCCTGGTCATGAAGGGGGTAAAATCTTCCAGAGCTCAAGTGGACATAGGGAGGGGGCACCCGGAAGGTGGCTGGGGAGAAGAAAATGTTTGGGAAGGCTTGTTCAGCCATCTCTCTGTCCTGGGCCTCTGGCCTTGGAGGTAGCCGTGTTACTGAGGAGTTGTTGCTGCTGGGCCTCAGCATGTGCTTGGCTGAGGGCTTGTAGGAACCTGGATTTAAAGACATTTTCTGGAGAATGCTACTGTAGGTTGCTGGGCTGGAGAATGATCACTTTTACTAAAGAGTGTTGCATGGAAGCTGGTTGGTGACAATTCTCCTTGGACATTGTGAGTGAGATCCTTTTGCTTAAGACTTCAGGTGTGCCTGTGCTTTGGGAGTTAGATGCCAGAGGTTTCTACAAGGTCCGTGGCTGCTCTTAAAGAGTCTCAGATAAACTGGCCATTCCCTCTACCTCCAACAATATTTAAGTATGCTGTTGCTAAAGGATTTGTATTTGAGATTCAGTCCTCCTTTACTGGCATTCTTGGAGTATCTTGCACCCTCATGTGATGGAATGCCTGGCATCCAGCCTGGGCGCCTCTGCCAAGATACAGCTTTCTCCACTCTGGAACCAGGAACCAGATATTATAGCTGAGTAATGCACCCAAGAACTAGACAACACTAGCTTAGGTGCAAACTGGAACTGACTTTATGGTAAACTCACACAGAATATATACCACACAAAATCTGATAAGAGCTTGATCATATTATCCTAAACAATGCAGTAATATCATTAGTACATCTAACAGTACATGAACAGCTAACATAAACAGTAAGCTAATTAATAGCTAGCAACTAAAGCCTAGTACACAGTGTTGGGGCGGCATCAGCTGGTTCAAAATAAATGGTGGACATTCGGCCCGTGTGTACTGGAGTGTGTACTGGAATCGGTCCGACAGAAGCCAGCCGTTCGGCCGGCTTCTGTTGAAGGGGCATGACTGAAAAAGGTCTACCGATCAGCTTCAGCTCAGCGCTCTCAGCATGGTTAGTACAGGGGCTCCTCCGGAGCTGTCAATTGTTTTCTGTTCAGCCCTGCTGGGTTGAATGAAGAAAAACTACTAGTGTGTACTAGGCTTAACAGCTAACAGTGATCTAATTAACAGTAAGCTAATTAACAACTAGTCACCTAGACAAGCCTAGGTGACTCAGGTCAGTGCCCACCCAGACAGTTTGGCACCAGTTTCCCAGAAAGAAGACCCAGGGCTATCCAAATCTCATTAACCAACTTTCACTTGTGTAATCTGTCTACTAGACAAATCATCATAACACAAAACTCAAACATTGTTACAGCAGTCTGAAAAAGTGGAATTCATTTATCTTCATAGATTTCTTGAGGGAGATTGTTGATAAATATTTCTATCCCAAGCAGATAAGCTTCTCCAACTCAGTCCGCAGGAGGACCATCATATTTCCTCTGACTATTAACTTGTACAAGATTAATGTTACATCTTTCCATCCACTCCAGAAGGGAAGCTTTTTTTTTTTGCTTATTCAGAGAATTAATCTAAGCCTTGCTCTTGGCATCCATCGCGTTGTTGTCCATTATTAGAGAATGATCTGCTCTCTCCATGGGATCAGAGGCTGAACTGAGCTCTTTTCCATGCTCTGACTGGAGAAGCGGACATAATCCCCAGTCTCCTCCATGGGCCATAATCAGTGGGTAGAAAGCTAGCCCCTAGTCCCCTTCAAAAGTGCCCTGTCCCAGTTGGGTTTATCACACCTCATCCCTCTATCCTGTTTAATTACTGCAATAAATCTATAAAGGGACATCCCCTAGACTGAACCTGTGTTTGTTGTTGTGCTCTGGAACTGCTACCTAGACCTGGCGGCCTCTAGCCAGGTAAGAGAGACCTGGGTTATTTCCAGCGGCCCCTCCGTGGGTGAGTGCTACATACAAAATATAAAATAAACACATGAGATGAACACCATTGCACCCCAAGAATGTCTGGCACCCTGGTTGAGAAACACTTCTTTATAGTATATGTATTCAGTGCTGTGTCTTAGCCTAGGCCGACAAGGCCTAGGCCTAGGGCGACACTTTGTGGAACAAAAGCCCCCCAACTCCTCCTGGCTCCCGTCTCCTGCACAAAAACAGTCTCCGGCGGCTGTCTCGGCTTTGCGTAGGAGGGGTGCAGTCTCCGTTCGGCTGGGTTTGAGCAGAGGTACAGGGAGGGGCGGTCCCCGCTCGGAAGGGTGCAGTCTCCGCATACCTCGGTTATGCTCGGGAGGGGTCGGGTTCACCTCAGATGCTCTCGGGAGAGGATGGGCTCTTCTCACTTCGGCTGTGCTTGGGAAGGGGCGGGCTCGTCTCCCCTCGGCTGCGCTCGGGAGGGGGCAGGCTCTTCTCCCCTCGGCTGCGCTCGGGAGTGGGCGCGCTCGTCTCCCCCCGGTTGCGCTCGGGAGGGGGCGGGCTCGGCTGCACTCGGGAGGGGGCAGGCTCGTCTCCCCTCGGCTGCGCTCGGGAGGGGGCGGGCTCGTCTCCCTTCGACTGTGCTCGGGAGGGGGGGACTCGTCTCACTTCAGTTGTGTTCAGGAGGAGGCGTGCTCGTCTCACTTCGGCTGCGCTCGGGAGGGGGCGGGCTCGTCTCACTTCATCTGCGCTTAGGAGGGGATGGCTCGGCTCTATGTGCACTGGCGGGGAAGGTCACAGAGATGTAATGGTAAACGGCCCATTATTATTACTATTAGAAGAAGCACAATGATTATGTCACAGAAGATGCTGTAACTTGCTTGTCATGTTTTAGAACTTAAGCTGTTCCCCCACTGTGATTACAGTGAATGAATGGCTGGAGACTTTTCTATTCACTCTGACCCTGGGGAGTCATGTCTGCACTCTCTGACCATCTCCTTTAACATGTCCGCACTCTCTGACCCTCTCCTTTATCATGTCCGCACTCTCTGACCATCTCCTTTATCATGTCCGCACTCTCTGACCCTCTCCTTTATCATGTCCGCACTCTCTGACCCTCTCCTTTATCATGTCCGCACTCTCTGACCATCTCCTTTATCATGTCCGCACTCTCTGACCCTCTCCTTTATCATGTCCGCACACTCTGACCATCTCCTTTATCATGTCCACACTCTCTGATTATCTCCTTTATCATGTCCGCACTCTCTGACCATCTCCTTTATCATGTCACCACTCTCTGACCCTCTCCTTAATCATATCCGCACTCTCTGACCTTCTCCTTTATCATGTCCGCACTCTCTGACCCTTTCCTTTATCATGTCCATACTCTCTGACCCTCTTCTTTATCATGTCCGCACACTCTGACCCTTTCCTTTATCATGTCCGCACTCTCTGACCATCTCCTTTATCATGTCCGCACTCTCTGACCATCTCCTTTATCATGTCCGCACTCTCTGACCATCTCCTTTATCATGCCCGTACTCTCTGACCATCTCCTTTATCACGTCCGCACTCTCTGACCCTCTCCTTTATCATGTCAGCACTCTCTGACCGTCTCCTTTATCATGTCCGCACTCTCTGACCCTCTCCTTTATCATGTCCGCACTCTCTGACCCTCTCCTCTATGTTGTCTGCCGTCTCTGACCCTCTCCTTTATAATGCCTGCAGTCTCTGACCCTCTCCTGTATGTTGTCTGTAGTCTCTGACCAACTCTTCAGGTGGAGTGCTAATAGGAAGAGGTGGATCCTAAAGAGGAAGGGGTGGAGTTTCCAGATGATGGGGTGGATCTTTAACAGGAGGGATGGGGCAAATTTAGATAGGGGGCGTCGGAATTTAGTCTTCCCTAGGGCAGCACAAAACCAAAATACACCACTGTATGTATTTGAATGATACAACCCACATGAAAGGGATATTTATGAAAATATCTCTCAGCAAATATATCTTCTTATGAAGGTTTGTAATCACATGTCAGCATATTTATCCTAACCTAGGGTTCTAGGCCATATCTGATTTTTGGTTCTGCACTTTCCCATTGTAATAATATTTTTATCTGTATATAAAGCCCATACAAAGTAAACAATATTAATCCTGTTTAATGTTTGTAAAGATCACGGTGTTTGCCGCATTTCTCCCCCTTTTTTTTAAATATTTATAACGTTTGTTATTTTAACAACCTGATAAAACTGTTAAAAGCTTAGTTGTGTTATTATTAAGAAAGTGCTAGTGCATGAGAAAATAGAGGACCAATAAAATATTTATATCACACCTTTGCTTCTAAAATAAGTTACTGAATGTAGCTTCCTACAAATCTTTTGTTATATGTGCAATTAAAAAATATGTATCAAGAAAATTTTCGTCTGTTAAGAGAGCTATATATTTAGGACCTCTAGTCTTGATGTATGGTCCTATTCAAGTCAGTAGTGCACAGGCGTAGCAAGCGATAAAGAGGATATGTCAAACATACATTACAGGACATAGGACTTGTGTTCATAAACCATGGGTTATGTGCTGCTACCATAAGGTGATTGGACACTGGAAAAAACTTTTGCTAGGCCTGCCCCTAGGGCATACTTATATAACCCCGCCCACTCCATGACGCTGTAGTTTTTGCTAGTGTCCTTAGGTGATGGACTTGTTCTCCTCTGGAGAGCTATATTTCTTTTTAAACCCTTGAAGTTTTTTTCATCTAAATCTTTTATCAACATCTCACTGCTTATTGCCTTGCATTACCCATACGCTTCCAGATTGGTTACCCTTAGTTTGTACTTCAGGGATTGTACCCCGGACGCCATAGTGTGGGACAGTGTTGCCAACCTACCAGATTGAAATTTACTGACACAACACCCAAAATTTACTGGCACAGTCACGTTTTTACTGGCATATTTAAAAGTTACAAAATGACAGTTTTGAGTACAAATTTCAGTATTTTGTCTACAAACAAGTACAATATGCAATTAGCAAAGTGATTTAAGGTAGATATTAAGACAAAAACATATTACATAGGGCAAGAAATTAGAATGGGCGGCACACACACATGTAATTGACTGTCACAGTGACACTGACAACAGTGTGAAGCAGCACAGATGATGATGGCACCTCACCAACATGACACGTCCCCTCCTGAGTCACAGAGACCCTCTCTCTCCATGCCAGGTGGTCCCTTCAGTCCACTCCCAGCTTGCCTTCCTCCCGTTCCACAGACCTGCACATGAGGCTCCAGCTGCTCCGTTCCCTTGCACCATGACTTCACATGACACACTGCCGGCACAGTCCGAACACACTGTAGCCGGCACTTGGATGGTCTCGGACAAATGTCACAGCCATATTTTTTACTGGCAACCTTTTTCTTTAATTGTCATTTACTGGCAGGAGAAAAGTGCCCATTTTTTACTGCCTGCCAGTAAAAATACTGGCAGTTGGCAACAGTGGTGTGGGACTGGCCTGTAAAGTTTGCTTTAGGCACTGGATCCTGCCACGTGTGAAGTTAGCTGCAGCGTGCTATACAGGTGCAGGGGTGTGTTCCATTTCTATGGTTTCTATAAGGGGTATGTCCACTATGACAGGTGATGCCTAGATCTTATTATGGCCTAACATCGTGGACAAGGTAAGACAGGGTTTCCCTGTACAAAGAGTCTGGTCCTGGCTTTAACAGCACTATCTGCAGGACATAGGGGTTACATAGTTACATAGTAGGTATCGTTGAATAAAGACAACAGTCCAGCCAGTTCAACCTGAGTAGGTGTACATGAGTCAGGGTAAATAATATTTTCCCATATCCCTGTATATTGTGTTCTTTAAGATGCACGTCCAAGAGTCTTTTAAAAATATCAATACTCCCCGCTGACACCACCACTTGGGAAAGAGAGTTCCACATCCTTATTGCCCTGACTGTGAAAACCCCCCTGCGCTGCTTAAGGTTAAACCGATAAGCCACAAATCTCATTATGTGGCCCTGTGTCCTCTTACACCCCCTGAGATTGAATAGCTTTTTTTCTATGGTGGGGTCACCATTGAAGTATTTGTAAATCACTATCATGTCCCCCATGTCTCCAGCGAGAATAAATTTAGTGCTTGTAGTCGCTCCTCATATTTGAGGTCTTCCAGTCCCCTTATTCATTTAGTTTCCCTTCTTTGGACTCTCTCCAGCTCCAGCACATCCCTTCTGAGGACTGGTGACCAAAACTGGACGGAATACTCCAGATGTGGCCGAACCAGAGTTTTATACTTTAGCAGGATTATAGTTTTATCTCTTTACCTTTTTTTTTGCATGCTAATATTCTGCCGGCTTTGGTAGCTGCAGCTTGACATTGCATGCTATTGCACAGTCTATCTTCCATTAGGACCCCCAGATCTTTATCCATCCTTGACCCCCCCCCCCCTCACTGAGTAGTTTGTGTTTATTGTTCTTAGCCCCCAAGTGCATTATTTTACATTTCTCCACATTAAACCTCATTTGCCATGAGTTGCCCACTCCATTATTTTGTTCAGGTCTTTCTGTAAAATTTCTATACCCTGATGTGAATTTATTGCGATGCTTATTTTTGTATTGTCCGCAAAAACTGAGATTGAGCTAGGTATCCCATCTTCTATATCATTTATGAATAAATTAAACAGAATTGGTCCCAAGACAGAACCTTGTGGTACCCCACTTACCACTCCAGACCAGTCTGAGTACACTTTATTTATCACCAGCCCTTGGACACGCCCCTGTAACTAGTTTTCTACAAATCTTATGGTCCATGCCTGCAGACCTCAGCTTGTAGTTTAAGCCTTTATGGGGAACTGTTTTGAATGCTTTTGCAAAATCCAGATACACCACATCTACAGGCCTCCCCTATCTAGATGGCAGCTCAATTCCTTGTAGAATGTTAACAGCTTGGTTTGATTGGGTTGATTTACTAAAACGGGAGAATGCAAAATCTGTTGTAGCTGTGCATAGTAGCCATAAATCAGCTTTTAACCTCAGCTCATTTAGTTAACCACTTAACCTCCAGAAGATTTACCCCCTTCATGACCAAGCCATTTTGTGCGATATGGCACTGCGTTACTTTAACCTCCCTGGCGGTATTCCCGAGTCTGGCTCGGGGTGAATTTTCAGTACCAAAAGCGGTAACCCCGAGCCACACTCGGGATCACATCGCAGGATCCAGGCAAAGTTACTTACCTTGTCCCCAGGATCCTGCGATGTCCTCCCACTGTGTGTGCGAGCCGTGTACTCTGCTTGATCTATCACAGTGCCAAGCTCCATTCCCTGTGAGCGCCGCGACACACGGGGACGGAGCACGGCGCCAAATTCAAAAAGTTAAAAACACACAATACATACAATACACTGTAATCTTACAGATTATATTACTGTAACAAATTATTTCACATCCCGTTTGTCCCTAGTGCTTTGTCCAATGCCCTGCATGCACTTTTATATTATAAATACTGTTGTTTCTGCCTGGAAACTGGAGATTGTCCATAGCAACCAAAAAGTGTCCTTTTACATCAAAAGTGGTTTTAGACCAGCTTGAAAACAACGATAATAAATTAGAATCACTCACAGAATTGAGCGATAGTGATTTGTGGGGAGATCCGTCATCAAACACAGAAAGTAACGTCAGCAACAATTCTGCAACTGAGCAAATTTCAGTGTTTTTGATTTGATTACATTATTGAATACATTTTATTATTATTATATTATTATTTGTTATAATTATTTATAGTTATTTATTATATTATAATTTATGATTTTGTGTTTCAAACTTTATCATACCCGGGATGTCTACTAGACTCTTGTTTGGACAGATTTAAGTGTGTTATTCCTAAGAATTACAGGCCTACAATATAAAACGCCAAATTTCCATGCAAAACATTGTACCGCTTTGAGCATTAAAAATCTGACATAATCATACCGCCAGGGAGGGTTAACTGACAATTGCACGCTGTACCCAAATAAAATTGATGTCTTTTTTTCCCACAAATAGAACTTTCTTCTGGTGGTATTTGATCACCTCTGCGTTTTTTATTTTTGGCACTATAAACAAAAAAAGACCGACAATTTTGAAAAAAACAAAACAATATTTTTTACTTTCTGCTATAAAACATATCCAATATAAAACCTGAAAAAAAATCTAATTTCTTCATAAATTTAGGCCAATATGTATTCTGCTACATATTTTTGGTAAAAGAAATCACAATAAGCGTATATTGATTGGTTTGCACACATTTTATAGTGTCTACAAACTGTAGCAGAATATCTGACCTCTTCCAATCTAATGAGGACCTTCAAGGCCAAAGATAGCTGACATCCTTCAATATGTGGTGGGTTGTGAGGCATAGTGGGTGCAAAGGTGGTAAAAGTCATTGGGCACCAGACACTTCTTGTATGCAAAAGAGGTTTTTTTTCTTTGACAGTCCTTTTTTTATACTTTGCAAGGGAAAGAGAGTTAGGGCCAGGACACCCCTAAGTAGCTGCAATTTCAAATGCCAGACTCCAAAACTTCAACAGGAGGACAGCCGTACAGGGAAAGGCCTCAGCAAGGTGCCACTTCTGCAGATGCAGGATTGCTGTCAGTCATCCTATGGCAACAGTACTTAAACAGTTCCTAACTCAAAATAACAGTTCTCTCAGCTGTGCTACAACTTCTCCTTGTAGTTCTTTAGCCCCTTGAGCTCCTGGTCTCTCACAGAACTCTCTGATTCACTGTCTCTGAATCCCGTGAGCTCCTCAAGGCTTTTGTGGTGGTATCTCCCTTAAGCATCACCCACGCTTCCCTGCTGAGTCTCTAGCTTGGCACTGTGGATACCTTCAAGCTTCACCCCTGCTGACCGGCTCGGTCCCTAGCTTGGCACACAAGGCTGCTCTGCAAGCGTCACCTCCTGGTTGGGTCCCTGACTTGATCACTGCCTGAGGTTTCCCGATTCCATTGTGCCCGTTCGGTGAGAATACTGCTCTGGTACTTGCTTCAGTTACTCACTGTGGTCCCTAGTAAAGGCAATTGGTCCCTTAGTGGCGGCAGCTTCCCTTCTACCTCCGACCACAACAGGTTCTCCGGCCGGCAGAACCGTCACTTTTGGTTGGACTGCAAGCCACAGTCCCAACCCTGCGCTGCCCTCTTACTTCTGGATAGGCCCTCACACAGCCTGGCAGCCTGATGCCCCCGGGATAGGCCCAATCTCCGGCCTAGCAGCCCTGGGCAGATGACACACGCCCACCCAGAGGGCGGTCTGGATGGCACACAAGAACCTGGATCACCTGACCTCACCCAAATACATAGGCTCGCCCAGCAGGCCAAGGGATTCAACAAAATCCCTGCCCATTGGTTGAGATACCCCTTATACCCATAACATGACCTTGCGTTGTCCTTCTCAATCTAATACCTCCAAGTGCCTGGCCACTTGGTGGTAGAAGGGGAAAGTGCAACCAGGACAAACTTAGGGAGAAGTCAATGGATCCCTTGTAATTAACTACAGGTATACACCTGACAAGGAATTTGGTGAGGAGCTCCCTGACTAAACCCCAGGGTGTTACAATACTATGGTATATATACTGGAATTTTTATTTATTTATTTATTTATTTATATTACACTAGTAATGGCGGCGATCAGCGACTTATAGCGGCACTGTGATATTGTGGCGGGCAATTGGACACTTTTGACACTTTGTGAAATCAGTGACACTAATACAGTGATCAGTGCTAAAAATATGCACTGTCACTGTACCGATGACACTGGCTGGGAAGGGGTTAACATCTAGGGTGATCAAAGGGTTAAGTAGCCAGTGTTTTTGTGTACACTGTGTGCTGCTTTTACTAAGGTAAATTATGGATTTTTTCCCCTGCTTAGCAGGGACACAAAAGCTATCACTTCCCCCCTTTCAGAACGGAGCTCTGCCTTGCTTACAGAGCTCTGTTCTGTGTCTCTGCCCGACAGTCAGCAGGTGCCAGCGGACATCCAGTTCCCGGCCCCCAGAGATCGACTTCTGCTGTGAATAATCACAGAAGAAGTGGCCCGTTGGCGGCACACATTCAGGAAGGCCTTAGCCTTAGTACAGCTGAAGCCTCTAGACATCCACAGGTGCGCAGATGTGCGAGTGCCTGTCTTTCTGTGCATAACTGTGCAGGAATGTGGACACTCATGCGCAAGCTCCCATGCATGCCCACCGTTAATGTTGGCGCCAATGGCACTATTTATTAGCCAGTGCTGTCTGATCTGCAGCTTTTACCTGAGTTCCTGCATCCATTCCTGTATTGACTCCTGTTATTGACCTGGCTTGCCTTGACCTTGCTTGAACGCTTCTTGCCCTGACCTTGGCCTGTCCCTGAATTTGCTCTGTCTTCTGTTCATCTGCTGATTCTATGTTGCCCACCCCTATTTGTATCCTGACCATTCTCTGCCTGCCATCTATGCCTGTATCTGACTGTGTGTTGCTGACCTTGCTTGTATGACCTTGCATCCAGTTATTCTCCAGTTCTATTCTGCATGCTACCTGGTCCCTGCTGGTTCTTAACCTGTTGAGTGCTATCATCCTGCCGCACCTGCCAGCTGCTCGTAAAGCATCTGCACCTGCTGTCTGCTCAGTCCTGGGTCTGCTGTCTCTGCTGCCATCCGCTGTTTCAGTGATCTGACCTGTCTCCGGTGACGCACCTACTACCTGCTTCCATGGCTGACATAACATTTTACAGGCACTCAAACCTTGCCACGCTCTCATGGCCACTGTCGCAACATCAGTGGTCTCAGAGCCGAGGCTGTACGAGAGGCCTCCCTCTACACATCAGGCTCTGCCACAAGGTACATGACACACGCGTGCCCCCTTAAGTGGAAGTGCAGAATCATGTATATGTAGCACTCTGGGGTTTAGTCAGGGAGCTCTGCACAAATTTACTTGCCAAGAGTAGTCATCTTGGTCAACTGATAGAGATCTATTGATTTCTCCCTAAGTTTGGCCTTGTTGCACTTTTCTCTTCTACCATTAGGTGGCTGGGAACTTGGTGGTACTAGATATGAGAAGGGCAACCCAAGGCCAGGTTATGGGTATATGGGGTATCTCAGCCAATGGGGAGGGGTTTTCTTGAATCCCTTGGCCTGCTGGGAGAACCTATATATTCGGGTGAGGTCAGGTGATCTGTGTTCTGTCCCACCCAGACAGCTGTCTAGGTGGATGTGTGTCGTGAGCCCCGGGCTGCTAGGCTGGAGATTGGGCCTATCCTGGGGGCATCTGGCTGCCAGGCTGTGTGAGGGCCTATCTAAAGTAAGAGGGCAGCACTGGGTTGGGACTGCGGCTTGCAGTCCAACCGAAATTGAAGGCTCTGTCGGTCGGAGAACTTGTCAGTGGTCGGAGGTAGAAGGGAAGCTGTCACCAGAAAGGGACCAACCACCAGGAACCACAGTGAGTAACTGAAGAAAGTACCGGAACCATATTCTCACCGAACGGGCACAGAGGAGAATCGGGAAACTTCATGCGGTGATCATGTCAGGGACCCAACCAGCAAAGGAGAGGCTTGCAGGGTAGTCTTGTGAGTGAAGCTAGGGACCTCGCCGGTTAGCAGGGGTGAGGCTTGAGAAGTATCTGGAGTGCCAAGCTAGGGACCCAGCAGGGAAGCCTGGGTGACGCTTGAGAGAGATACCCCTACCAACTTTGGAGGAGCTCAAGGGAGTCAGTGAATCAGAGGGTCTAGTGAGAGACCGGGAACTCAGTGTTGAAGAACTACAACCAGCAAAGGAGAGGCTTGCAGGGTAGTCTTGTGAGTGAAGCTAGGGACCTCGCCGGTTAGCAGGGGTGAGGCTTGAGAAGTATCTGGAGTGCCAAGCTAGGGACCCAGCAGGGAAGCCTGGGTGACGCTTGAGAGAGATACCCCTACCAACTTTGGAGGAGCTCAAGGGAGTCAGTGAATCAGAGGGTCTAGTGAGAGACCGGGAACTCAGTGTTGAAGAACTACAAGAGGTAGTTGTAGTGGAGCTGAAAGAACTGTTACGTTTGAGTTAGGAACTGGTAAAGGACTGTTGCCATAGGAGACAGCATTCCTGCATGTGCAGAAGTGGCGCCTTGCTGGGGCCTTTCCTCCTATCGAAGTCTCTGAGTCTGCCAATTGAATCTTTAACTACTTAAGGGTGACCTGGCCCTAACCCTCTTTCCCCTAAAAATACAAAAAAGGACTGTCAAAAGAAATAAAACCTCTTTTGCATCGAAGAAGTGTCTTGCGCCCAATGACTTTTACCATCTTTGCACCCACTATACCTCACAACCCACTACATATTGAAGGATGTTAGCTATCTTTGGCCTTGGATGTCCTCATTAGACTGGACAAGGCCGGAGAACTTGCTATATATATATATATATATATATATATATATATATATATATATATATATATACATGATTCTGCTCAGGTGGGCCGCCCTGTAGCAGTATATCTGCTATAGGGCAGTCCTTAGATAACAACAAAACCTGGGGAATGCCCAGGAAAAAATTCCAAGCCTACTTACCACCAGCTCGCAGACAACCAATTGACCTGTCTAACAGTACGCGTTAAAAACAGGGGTTCAGTCCGCACGCATTTGCAAACACATGCGTAAGCCACAGAGCCACATCACAGCACCCTGTAATCTGTGGTCCTAACACTAAAATTTAGGTGTCCCCACAGTGGAGGCACATGCATTCTAATTGATAAGTGAGGGCAGGTGAACTGAAGGGAGCCCACCCCTTCTTAAAGGTACAGGACACACTAAACACCCAGCAGGTAGCACAATGGCTGCAAAGGTGCTGGTGCGTTGCTGGACCAATACACACACCCACATGATTGCAAAAATCTTGCCACCACCCTCACTTATAGCTGGCTATCGCAGTAAGAGGCATTGGAAGGCCACAAACAGATAACAACAAAACCTGGGGAATGCCCAGGAAAAAATTCCAAGCCTACTTACCACCAGCTCACAGACAACCAATTGACCTGTCTAACAGTACGCGTTAAAAACAGGGGTTCAGTCCGCACGCATTTGCAAACGCATGCGTAAGCCACAGAGCCACGTCACGGCACCCTGTAATCTGTGGTCCTAACACTAAAATTTAGGTGTCCCCATAGTGGAGGCACATGCATTCTAATGGATAAGTGAGGGCAGGTGAACTGAGGGGAGCCCACCCCTTCTTAAAGGTACAGGACACACCAAACACCCAGCAGGTAGCACAATGGCTGCAAAGGTGCTGGTGCGTTGCTGGACCAATACACACACCCACGTGATTGCAAAAATCTTGCCACCACCCTCACTTATAGCTGGCTATCGCAGTAAGAGGCATTGGAAGGCAGTCCTTAGGTGGTTAAGAACCAGAACCAGCATTGCTGCCATAAATGTGATCTGGCAATATACCCTGTTTCCCCGAAAATAAGACCTAGCGTGATAGTCAGTGATGGCTGCAATATTAGCCATACCCCCCAAATAAGCTCTACCCTGTTCCCCAGAAAATAAGCCCTACCCTAATAATAAGACCTACAAGGACTTTAACTAGGGCTTATTTGGGGGGTAGGGCTTATATTGCAGCCATCACCGACAATCACACTAGGTCTTATTTTCGGGGAAACAGGGTAGTTCCAGCACTCGGTAGAGTAAACTTTACTACTGCTCACTGCACTTGAGGTGACCTTGGTACTGCTTATGCTGATTTGGTTGCCAAATGTCATCTTTACCTAGTCTTTATTGTTAATCACGTTGTTTGCTAAATTGTGTTATTACCATTGTTAAATGCTAAATTCACCTTTTTTTCTAAATTCCAGCTCCCCTATGTACCAATATAGCATCAATGTACCTTTTTTGCAGAAAAAAAAGCTTTCTGTTTGTCCAAACAAGGCTTTACCTCAGCCTTAGTGTCCTGGTAAAAAATTGTATAGTGGATGGCCACCTTAAGGCCCCTTTCACACTTGTGCGACCTGAAAAACGACTTGTCACTTGTGTGCTTTTACAGCGTCTTTTGCCGCAATTTTGACGTGATTTTGCCACAACTTTGACATGACTTTGAACAATGCGTGTGTAATCTCGAGGTCTATGGACCTCAAGTCGCATCAAAGTCAGACCAAAGTAGTGCAGGGACTACTTTGAAGTTGCTGCGACTTGAAATAGCACATATACGAATGGTACTCATTAGAAATCATGGGGTACGACTTGTCATGCGACTTTGCCGTCTCAAGTCGCAGGACAAGTCACACAAGTGTGAAAGGGGCCTTATACACTTAATTAGTTGTGCTTTCGGTGCCATTAATTGTTAATGACACCCCAAACGCAGAAGCAAACACACATTTTTACTATGTGAAGAAATAAGCAACAAACACAGCAAAATGCGTAGTATAAAAATGTGCAATCTGCAACACGCCAAAATGTTCCTTGAGTTATTTTGCCACGTGTAATTCAGCCCCTTGAAATCAATGAGCTGCCCTTTGGGTATCGTGGGATAAATGAGCCAAAAACTTTCTATCCCACTGCGCTAGGCTGAAAGTGAAATTGGTGCGTTTACACAAGAACAATGAGGCTCCATTCACATCTGTGCATTTGCAAACACATTGCAAACCACACAGGCACTTGGTTGGAGGGCCACTTTACACACATACATGGGGTACCTCTGTTTTGTGTCATCATTGCCCTGGGACGAGGCTGAGATTTCCGTTGGGGATTAGTCGACCTTAAGGCAGGCCTCTACTCTTAGAGATGAACATACACCATGCGCCCTGACACTGCAACTATTCTCCATTTTCCTTTCAGTTCACGGGACAATGTACACCTTCTCTGTAGTCTGCATTTAGGAGGAACATGCTGAGCCAATGTCCACATGCACCTGTCCAGAGTTTTCCACTACTACTCCCCAGTAGTGGAGAGGGCCTCACCATGTGCTCTGCACAGTCTCCACACATGCACTCAACTCAACTCTTGAACTTCCGTACCTCTGTACAGGATGGGAACCTCTGTGGTGTAATCCGCTCCCATTGCTATCGGAGACAGACCTCTGGAAAAATAATTGTCTAAAACATCTCCCTCGCTGCTAGAGGCCGTTACATCTGTAACAGGTACATGCTATCAACAGGCTGCTGTTACACCTCCTTTACTCTTGGCAACCACATGCATCTTCGCATTACTCCATCCCACGTGAATACCTTTATACCCCAACATGTTAAGACCCACTTGGTGAACTATGTGCGTGCCAGTTACTTACCATACACCTCTTAAAGCGGGGTTCCGGCTGGGAAAAAAAAAAAATTAAAAGTCAGCAGCTACAAACAGTGTAGCTGCTGACTTTAAATAAGCACACTTACCTGTCCTGGGTGCCCGAGATGTCGGCCGCCCGAGGCCGACCCGTCCCTCGGCTCTCGGGTCCCGGTACCGCCATCCTAACTAAGGGAAACAGGCAGTGGAGCCTTACGGCTTCACTGCCCGTTTCCTACTGCGTGCGCATGCGCAAGTCGCGCAGCGCTTTGTGAATGGGACGCGATGTGTTGTGGGACACACACAGTTCCCAGAACACAGCGTGCCCCATTCCCCAGAAGACAACGCGGGGAGGAGAAGACTGAAGATCACCGCAGCGTAGGAAGAGGCAGATTAGGAAGACTGCCTAGCAACAGCCATTTCAGGTGAGTCAAAAAAAAAATTTTTTTCCTCCATTTTTTTAGGATTATTTTTATGCAATTTTTTTTTTTTTTTAGGGTGGACCTCCACTTTAAGTAACTTCAGAAGAAGCAAGAGCAATTTTCAACACTTTACTTAATCAATTCCCGCCCGGGCTATAGCAAAATGACATCTGGACGGTGGTTTCATTGTTCTTAGTGGACATCATATGACATCCTTCAGAACCAGCTACTCGTCCTAGGCTCTGTACCGTGATCGGAGATGCAGTATGTCCAATCACAGCTGATCACAGTGTAAATAGGAAGTGCTGGTTATCGGAGAGCTGATAAGCAACTTTCCTGACAGGGGGGATCTGCACTGATAATCAGTGCAATGATCAGCGCAGCCACATCAGCGATGCCTGTCAGTGCCCACCAGTGATGCTCATCAGTGCCCATCAGTGCTGACTTTGAGTGCCCATCAGTGATGCCTGTCAATGCCTCCTCATCAGTGCCGTCTATCAGTGCCACCTATCAGTGCACATCAGTGCCACCTATCAGTGCACATCAGTGCCCATAAAGGCCGCCCATCAGTGCAGCCTATCAGTGGTGCATATAAGTGCTGCCTATCAGTGCTGTATATTAATGCCTCCTCATCAGTGCCGCCTCATCAGTGCAGCCTACCAGTGCCCTTCAGTGCAGCCTCATCAGCACACATCAGTGAAGGGTAAAAATTACTTATTTACAAAATAAAGAAAACAAAGTGTGTTTGTTCAGCAAAAAATAAAAAACTCAGTGGTGATTAAATACTACCAAAAGAAAGCCTTATCTGAGGCAAAAAAATGCTAAAAATTTTGTTTGGGTACAGCATTGCATGACCGCGCAATTGTCAAAGTGTGACAACGTTGAAAGCTTAAAATTGGTCTGGGCACGAAGGGGGTGAAAGTGCCCAGTATTGAAGTGGTTAAGAAAGGTGCAAATTAGATATCTCACAGTCCTAGAGGCATGGCATTATTCATTCCTAATTTCCTAGCTATAACTACAGGCTGAGTGCTTCCCCAGCATACCTGCTAAGGTATATTCCAACAATTACAGTCCTTCAGAGGCACTCTCACGTAGATGCAAATCCTTCAGAGGTATGCTCCAATACTGGTGTTTTCAGGGTGAACTCCACGTCTCTACATTGGTGGTGAACGACATCCTTCTGCTCCTCTGGGTCTCAGCCTCAGGTCTACGGGTCTCGGAACCAACGGTTGTGCTAGAACTCGCTCTCCATGCCCCCCCCCCCCCCCGGTGCTATGGGAGGACTCTCTCCAACTCTCCAGGGGTTCTCAATGGGGAACTCTCTGCACCTGACCACTGACCTAATTTATATGCCACAGGTGGCTCAAACCCAGAGTAGAACCCACCAAAAAGACCAAGAAACCATTCATGACATTAACTCATAAGGGACGAGACAACACCTAAATAACTATTTCAACCTGCCCACACACGGGAAGAAGGAATGCATTTGGCAAGTGGCACATACAAACGCACTACAAAGGGCAGCAGAAAAGGCACCATGCTCTGTTCCAAGGAAAGTTCAAGTGAATTTGTGATCAATTATCAATTTTAGTACAAGTGATTACAAACAAGTGATTTATTGTCATATAAAATATCTACTGATGTAAGACACATGGCATTGTTCTGGAATTTGCAATGGGCTGAAAATATTGAAAATTTTTAAAACTTGATGTTTCAGAAACAATTTACGAAAACAATGATCTAATCGATTTGAATTACGATGTGCAAGAATTTGTTCAATTAATCTGAAGCCACCAACAAAATTCCACCACGCCCAAAAGGAGGGTCTTTGGTTTGAGATTTTTATTCTCAAGATTCTCAGATTTTAATTACAACTCGATCTCAATTCATATGATCATATTGATATGTGTGTGGCCACCATATGACACATAGGGGCATGCCTAATGCCATCACCTGAACTGTACAGAAGGCAAACATGCAGTTTGATTAGACTGACTCAGGCTAGGTTCACACTTGTGCGGATGGTTGCTGGTGCGGGAACAGGTGCGATTCCAGCATCGCAACCACCCGCACAAGTATGAACCTAGCCTGGGCCAGTCTTTTACAGGTGAGCGAGGCTGCCATTCATTCTTGAAGGCATTCCCATGCATCTTAACACACAGTGCATTTGTGGGTGCGGGAAATCAGATGTGCAAAAGAACCACGCAATTTCCCTGTGGCTGCAGTTTTAAAAAGGTGCAGAGACCTTTTTCCTGCATTTGCCGCAGGTACTGCAGCCCATTAAAATGAATGGGATCCTGTGCCCGTGCAAACCCAGGCCGCACTGAATGCATAGGTGTGAACCAAGCCTTAGGTAGTCTTGGGATAAGTCTCATCAAGCAATGAGGTCACTAAAACCAGTAAAACTTTTCACCATGATAACATGTAGAACAAGTAAGGAAAGGGAAATCCAGTAGAGAAAGGGGGTAGTCAGTGTGTTGGGTTCCTTAAAAAACAAGCTTCTAACCTTTAACATGGTACATGTTTTACACTGCCCCCCCAGGGCAAACTTCAGCGGTAAGCCAGTATTAACTGCTTAAGAATTTTAGGTATAGGAGATACACCCTGAAAAACTTCAACAAAGTTTCTAGGGCATATAAGACCTATGTCCTTCTCCTCTCCTTTGCTCCACCAATGCTATCACAGGCAATTACCAGCTGCCAAATTGACAGCTGGAAATTGCAACAGACAGTATATATATTACATAGTTGGAGCTGCTGATCAAAAACCCTGTTTAAAATGTCACTTGCAGCCCTAATTAACTTGTTCCTTACATTTTCTCCTCAGCTATTATCTTTCTGTTCATTTTATTATTATTAGTAGTAGTAGCAGTGGTAGTAGTAGTAGTAGTATGTCTTCATTTTTTCTGTTTTGTTATTTTTGTGGTGCATATAAAAAATTGTTGAAAATTGAAAATAAACCATCTTTTTTTAATTTCATACAACTTTGCCATGCTTTGCACCTAGAACATAACTATAGTGTAATTTGAAATAGGACAACTTACAGAACATTTTTACTTTTCATTTATTATTATTATTATTATTATTCAGGATTTATATAGCGCCGACAGTTTACACATCGCTTTACAACATTAGGGCAGACAGTACAAGTACAATACAATTCAATACAGGAGGAATCAGAGGGCCCTGCTCGTTAGAGCTTACAATCTAGGAGGGAGGGTCAAGTTATACAAAAGGGTAATAGCTGTGGGGGATGAGCTAATGGAGAAAATAGTGCAGTTGTTAGATGGAGGCAGGATAGGCTTCTCTGAAGAGGAAAGTTTTCAGGGATCGCCTAAAAGTGGATAAATTTGGAGACAGTCTGACAGATTGGGGTAGGGAGTTCCAGAGGATAGGCGAGGCTCGGGAGAAGTCCTGGAGGCGAATATGGGAGGAGGGGATGAGGGAGCTAGAGAGCAGGAGGTCTTGGGAGGAACGGAGATGGCGATTAGGTTGGTATTTTGAGACTAGGTTAGTGATGTAGCTGGGGGCACAGTTGTGGATGGCTTTGTAACTTATTGTTAGTATTTTGAATTTAATTCGTTGGGCGAGTGGTAGCCAATGGAGGGATTGGCAGAGAGGGGTAGCAGACACTGAGCGGTTTGTAAGGTGGATGAGTCTGGCAGCAGCATTCATGATGGACTGAAGGGGGGATAGTCTATTTAAAGGTAAGCCAATGAGGAGTGAGTTGCAGTAGTCAAGGTGAGAGATAACCAGGGAGTGAATCAGGAGCGTTGTGGTTTCACTGGTTAGAAAGGGACGTAGTTTAGAGTTGTTGTGGAGGTTGAGGCAGCAAGCTTTGGAAAGTGATTGGATGTGGGGCTGAAAGGAGAGTTCAGAATCTAGGATAACACCTAGCACCCTGACATGTGGGGACGGGTGGATGGTTTTGCCATTGCTCTTGACAGAGAAGTCCGGGGAAGAGGCACGTGGGGGAGGAAATATTATAAGCTCGGTTTTGGACAAGTTGAGTTTGAGGAAGTGGTGTGACATCAATACAGATATGTCGGTTAGTAAGTTAGTGATTCGTGAGGAGACTGATGGGGTGAGTTGAGGGGTGGGGAGATAGATTTGTCTGTCATCAGCATAGAAATTATATTGAGGGGGGCAGGAGGCGGAGCCTAGCGGAGCAGACATGCATTGTTAGAGCTCCACACCGCTGAGGAGAGAAGAGAAGGACAAAGCGGAGCCTGCAGGCTCAAAAGGTATCCATTTGAACCTTTTTGCCCCAGGGAACAAACTGTGAAAGTTTGGGCAGGAAATATGGTACTGGGAGGAAACCGTGGCAGAAATAAAAATCACCTCACAAAGAGCTCACAGGCACTCACTGCAGCTGAAGCAGCTCCAGTCACCTCACAAGATACAGCATCAGGGCGCTCTCACAGACAGAAAATGTCACAGCAAGACTCTCCATTTGAGTCAGATACAGAACAAATCCTCTCACAAACTTCTCCACAAGCCTCCTCAGTATCCCCAGTAATATTATTACAATTTGAAAAGATGCTTCATAAGACTTTAAAACAAACCTCAGACCAAATAACAAAAAGCCTAACCAAAGAAATAAGAGAGCTGGGAAACCGCACCGCAGCCTTAGAAATAAAAATGGATGAAATTGAAATTACAACCCAAGAAAATATAACAGAATTGGAACAATTAAAAAAAGAGAATTTAATACTTCAAACTAAGCTCGAAGATTACGAAAATAGAGCCAGACGTTCAAACTTGCGCATAAGGGGAATACCTGAAACTGTGACAGACCTGCAATCTACTATTACTGCTCTATTACAAGAACTAAAGCCAGATATCCCTATTGAACGTTTAGAACTGGACAGAGTACACAGAGCCCTCACAGCCAAAAAGAAAGATGGACCCCCACGTGATATAATCACAAAATTTCATTATTACAGAACGAAAGAACAAATACTAATTGCTGCAAGAGAAAAAAAGGAACTTAATTTTCAAGGACACAATTATCAAATTTTTGCTGACCTATCCCAACTTACTATTACTAAAAGACGATCCATGAAACCCCAACTAATGGAACTGCAACGCCACAACATTATGTATCAATGGGGCTTCCCCTTTTCAGTCAGATTTAACTACCAAGGTACAATTTACAGAAGCAGATCAGCAGATGAACTACAACAAACCCTTTTAAAATTAAATCTGACAGAACCCACAAGCAGCAACACTCCCACATGCAGAAGAATGGCATCATCTTCACCTTCAGGCAGCACCCAGAAAATTCCAGAACAAAATGGGAATCATCATTCTCACAAAAGAGGCCGTTATGCCACATCATCCATGGACCAAGAAGATTCAATGGACTGACATACTAATTCCTGATATCTCTTCATTTATTATACTAAGAGATGGTTCTCTATAAAAAAACCTGTATTTATAACTGAATGTAACTGCATTCTGATAGTCACACACTGTGTGGGATCATGTTACATTCCAGTTATATTTCTTATTACTTCTGATTCATATAGCCTTAGAATATATAAGTGAAATAAGGAAATTCTTGTTCAGTTATATATTATCAGGTAATAACAATAGATTTATTAATTTTTAGGACAAATATGTTCAATAATCCAGAAGTAATGGAAGCTTTTTTTTTTTTTTCTTTTCTTTCTTTTCTTAAAACAAATATATTATTACTACTACTAGTTCCTAGAATTATGTTTTTGTTTATTCTAATCTGAAGCAATACAACCTCAATTTTATGAGTTAACATATCTAAACAGTTTCATATGAATAAAATATGTAATTGTTTACTCTAAAAGGGTTAAAATCCCAAAATAATTCAAACTATCTTCATCAATACCAAAGTTATTAACAGTACCTTTCTAACTGAATTATTTAGCCTAGGGCAAGACTAACCATATACAACCACCCTGGAATAAATAATTTCAACAAAAACTATATTCTGCACTCCAACTAATGAAACATCATTTTGATGTCTTTTGACATAGCACTTCTCTCCTGTAAGCGGAAGATCCGTGTACCCCCACTAGCCCTCCTCATTCTCCCAACCATATTATGTGGGAGTGTGACGAAGGCACTTATTCCCCTGAGAGAGATATTTATTCTCTTTCACGGGTAAATTGTGATTACTTGCAAAAAATAATTTATACAATGTATCATCTAATCTCATATGTTTTTTGTTTACTCTTTACTCCAGAATTCACTGGTTTCTTTTCTATCTATTCATCTCTTCAGTCCACACAGGTTGATCTGCGCAGTCAGCTCTGCATAACAAAAAGTAAGTCAAAACTATTTGATCTATTGCCATGGCACCACTGAATATACTTTCCCTGAATGTTCAGGGAATAAATGTCCCTCAAAAAAGGACCAAAGCCTTCCGTACTTTCCATAACAAGAAGGCTCACATAGTATGCCTCCAAGAAACACACTTCACCAAAGATTCTACTCCAAAATATATTTCTCCTTTTTATCAACAAATTTACACGGCTTCTGCCTGTACCAAGCAAAGGGGAACTCTAATTGCGTTTCACCGATCCACACCATTCACCTTATCATCAGAAATTAAAGACCCAGAAGGTAGATACCTGATACTCATGGGTTATATAATGGATACAGCAATCACGGTGATTTCCTACTACGCTCCTAACAAACAACCTACACCATTCCTCTCACATATATTACAAGTGATTAATACACACAAAATAGGAACAGTGATAATGTGTGGGGATTCGAACCAGGTCCTCCTCCCATTTCTAGATAAATCACCTTTTACACCATCCAAAATAACCTCTAGATTACCTTTTTCTCAACTTCTTTCCAAATACAATCTGGTAGATTCGTGGAGAGAAAGTAACCCAATGAAAAAGAAATTCACTTATTTCTCGCACCCTCATCAAACCTTCACCAGAATAGATCATATTTTTCTAACAATAGGAATGATACCAGAAATTATTGCATCAGATATAATTCCGATTCCGTGGTCTGATCATAATGCAGTATACACTACTATAGCCTCAGCCATACCAAAAGCGCATGACCCAACGTGGTACTTACCGGACATAATGCTCAAACACCCACTACATCAGATGGCCATTGAACAAGCTTTAAAGGAATACATATCAATTAATAATACAACAGACATCTCCCCAATAACACTGTGGGAAGCTCATAAGCCTGTCTTACGTGGTACAATACAAAGACAAATGGCACTATTTAAACGGGAACGCAAAAATCTAGCAAAAAAACTAGAACTCAATTTTAATGCAGCCTACATATCATTTCAAGATAATCCATCTCAGAGTACAAAATCTCATCTGGAAAAATCTAGATTGGAATACGATCTATTTCTCACTGAGTCAGTTGATAAATCCCTCAAACGCTCCAAACACAATTTCTACATGAATACAAACAAACCAGGTACATATTTGGCTCGGGCATTAAATTCAACTAACAAATCTTTCAAACCAATACGTTTGAAATTATCAAAAAATGTTTACACTTGTAATCCAGTTAAAATAGTCCATAAATTTCACTCACATCTCGCAACTTTATACAAGACAAACAATGAATTTAATCCTACAGAGGCCGAATCCTTCTTCTCAAAAATAACCTTACCTGAGTTATCTCAGAATCAAAAAAGCAGTTTGGATGAGCCTATAACTATAGATGAAGTTGCTAACGCCATAAAAGACCTAAAACTTAACAAAAGACCAGGCCCAGACGGCTACTCGGCTTTATACTATAAAACATTCTCAGAAATACTCTCTCCCATTCTCACTGAAACTTTTAACAAACTTCTAGATGGACATTCTTTTCGGCAAGAAACACTAATGGCAATTGTTTGTATGATCCCAAAACCCCTTTCTGATGATACTTCCTGTGTGAATTATCGGCCTATCTCTCTGTTAAACCTCGATATTAAATTATTAGCAAAAATAATAGCAAAACGCCTCAATAGCATTATAGGAAAATTAATACATAGAGATCAAGTAGGCTTCATGCCAAATAGACAGGCAGGCGATAATATACATTGAAGTAGGAGGTATTACACACAAATTATGTATATTTGCAGACGATATATTACTTTTTCTATCATCACCACAGGTCTCTGGTCCTAACTTAATACCAGCTCTTGATGGATTTGCAGCCCTATCCGGCCTTATGATTAATCCTAAGAAATGCCTAGTGCTTAATATTTCACTCACAAACATGGAATTGATCCCGGCTAGGGCTGCACTCCCATTCACATGGGCAGAAAAATCAATCCCATATCTTGGAATTAATTTAACAGCCTCTCATTCTGACTTATTCTCAACCAATTATCCTCCTGTATTAAGACAGATCACAAATCTAATAAAACAATGGTCGCAACTTCCTTTATCCTGGATGGGGAAGATTAATGCAATCAAAATGACTATTCTACCCAAATTGCTTTATCTATACAGAGTCCTCCCTATTCCAATTCCTTCCTATTTTTTGAGAATAGTACAAAAAAGAGCAACTTCGTTTATATGGGGCTCTTCTAAACCACGTATACCTATACACACACTACATCTTCCCAAAAATAAAGGAGGCCTGGGATACCCTAATTTTACTAACTACTACAGAGCGGCACATTTGGCCAGTCTGTCCAAATACCATGCAAAACAGGAAATCCCATTATGGGTATTTATAGAGGCTTCAGAAAATGACCCTCTATTAATATCAAATTTATTATGGCTTGATCCTAAAGACCGCTTTAAAATTCATAATCCCATAACTAAACACTTCTTATCTCTCTGGGATAAACTAAAAACCAAATATCAGTTACAATCTCCACACAATCCTCTCCTTTCTTTTATCAGAAATCCGGCCTTTTATCCGGCATGGATCTACCCAAATTCTTTTAAAGCTTGGACAACATCAGGCATTCAGACACTAAATGACTTCATAGCATCTAAATCATTCCTTTCATTCCCATCGCTTAGAGAAAAATATGATCTACCAAACTCTGAGATATTTAGATATCTCCAAATCAAAAATTTCTATACACCATTCCTAAAGGGGGATACACCATTATCCCAATTATCCATTTTTGAATCAATCTGTACAAAAGATCCATTTACTAAAGGTACAATTTCATCACTTTATAATCAATTATATGGAGTACCAAATCTTAATAGACCCTCTTACGTTCAGAGGTGGGAGGAGGACCTGGGACGAACTTTAGAAGACACGGACTGGTCTAACATATGGCTCACATCTAAGTCATCTTCACCCAACATCTTAGCACTGGAGACAAATTATAAAGTCCTAACTCGCTGGTACCTTGTACCCGCTAGAGTGGCAAAATATTCACCTAATACCTCAGCTCTTTGTTTTCGAGGATGCCCAGAAATAGGCACATATTTACACATATGGTGGACGTGCCCAGTAATCCAAACCTTCTGGAAGGAAGTCTTCGTGATTGCATCTAAAATATTTAAAAAAATAATACAACCAGATCCATATTTAACTTTACTTAATCTAAAACCGGAATGGTTAACACTCTCTCAATTCAAACTTATGATCCAACTAATAACGGCTGCAAAACAAACAGTGGCCAAGGCATGGAAATCTCCTACATTGGTACTAGCAGAAACAATTCACAGAATGAATAATACAATGTCCCATGCTAAGATGGTAGCCATCGATCAAAATCAAATTCCAAAATTTGAAAAACTTTGGCATCCTTGGATAAAACAACAGTTCCTGTCAAACTTCAATGACTCTGTCCTGTTGCCATGGTAACAGATTAAATGACTTACAGACACACCCATTCTAAGGCTTCAAAGAGAACTAAAAAGAATAATAAACTGACGAGCGGGACAACCTTGTGGACCATACCTCTACCTTTCAACCCTTTTTCTTCTTTCTCTTTCCTTTTCTCCACCTTACGATTAAAGCTCATTATCAGAATTTATTTGACCTATATACACTCTACTTGTAAACAATATGTATAGTAGGTATAAATCATTTAAATACCTACAAAAGTAACTAAGGAAATGATATATATCTTTAATTTAGGTTTACGTGAACCCAATGTTTAATATTTGAAATTTCATGATATTTACCTATATAAACCCTACTGTAAAACAATGAGCTTACTTTATAGATCCTTGTAAACTTACTTTATGTATCTTTATAACATTGTATACTCAATAAACTTCTTTTGACAAGGAAATTATATTGAAAGCCGTGAGAGGCTATCAACTGACCCAGGGAAGAGGTGTAGATTGAAAATAAAAGAGGTTCAAGAACAGAACCTTGGGGGACCCCAACAGAGAAGGGAAGAGGAGTGGAGAAAGTAGAATTGTAAGTGACACTGAAGGTGCGTTGGGATAGGTAGGATGAGAGCCACTGAAGAGCACAGTCACGGAGACCGAGGGAGTAAAGTTTTTTGAGGAGGAGGGGGTGGTCAACCGTGTCAAAGGCAGCAGAAAGATCCAGAAGTAGGAGTACAGAATAGTGTCCGTTGGTTTTTGCAGTTAGTAGGTCATTTGTGAGTTTTAAAAGAGCAGTTTCTGTGGAGTGTTGAGGGCGAAATCCAGATTGAAGGGGATCAAGAAGGTTGATTTTAATGAGGTGGTCACTCAGTTGGTTGTAAACCAGGCGTTCAAGGAGTTTAGAGGAAAAGGGGAGCAAGGAGATAGGGCGTAGGTTGTTAGGATTGGTGGGGTCCAAGGACGGCTTTTTAAGTATGGGGGTGACCAGTGCATGTTTTAGAGCATTGGGGAAGATGCCAGAGGTGAGGTAGAGGTTGAAGATGTGGGTTAGAGAGTGTAGGATGGGGTCAGAGGGTGACCGTATCATTTGAGAGGGAATCGGGTCCAGGGGACAGGTGGTTAGGTGGGCGATAGAAAAGAGTTTAGCAACTTCATCTGTAGTAGCAGATTTGAATAGGGGGAGTGTCAGTTGTACCTGTTGACATGGGGTCTTAGCTGGGGGAGACACGTGTAGAGCGGAGATTTCATCGCGGATTGTATCAATCTTGTTTTTGAAGTGATTAGCGATTTCCTGGGCAGTGAGTAAGTCAGTGGGTGGAGGCGGTGGAGGACAAAGTAGAGAGTTGAAGGTAGAGAAGAGTTTACGGGGATTGGATGAGAAGGTGTTAATAAGCGTTGTAAAATAGGTTTGCTTGGCAGTGTGGAGGAAAGAATAGTATTTTTGGAGGGCAGATTTGTATTGGTTGAAGTCTTTGAGAGACTTAGTTTTGTGCCACAGACGCTCAAGAGCACGACTACGTTTTTTGAGAATTTTAGTGTCATCTGTTTGCCAGGGTTGTAGGGGTCGAGGCCTGATTCTGCGTGTAGTGAGGGGAGCAAACTTGTCCAGGGTGGAGGACAGAGATTTATTGTAGATTGACGTGGCTTGGTTGGGGCAGGACAGGGGAGAGATTTTGTCATAGAGGTGGTCAGTAGCAGAATAGAGGAGAGAGAAGTTGAAGTTGCGAAAGTTTCTACGAGTGATGGTTAGGCGATTGGAGGGAAAGGTGGTGGAAGACAGGGGGAGAGAGAAACTAATAAGGTGATGGTTGGAGAGAGGAAAAGGATTGTTTGAGAAGTTGCATGGAGTGCATAGGTAGGAGAAGGTCAAGCGTGTTGCCATCAGAGTGAGTAGAAGCCTGTACCCATTGCTTCAGGTCAAACGAAGAGGTTAGACTAAGAAGTTTAGAAGTAGCAGGAGTGTTTGTATTAGCAGGGATATTGAAATCCCCGAGAAGGATTGTGGGAATATCCGAAGAGAGAAAGTAGGGTAGCCAGGCAGAAAACTCATCAAGGAAAGTTGATAATGGTCCAGGGGGCCGGTAGATCACAGCAATTCTTAGGGAAGTAGGAGAGAATAGACGTATACAGTGGGCTTCGAATGATGAGAGGGAGAAAGATGGAGGAGGGTGAATAACCTGGAAGGTGCTCTGGGGGGATAGGAGGAATCCCACTCCACCTCCCTTGTGTCCATTAGGCCTAGGGGAGTGAGTCCAGTGAAGGCCACCCTGGGAGAGGGAAGCAGGAGAAGGGGAGTCATATTCGTGGAGCCAGGTTTCGGTGAGAGCAAGTAGATTAAACGAATTAGTGACAAAGAGGTCATGAACAGCAGTGAGTTTGTTGCAGACAGAGCGGGCATTCCAGAGGGCGCAGGAGAGAGGGAGGCTGGTGTTGGGAAGAAGAGAAATGGAGACTAAATTGTGTAGATTGCGACTACTGCCAGAGGGTGTAGGGTGATGGTGATGGGTGTGTTGGGCACAGTTAAATAAGGGGGGCCCAGGGTTTGGGGAAATATCTCCAGCAATTAGGAGAAGCAGAAGAGTGAGGGAGGTAGTATGAGAATGTGGTTTGTATGAGGGGACATGCTTCAGTATCCTGGGGGGTTTGTTAGCAAGTGGGCTTAGAGTTAGAAAGAAGTGATGAGTGCAGTAATAGGGGGAGGGGAGAAGTGAGGGTGATATGTACAGATTGTGGGGTGGAGCAGAGGGATGTAGAAAAGAGAGCTTGAGGAGAGAGGCAGCAATTGTGAAAAGGAGGAGAGGTAAAGAGAGCATGTTTTAGAGAGAAAGATGATACAATTTGGAAATGGGGTCACCTGCAGTCTGTTATAGTTTGCTTTGTGCAAATCGCTGAAGTGCAAGAGCAGAAGTGCCACTTATTTAAAGAACCCCACTTCTTTGGAAGAACCCCCTGTATGTGCAGCCCCATGTATGTGTCCCCCCCCCCCCCCCCCCCGTAAAGAAGGCCTTGTTTTTACTGTGTGTTGGGTGTGGGTTGAATCTGGCAATTAATCAATTAGGAGGGGATATTATGAACACAGCTAGCAGGGCGTAACTTTCACACCACAATCAAACTGCAAGGGGACTAAAAGGCCAAAATTGTAAAGATAAGGAAACCCATAATTTAGGTAAGGCTTAATGGCTAAATAAACATTGAACTAATGTGAGCAGGGCTACAGATGGAGTTGAAACAGTGGTGACAAACAGATTTACCAAATATGCATTTGTGCAGTCAGTCAATATATTCAGCTTGAAGGTATGTGGAGGTATAAACGCGGGTTTACCAAATATACATTTGTGCAGTCAGTCAATATATTCAGTTTGAAGGTATGTGGAGGTATAAACGCAGGTTTACCAAATATGCATTTGTGCAGTCAGTCAATATATTCAGTTTGAAGGTATGTGGAGGTATAAATGCAGGTTTACCAAATATGCATTTGTGCAGTCAGTCAATATATTCAGTTTGAAGGTATGTGGAGGTATAAATGCAGGTTTACCTGTGAAGAGAGAAGAAGATGTTCAGATGGATGGGGCAAGAGCAGAAGTGCCACTTATTTAAAGAACCCCACTTCTTTGGAAGAACCCCCTGTATGTGCAGCCCCTGTATGTATTTACAGTAAAACTACTTTTTTTTTAACAAACAGAATGTTCCTTTATTGAAACAAAGACATGGTACAAAATCAGTAGAATGGAAGTAATCAAAGTAGTACATTTCACACTGGCAATGGCAAAAGAGGAAAAGTTTTGGTAACATAAGACAAGTACGGTTTTGGTAACATAAGACAAGTACAAAAACTAGTTACTTTTTTGCTAAGTGAATTTTAACCACATTTACTAAGCTAAGGGAAAATTCCCTTGCAAAGTGGAAATTCCCCTTCAATATGAACAGCCTATTAACCTTTAGTACAGTAAATGAACCCACATTTTATGTATTACTTTGTTATCTTGCATGATATATCCCCTAAAAAATAGGTCCAGTGTGAAAACGTAAAAATTACTCTCATCCAATAGGGGTATAGAGATACAAGAGCTAAAGTGGTTAAACTTGGATGGAACTTGAAAGAATTGGATGTTCTTATTCTTTGGGAATAAGAACAATTGAATGTGGATGGGGACAGAGCCAGGAGCTGTTGCAAGGGAGAGAAGATGCCAGGAGGAAACTACCCGATCATTGGCATACCATAAAACAAGTATTAAGAACTCAAATTAACTGTTGGTTGCTCAGCATTGAAAACAAGGATGGTAATTGGCTCCACCTTACAAAGTCCATCACTAGACAACTCAGCAATTAATGAGAGAAATTGTGTCTGATATGCCCTCCTTGCAGTTGACCCACTGGGGAAGTGAGCTGTTACAGGCGCCTGCTGCTGGACTGAGGATATGCTAAGGTCTGCTGGTTAACATCATCAATCTGATGCTTGAAGCTGTATCTCCCTGAACTACAAGCTGACATTCCTGAGGAGCACTGACTGGTGACCAGCGGGAAGAAAATGCCAGATCATGCTTGACCCTTCCCAGAGTCATCAATAAAATGCATGAAACATTTTGTCACATGCTGAATCTCTCCCTTAATCATGTCTTTTCCAGGATGACCTCTCGCTTTCACATTCCATTCTGGGCACTAGTGAGTTAAGGAAGAACCAAACAGAAAATTCAGTTTTAACTCAGTCAGAAGAGGATCTGCTTGTCAGTGTCTATGTTTCTGTATTCAAGGTTTGTTAGAAAAGGTAATGATCCACTTACTGTAACTCCGAAAGCCTGCTTGTGACACAATGGATGTTGTGTGTGCTAGGGACCAGGACACTGTGCTCCTGGAAAACACTGGCTGGGCCATATGACCACAAAGTAGACATTCCCAAATTCACCTCTGGCAAAACAGCTTGTGACTGAAGATGTTGCAGCTTTAAAATGTATTTCTGTATTTATTCATTTATTTATTTATTACAGGTACTTATATATCAGCGTCAATTTACTCAGCACTTTACATATTTATTATACATTCAAATCAGTCCCTGTCCTCAAGGAGCTTACAATCTAAGGTTCCTACCTTACATTCATACATACATATACTAGGGCCAAGTTAGACAGGAGCCAATTAACCTACCAGCATATCTTCAGAGTACGGGGAGGAAACCCACGCAGGCATGGGAAGAACATGCAAACTCTGCGCAGGTAGTGTCGTGCTTTTGACGTCAATTTGAGAAAACCCCATTATATGTTTGCTATGTCTTCCGATGCATGCAGCATAATAATTCTTACCTTTTAGATATTTCTCAGCAGAAATTACCATGGCTGACTGCAAGCATTTCTAAACAGGTTCTCTGTGGTCTGTCCCAATACAAAGGCTAAGGACAGGCTTAGTTTCTCCTCATTACAAACTCCATCAATAGACACCAAACAATGGAAAATCTCACCCTCAAAACCTCCCCCCCACAGCCCCCCCATTACTCACCTGAGCCTCTTCCTGATCCAGCAAGGTACATGAGAGCCTTGGCTGTCCCGGGACTCCCTCTCTTAATTGGCTGAGACAGCAGCCGGAGCCATTGGCTCCCACCGCTGTCAATCATAGCCAGTGAGCCAATGAGGAAGGAGTGGGGGCGGGGCCAAGCCATGGCTCTATGTGTCTTATGGATGCAGGAGTAAGCACGCAACAGTGCACCCATAGCAAGCGGCTTGCTATTGGGGGCACTGGTCAGGGGGAGGAGCCAGGAGCGCCGACGGGGACCTGAAAAGAGAAGGATTGGGGGTGCTTTGTGCAAAACCATTGCACAGAGCAGGTAAGCATAACATGTTTGTTGTTTTTTTAACTGAACCTTTAATACCACTTTAACCCTTTGTTTGGACAGTGTTCAAATCTAATTTACAACGGATAGTGAGATCTACCAGCACAGCACAGACAGAGCTAAAGTAGAACCAAAGGCAAAACGTATTTCTTTTTAATTTGGATAGATTAAGAGACGGTTATAAGAGAGGGTTATAAACCCTTAAAAGTAAGGGAATCCCTGGTTGTCATCACAACTACCTGGAAGAAACCCATGTAAGCACAGAGAGAACATGCAAGCTCCATTCAGGTAGTGTTGTGGTTGGAATACAAATTGATGATCCTAGTGCTGCAAGGTAGAAGTTCTGACCACTATGACAATCAGCTCTCAAAGCTCTCATTTTCAATGCAACACTCATCCTTTCCTTTTTTATATTAATCAGTATTTATGTCATTTATGTATACAGGTGGTCCTCTGGTTACAAACATCCAACTTACAAACAACTCCTACTTAGAAACAGAGGGAGACAACAGGAAGTGAGAGGAAATCCACCCCTAGGAAGGGGAATTCACTCTTGTAAGAGCTATCATGGGAAAAACATGTCTCCACTGAAGCTTTATCACCAATCCTTGTTTCCACAACAACCCAAAATTTTCAAAATCCAATTGTCATAGGGACAGAAAGTGAGGTGAAATTTTCTGAACAGGCTGGCATAGACAGCAAAACAAACATTACAGGGGTGTTACCCTTCCCTATGATATACAAGAACCTTAAAAATTATTTTTTTGTCTGGAGTTACACTTAAAAAAATGTACCTGTTCGGACATACAAATTCAACCTAAAAACAAACCTACAGACCCTATCTTGTTTATAACGCGGGGACTGCCTGTATTTGGGAGAAAGCTGTAGTAGTGAAGGAGGTACCTCTGGGAAGGCATACAGTTTGTGGAGAAGAGAAGGCCAGGACCTAATGAGTTGCATATGTTGAAAGCCTCTTCTATTGACCAGCAGCCTCCAAGACCATGGATGTGTCTGCACTATTTATCCAGTTCCTGAAAGGTGGCTATTTAAGGTTCATCTTTCACATGTGTCAGACCTTTAAAGGGGTGAGGTGACCTGATAAAGCGTTTGTGAAAAATCCCTTCATCCTGTCACCATGAATTAAAACAGGTTATGCAGAATGACTTTTATGACTTTTACAATCTCTGTCTTTGTTAACCGGCTGTCATGATAATGTCAATCAGACTAAACAAAACTGCTGTATTCTGCTAAGAGCATGTTATAATATGGCAAGACTTTCCTTCCGATGTCTGCGTTCAGAGGTATGTATAAATGGGTACACACAGGTAATTTACTTCAAAGGGCACCTACATGCTACAAAAAAGGGGGCAATTCACCATGGGTGACTAAAATAAGGAGTCACTTTAATATGGGCCTCCAACCTAGAAGGAGCACCTCTCCGATGACCATAGTGTCTCTTTTTCTTCCACTGACCACTAACATAAGGGGCCTATTCTTCACTGACAGCTAAGGTAAGAGGGATCTTCACCGCTGACTACAAACATAAGTAGCCCTTCTGCGTGACTACTAACATAAGGGGAGTCTTCTTCACTGACCACTAACAAAAAGGGAGTTCTTCTCCACTGACAGCTAATGTGAGGCGGAACTCCTTCACTAACCATTAACATATGCAGGCTCTTCTCCACTGATATCTTACGTGAAGGAGAACTTTTCCACTGACTACTAACCTAAGGGTGCTCTTCTCCACTGACAGATAGTGTACGGGGAACATTGTCACTGACCACAAACATAGTTGAGCTCTTCTCCACTGACAGCTAATGTAAGGGGGAACTTCTACACTGACCACTTATATAAGGGGGCTCTTCTTCACTGACAGATAATGTAAGAGGGAACTTTTTCACCTGACCAATCACATAGTTGGGCTCTTTTTCACTGACAGATAATGTAAAGAAGAACTATTTCACTAACCATTAACATATGCAGGCTCTTCTCCACTGATATCTTACGTGAGTGAAGGAAAACTTTTCCACTGACTATTAACATAAGGGTCTCTTCTCCACTGACTACTAACATAATGGGGTTTTTCTCCAGTGACCACTAACATAAGGGCGTTCTTCTCCACTGACAGATAGTGTACGAGGAACATTGTTACTGACCACTAACATATGCAGGCTCACCTTCACTGACAACTAATGTAAGGGGGAACTCCTTTACTAACCACTAACCACTAACCACTAACCACTAATTTGGTGACATCAAATTTGTGAGTCAAACAAAAGGGATCGTGGAATGAGTAGTTCCTCAGACTGATAATGACTTCATATAATTATATGCCTGAACTACATATCCCAGGGGTCTTTGCGACCATCAGGAAGATTACTGGGAGTAGCTATAAAGAGAAGCAAAAAGCCTGATCAGAGCTCTCTTCCTCCTGGGCCTGACGTGAGACAGACCTCTCCGTGCATGGAGAGAGGGGTCGCGGCCTACCACGCAGCATAACACACTCTAACCCATACCAGAGGGCCCATCTTTGCTGTGTGTCATCTAAAGCCCATCCAGCACCACTCCGGACGCCTTCCATTCGGTGTACTAAGCTTCACATTGGGAGATCGAGTTGGTGGATCCACTGCACTTGTGTTGCTACACAAGATACTGTTCAGAAGACATCATATTGACCTGGTCGTTGGTGAGAGGGCAATCGCCCAACCTTTACCCAACCTTTGTCACGGTTTTACTGGGACACTTTGCACAGACATCTTTACCTTAGGAATACATTACTAAACACATTTCGAACACTGTACTTAGACATATTTAGTCTTCTTTCCTTCAAGAAACCTATTGCTTCCTACTACACCTTATTGGATTACAGTTAACGAGCGCCTACGTACCGGTGAAGACCATCAGATCTGCAACGGGGACACTATTGCTATTACTGATACAAGGACCATTATACTATCACTTCTAAGCCTGATCTTTTATTAGGGTAACATTCATAGGCTGGTCAGGTTCCATCGCTTACAGTGTGTCAGTATAATCTGTTAGCTGTGTTTATCCCTGCAGGGGTTAGCATTATTTCTTTGAGGAAGTGTATATAACACACTGTTTTAGCTGTTAATATTTTGCCTTGTGTCATTCGGAGGAATTCCTTTGCTGAGTCGGCGCTGTTGCCGGAAACTCAGCAGATCTATTACTCCTCTTTGTGACAATATCTTTTTGGTTGGTTCTAGTAAATATTATCAGAATATAAATACACAGAGTTTTTTGATTTATTACTCCATAGTGGTACAAGGATTTCGGAACCCAGAGTGTCAGTTGGGTTGGAATGTTTACCAGGTCATGGAAGTGCAGATGAGCAGGTAATTCCAAACAGTCCCTTAGGGGGTCGTGCTACACTAACATAAGGGTCTCTCTTCCACTGACCACTAACACAAGGGTGCTCTTCTCCACTGACAGATAGTGTACGGTGAACATCATCACTGGCCATTAACATAGTTGAGCTCTTCTCCACTAACATAGTTGAACTCTTCTCCACTGACAGCTAAGTGGGAACTTCTCCACTGATCACTTATGTAAGGGGGCTCTTCTGCACTGACAGATAATGTAAGGGGGAACTTCTTCACTAATCACAAAAATATATATTGAAGGCTCTTCTCCACTGACAGCTTACGTGAGGAAGAACCTTTCCACTAACCACTAACATAAGGAGACTCTTCTCCACTGACAGGTAATGTAAAGGGGGACTTCTCCACTGACTACTAGCATAAGGGGCTCTTCTCCACTGACCACGAACATAAGGATGCTCTTCTCCATTGACAGTTTATAGGGAACATTGTCACTGACCACAAACATAGCTGAGCTCTTCTCCACTGACATCTAATGTAAGGGGGAACTTCTACACTGACCAATAAGATAAGGAGGCTCTTTTCCACTGACAGATAATGTAAGGGGGAACTTCTCCACTGACCACCAACATAGTTAAAGTGGAGTTCCACCCAAAAATGGAACTTCTGCTTTAAGTGAAGGTGACCCCCTGATATGCCACATTTGGCATGTCATTTTTTTTTTGGGGGGGGGGGGGGAGCGGAATACCCACTTTTTAGAGGGATCCAGCTCCCACTTCCTCCCGGGGCACCACAGCGCCGGAAGGAAGATCACCTCTCCCCCCTCTCTCTCGGCAATCATCTGGGACCCGTCACAGGTCCCAGATGATTGCCCGGCCATGCGCAGTGCGTGACCTGCTGTGAAGCCCCACCTGGACACTCACAGTGACAATGCCAGGGCCGCAGAGAGGAGGGGGACAGGAGCGGGGCTTCATTCGCCCGCATCTCTGGACCATGGGACCGACTATTAAGAGGCAGCAGCTACAGTTTTTGTAGCTGCTGACAAATATATGGGTGGAACTCCGCTTTAAGCTCCTCTCCACTGACAGCTAACGTAAGGAGGAATTTCTACATTGATCAAAAAGATAAGGAGGCTCTTCTCCACTGACAGCTAATGTAAGGGGGAGCTTCTCTCTCCACTGACTACTAATAAAAGGGGTCTCTGCTACATTACATAGTTACATAGTTAGTCAGGTTGAAAAGACACAAGTCCATGTAGTTCAACCAATAAAAAACTTTGACCACCAACATAGGATTTACTCTTCAACATTGACAGCGAATGTAAGGGAATACTATTACACTGATTACTAACATAAGAGGGCTCTTCTCCACTGATCACCAATGTAAGAGGGCATTTCTCCACTGACCACCAACACAAGGAAGCACTTCAGCAATGTAAAAGTCACTTCTCCACTCACCAATTTGCCCAGTGCATACTCAAGACATATTCTTACTGCAGTGTTCTGTAAGCAGTGCTGGCTCTACATTTCACACTCCTCACCAATGTGTTCATTGGCTCAATAGTTGCTGGTTGCTAAGTTGTCCTCTACTATTTAAAAGAAAATGGGGTTGATTTACTAAAACTGTAGAGTGTGTACGGGGTTTAATTTTTTTTATAGCCTCTGGCAATAATCACTGTGTACTCTCCCAACACCCTGCACCCTTGCCAGGAGAACACAATAGATCTATGGGAGGGATTCCCCCATCACTGACTGTGTTGATGGGGGAATCAAGCCAGTATTCTGCCAACTACATTCCCAATTTCAATGTTTGAAGCAGTTTGCCTTTAAACTCAAGTTGAAAACTGAGCATAAGATCATTTAAACTTTCTTTATTATGTTCCAGGTCAGTCATTACAGTGGAGTGAGATATACAATGGTATTTTAATGTGATTGCCAAATTTTAACCTGATAGGAAAAAAGAAGAGGAAGAAAAATCCCCTTTAACCTTGTGTAAATGATGTGCATTCTTTCACTGCTGCCAGTGTCAGATTGTCTTCCATATATCTCAGTAATTGGACACAGATGCTGGTTGTGATCGCAGTCTGAGTCAGTCCACCATGTAGATTGGAGACAGTTGCTGTCACAGGTGCTGGGATGGCTCAGTGAATGAAGAAGGCTGGGGGAAGAGTTTTTTTTTTCACACAGCACAAATTAAACTACATGTAACCACAAATCACTTACTTAATCCCCATACACACTATTAGATTTTCTGCAGATTTTTGTCTTCAGATTTACAAAAATCATGTAGTACAAGAGCCTGCCTGATTGCATACAAATTGAAACTCTTATGCCCCATACACACGGTCAGACTTTGTTCGGACATTCCGACAACAAAATCCTAGGATTTTTTCCGACGGATGTTGGCTCAAACTTGTCTTGCATACACACGGTCACACAAAGTTGTCGGAAAATCCGATCGTTCTAAACGCGGTGACGTAAAACACGTACGTCAGGACTATAAACGGGGCAGTGGCCAATAGCTTTCATCTCTTTATTTATTCTGAGCATGCGTGGCACTTTGTGCGTCGGATTTGTGTACAAACGATCAGAATTTCCGACAAGGGATTTTGTTGTCGGAAAATTTTATAGCAAGCTCTCAAACTTTGTGTGTCGGAAAATCCAATGGAAAATGTGTGATGGAGCCTACACACGGTCAGAATTTCCGACAACAAGGTCCTATCACACATTTTCCGTCGGAAAATCCGACCGTGTGTACGGGGCATAAAGGTTTGGTAAATCTGAAGACAAAAATTTGCAGAAAATCTAAAGCCTCGTACACACGATCGGACTTTTTGCCAACAAACATGCAAATTAGCTGTTTTAAGGCAACATCTGACCGTGTGTACACTCCATCGAACAAACTTTTTCGGCTTTCATCGGACAAATGTTGGCTGTGCGAACAGACAAACTTTCCTGCAACAAAAGTTCTACGTCAGCTAGTCCGATCGTGTGTACACAAAACCATTGGTCTTTAGTCCAAAGTACAAACACGCATGCTCAGAACCAATACAAAAGATCAGACAACAATACAGAAGTTGACCAAAGGGTGGAGCCGGAGAATTGAACTTCCTCTTTTGAAGTGTCGTCAGTACGTTGAAACGTCACTATGTTCGTGTTTGTTGCCTAAAAAGTCCTGCCGTGTGTATGCAATACAAGTTCACGGCCAACGCCCTTTGGACAGAAATCCATGGAAAAGTTTGTTTAAAGTCCGATCGTGTGTACGAAGCTTTATAGTGTGTATTATTATTATTATTATACAGGATTTATATAGCGCCAACAGTTTGTGCAGCGCTTTACATTAGGGCAGACAGCACACCTACAATACAAATCAATACCGAGGGATCAGAGGGCCCTGCTCTTTAGAGCTTACAATCTAGAAGTGAGGGTCAAGTGGAAACAAAAGGTAATAACTGTGGGGGATGAGCTGATGGAGAAAATGAAAATACAGTTGTTAAGTGTGGGTAGGATAGGCTTCTCTGAAGAATAAAGTAGGAGATAAGCGGACAGATTGGGGTAGGGCATTCCATAGGCTTGGAGAGGCTCTAGAAAAGTCCTGGAGATGAGCATGGGAGGAGGTGACGAGGGAGCTAGAGAGCAGGAGGTCTTATGTATGGGGTCTTAGGCTGGTTTCACATAAGCGTTCTGTTTTTTAGTTATGTTCAGTTACATTTTTTTTTTTGTAAAAAAAAAAGGATCAAAAACGTAAATTTTTACATCCGTTCTCATGTCTGCTGACAATCTGACATCAATTTTTTTACAAAATAAAAACTGAACTTCAAATACTGTATATAGCTGGTTGAGTCATTAGCTGTCAGCGGGATTCCCCGCTGACAGCTCAATGTAAAAAAAAAAAAATTGTCGTAAAAAAAAAAAATCGTAAAACAAAACGGCGTGGGGTCCCCCTTCAGGACCAAACCAGGCCTTTCGGTTCTAGTATGGTTTCAACAAAATAGAAAAAAATGGCGTGGGGTCCCCCCAAAATCCATACCAGACCCTTATCTGAGCATGCAGGTCAGGAAAGGGAGGGGACGAGCGAGCGCCCCCCCCTGAACCATACCAGTCCACATGCCCTCAACATGAGGGGTGGGTGCCTTCACCCCAAAGCACCTTGCCCCTATGTTGATTGTAACAAGGGCCTCTTCCCTGGCCGGTGGTTGTCATGGTCTGCGGGTAGGGGGCTTATCGGAATCTGGAAGCCCCCTTTAACAAGGGGATCCCCAGATCCCGGCCCTCCCATGTGAATGGGTACCCCTACCCATTTACTGTGAAAAGTAAAAAAGAGACTGGTTTTGATAAGTCCTTTATTAATAGCTCTGAGCTGTCTCTACCTGAGCCCTCTTCTCCAGCCGCCGTCTCTCCTGGTGTTGTCTCTCCCGCCACAGTCTTCTCCCACCGCTGTCTCTCCCGGTGCCCTCTCTTTCACCACCATCTTCTCCTGCCGCCGTCTTCTTCCTCGCCGCTGGTTACCCGCAAAAAAAAAAAGCCGTTGTTGGTCTGTGGCTGTCTTCCCCCGTTGTGTTGTCGCCTGCTGTCTGGCATCTGTTGTATAGCCATGGCGCTTGGCTATGCGTCACAGCGTCACAGCCCGAGTTTTCCGCTGAATTTGGACCTGAAACGGACCAAAAGACGTACAGGACCCCTGTGCAAATCGCACCGGTGCTACTGCGGTGGTATGTGAACTGGCTCCATAGAGAGTCAGTCACAATCTCCTGATGTGTGACTTGGATGCGGAGAAACCCACATCCAATTTGCACTAGTGTGAACCCAGCCTCAAGGTATGAATTGATACTACTCACATGAATAAAATCAATATGCACTTTGTATAAATAACATTACTGGCATGATAAAAGTTCCAAACAATGCTTCACAGAAATCAGTTACCCTGCCTCAACCCCAGGTGAGACAGTCTGTTCCAGATCACCAAAAATCCCATTGCTGGAGTTTTGCCCAACCTATGGGCTAATCTGTAAGTAATTTTTTATTTTTTTTAACCAGGGATGGAAGCATGCTATTAATACATCAAGGTAGCGGCAGGTCACGTCTTCTGAATTTTTTTAATTCTTAAAACTCCTCAAAATATTGAATAAAAGTTCATAAATTAGCTTCAGTGTGCTTCCACTCTTATATTATCCCAGTCAGTGCTGACAGTATTACCACTACCAAAGGACCCAGTAGAAAGAGCCTCTTACCTAATGGCGTGGACCATTGATTCATAAATGGTCAGCAGTGCTTAAAAAAATTATTCCCACTGTAGACCGATGACTCCACCACCATGCACCAACATTAAAGAGGGCCGCTTATCAGATGGTATGGACCATTAAATTATAACATTACCATTGGGAGGGAAAAACGGTGCAGACCCATCGTGTAATGTAATGTAATAACTCAACTTTCAGGCTCGGTTCACACTGCCGTGACCTGAAAGCCGCGCGACTTTGCCAAGCGACTTAGAAGCAACTTCAGGGAATGCCTGGGTAATCTTCCTGTAAGGCCGGATCCAAATCACATCAATTAAGATGAGGATCCGACTTGCATGCAACTTCCATTCAATTCTATGGGCTGAAATCAGACAGAAGTCGGACCAAAGTAATGCAGGAACCTTTTCCAAAGTCGGACCAACACAAGTCTGACCAGTTAAGACGGCTCCCATAGAGAAACATTGATTTTTACGTGTCATGCAACATGTGCTCTCAAAGTCGGAGCGCATGTTGCACCAGTGTGAGCCGGGCCTTATAAAACTTCCAAAAATGTGTCCATAAAAAAAAACATACAAAGAATATATCACTTTAATACTTATTCCCATGTAGCAGGCTAATGTAGCAAATTACTCTTCAATGCCAGACCCCAGCTAACGTACATGCATGTTGCTGTGCTTTAATGAACGAGATTTAACACGCATTGGGTTGGGTGAATAAACTGTCCACAAACACACATAACATACCTCCCAAATTTTTGAGATGGGAATGAGGGACACCTATCAGCAAAAGTATGTAGCCATAGGACACACCCCTTGCCACGCCCCCTTAAAGGAGAATTGTACAAAAAAACAAGATTGGTTAAACCCACAAGTGCTTTTTTACCACTACTATTCCTTTATATTGGCTTGGGAAATGTACACATTCAGCAATTTAGAAATCAGATGAAAAGGTTTAGTGCTGGAAAACACTTTTTGATAGATAAAAAGTGCATTTTATATACAACTATATAGATCAGACCAAAATGAGGGACAAATGAGGAGGAATGAGGGACAGAGGGACATTGCTCCATATCAGGGACAGTCCCTCCAAATCAGGAACAGTTGGGAGCTATGCATTTAACACCTTGTTAATTGCATATGCATCTTTTTTTAATACAGCACACAACAATGCAATATATGTGACTACTCTTAGATTGTAAGCTCCTATGAGCAGGCCTAACCCCAGGTCTTAACCCTCTTGTATTTTATTGTATTATAACTGTACTGTCTCCCTTTTTATATTTAAGTGCTGCACAAACTGTTAGCGCTATATAAATCCTGTATAATAATAATAATCATTACTGTGCATTGTGGTGCACTGCAGTGTTGGTGCTTTGGGGACACATGAGTTAGGAGTGCCATTAAGAATGATTGGCTCTGCAACGCACATACTGCAGATTGTCTCAGAGTATAGATCTTAATGGACCTTAAAGTACACTTTAAGAGGCCATGTACAATGTCAAAGTGCCAAAGATACATATTCAGTCATGTAGACATTGTGTTGGCACACAATGTGAATTAATCCAAGAGGACCTTCCATACTGCCATGGTGTGTTTCCTGCACATCTGAATACTAAGGCTGGAAAATTATTTATTTAGATGCACAATCTCATGTTAAGGCCTTTAACATTTTCTAATAAAATGAATCATCAAGGGTAGCCTATATATTTCTTCAAGTAAAGTTTTAATTCGACATAAAGGACTTCCCCAAAGACATTATCATATAGGTTTATAGGTGATGTTTATCTGACTGGGATTCTCTAAAATAAATACAGCATATAAAATAAGTTGCCAGTTGTCCTTGAACTTAGTTTATTTCACTTTTCCTGAATTCATTGAATAATTTGACATACTGGTTAGAAACCGTTGCTATCACCAAACATTCCACTAGATGGCAGTGCAACCTGTAATTAAAAACAGTGACCTGCTCCCATTCTATAGAACCTGATGATGATTTTCTTTACAAAGACTAACAGCTCATTTTTCAAAGCTCACTTCCAAGAGATATCCCTAGAATCATTTGGACAAAATACAACTATGGCTACTGTAGAAGATTCATAGTATACTGTTCATATAATATTCTTCTAATCGTTATATGAACTCTACATTATCTCACCGTCTGCCAGTTAGATTGGCCATACACATGGTAATATTTCAGCAGGCAGACTCCTGTCTGCTGGAAATGTTGACATTTGGTAGCTGAATATGTATCAGAAAAGGAAAGGCTTTGTTAATACACAGATTTATCCTCCTCCAGTCCAGACAGGGTATCACTTACCTCTGAGTTTAGGCAAGAGAGAGGTCATGGTGGCTGTTACAGCTTGACTTTGGGCTATTTCTGCTCTGCTAGGGAGAAAATACAAATAACAGCACACACAGTCAGCCCTGAATGGTAAGACTTCACTATTTTCAAAATTTAAAGGGACCTACAGTATCTCACATAAGTGAGTACACCCCTCAAATTTTTGTAAATATTTTATTATATCTTTTCATGTGACAACACTGAAGAAATGACACTTTGCTACAATGTAAAGTAGTGAGTGTACAGCTTGTATAACAGTGTAAATTTCCTGTCCCCTCAAAATAACTTAACACACAGCTATTAATGTCTAAACCACTGGCAACAAAAGTGAGTACACCCCTGCGTGAAAATGTCCAAATTGGACCCCAAAGTGTCAATATTTTGTGCGGCCACCATTATTTTCCAGCACTGCCTTAACCCTCTTGTGCATGGAGTTCACCAGAGCTTCACAGGTTGCCACTGGAGTCCTCTTCCACTCCTCCATGATGACATCACGGAGCTGGTGGATGTTAGAGACCTTGCACTCATCCACCTTCTGTTTGAGGATGCCCCACAGATGCTCAATAGGGTTTAGGTCTGGAGACATGCTTGGCCAGTCCATCATCTTTACCCTCAACTTCTTTAGCAATGCAGTGGTCATCTTGGAGGTGTGTTTGGGGTCGTTATCATGTTGGAATACTGCCCAGCGGACTAGTCTCCGAAGGGAGGAGATCATGCTCTGCTTCAGTATGTCACAGTACATGTTGGCATTCATGGTTCCCTCAATGAACTGTAGCACCCGAGTGCTGGCAGCACTCATGCAGCCCCAGACCATGACACTCCCACCACCATGCTTGACTGTAGGCACTTGTTTTTGTACTCCTCGCCTGCTTGCCGCCACACACGCTTGACACCATCTGAACCAAATAAGTTTATCTTGGTCTCATCAGACCACAGGACATGGTTCCAGTAATCCATGTCCTTAGTCTGCTTGTCTCCAGCAAACTGTTTGCAGGCTTTCTTGTGCATCATCTTTCGAAGGGGCTTCCTTCTGGAATGACAGCCATGCAGACAAATTTGATGCAGTGTGCGGCATATGGTCTGAGCACTGACAGGCTGACCCCCACCCCTTCAACCTCTGCAGCAATGCTGGCAGCACTCATACGTCTATTTCCCAAAGACAATCTCTGGATATGACGCTGAGCATGTGCACTTCTAAACGCTTCTCCATGTTAGCCTATGTGTCCACCACCATGCTTGACTGTAGGCAAGACACACTTGGGCACACTTGCGCCAATCGTGAGGGGTGTACTTAGGGTTGCTACCTGTACGGTTTTCTCCTGGACAGTCCGGTTTTTGAATGATGTGTTCGGGTTTACTTCTGCCTCAGACCCGGACAAATCATTCACACGGACTGCACCGAGAGTGATGAGTCTCCACTCTCCCTGACAGCAGCTTTGTTCAGCAGAGCAGAGTGTCAGTGAATCAAAGCTCCTCCCCTCCTCCTCCTTCTCTGTTCTGTACACGCACAAGGAGGAGGGGGGAGCAGGGACGAGCTGATATCGGGTCTGTAGAAAGTTTTTATTATGCTCTATAGATGGAGGAGGGTGGGGGAGAGAGGGGCTGGAAAGGAGGACAAGGTAGAAAATATGTGGAGTGATTGAGGGGTTAGGAGGATATGTGCTGGAGGGGCTTTGGCAGGGGGAAGACAATGCTAGAAGTGTGGATTGGATTTGAAATCTGACAACCCCTCCTAGCACTATATCTCTTCCTTCCCAAAGGACCCCTCCAGCACTTACCCTACCCCTTCACCCCTCCCCCTTGCACTGGCCCTCTTCACTTACAAAGCGCCCCCCCCCCAGCACATATCTGACCCCCTCAAGCGTCCCCAGCACATATGGGCACAGGCTGCATATGATGGGCACAGAGGCTGTATGATTGGCACAGAGGCTCCATATGATGGGCACAGTGGCTGTATGATTGGCACAGAGGCTGTATGATTGGCACAGAGGCTGCATATGATGGGCACAGTGCCTGTATGATGGGCACAGAGGCTGCATATGATGTGCACAGTGGCTGTATGATTGGCACAGAGGCTGCATATGATGAGCACAGTGTCTGTATGATGGGCACAGAGGCTGCATATAATGGGCACAGTGGCTGTATGATTGGCACAGAGGCTGCATATGATGGGCACAGTGGCTGTATGATGGGCAAAGAGGCTGCATATGATGGGCACAGAGGCTGTATGATTGGCACAGAGGCTGCATATGATGGGTACAGAGGCTGTATGATTGGCACAGAGGCTGTATGATGGGCACAGGCTGCAGATGATGGGCACAGAGGATGCATATAATGGGCACAGAGGCTGCATATGATGGGCACAGAGGCTGCATATGATGGGCGTATGCTGCATATGATGGGCACAGAGACTGCATATGATGGGCACAGTGGCTGCATATGATGGGAACAGAGGCTGCATTTTATGGGCACAGAGGCTGCATTTTATGGGCACAGTGGCTGCATATGATGGGCACAGTGGCTGCATTTGATGGGCACAATGGCTGCATTTGATGGGGCACAGTGGATGCATTTTTATGGGGCACAATGGCTGCATCTTATGGGGCACAGTGAGGCTGCAATTGATGTTTTTTTCAGAATTATTCAGTTGTTTGCGCTCCCCACACAAAATTTTGAGCACCAGCCCCCACTGCCACCCAGCACATATCTAACTCTCCCCAACCCCCTGCTAGCATTAGCCCTCTCCCCAGGACATATCTGACCCCTGCATTCTGTGCAGAACACTCACAATTCAGCCACCTGCACTGTTTGCTGCAGCGAGCTATGCGCCACATTACTACTCTTTCAGGCCACCAATTACAATCTTATAGCGTATACCCCCCAAAAAATGCCGCCACCAAAGTGTTCGGGTCTGGCTTGAAGAAAAGGTGGCAACCCTAGGTGTACTCATTTTGTGAGATACTGTATATAGAAAAAAATTTCCTGCAAGGTAGGGATTTGCTGATATCGATACCAGTTTTGGTATCGGTGCCAATACCAAGCATTTGCATGAGTATCGGTACTCGCCCAAATGCTCCCTATACCAAAACTAATAATTTGTGGTGCGATTTGCGCCCATACCAAATTAATGGGTGCACATCGCACTGCAAAGAATCACATGCGATTTGAATAGGAATATGGTGCCATTCCTGTCCGAATCACATACAATTTCCTCCACTGCTCCTGTGTGTGTGTGTGTGTGCATATAGAAAGGAAAAAGTGGGCAGTTTATAAAATGTTAGAATTCACAGTACATATCTGGCCACATGCAAAATAATTTATATAGATAACTTCGTCCGCTGATGATAGCAAATTGTGGCTGCTGGAGGTGCTCACAGGGCTAGAGGAGATGTAGAGGCGGAGAGCCCCCCAGCTGACATCACTTGCGCCCTATACCCACGGGGTCCCGAAACTTCTTCACCTGCCCTGTGAGCACCTCCAGTGGCCCTGATTTGCTATCATCGGCGGACCAGGACACCTATGTAGATTATTTTGCATGTGGCCTGATATGTACTATGAGTTCTAAAAAAATTTAAACTGCCCACTAGATGACACTTTTCCTTTTCTATTCACACACAGGTGCAGTGGGGGAAATCGCATGCAATTCGGACAGGATTCGTACCTCATTCCTGTTAAAATTGCATGCAATTCATTGCATTCCGATTTGCGCCAATTTATTTGTTATATTGATGCAAAGTATTGGTACTCGGTATTGACAAGTATTTGACCGAAAGTATCAGTACTCGTTGATAAAAAAACGGTATTGGTGCAACCCTACTGCTAAGAAATCATCTAGCACAAGCAATCTGCATTCTATGTATTTATCCCTAGGTGTATATTGCCGTAAACGTTAGTACCACTTGGTGCACTGTCAAGACCCATCCAGCCAGAGCAACTATCAGAGTCTCATAGAGTTTTACAGGCTGTAGACAGTGGGGCTGGATAGTGCGCCTGTGCCCTCCGCCTGTGCCCTCCGCCTGTGCCCTCAGCCTGTGCCCTCTGCCTGTGCCCTCCGCCTGTGCCCTCAGCCTGTGCCCTCAGCCTGTGCCCTCTGCCTGTGCCCTCTGCCTGTGCCCTCAGCCTGTGCCCTCCGCCTGTGCCCTCAGCCTGTGCCCTCAGCCTGTGCCCTCTGCCTGTGCCCTCCGCCTGTACCCTCAGCCTGTGCCCTCTGCCTGTGCCCTCCGCCTGCACCGAAATGTCGGGATCTCATGTAACAGGTTTTATATGCACTTCTCCCATTGTCAGTGACACTGATCTCTGCTGTAGTCAAGAAAACGTCCAGCTGAAAAACCTTCTCGGAAAGTGTTAAATGAATGTTCCCCTATTACGGTCAGTGTTTTTTTTCACTGACCCTTGTGTGTCGCCATTGTGTTCTATGGTGACGTAGAAGTGGGTCGGAGAAACCACATCAGGTGGTGGGGACCAGAAATCGGCAATCCTGAAAGTGTTGGATTCTTCAGCCAGCAATTTTGCTTCACTACTGCGAAGATTAGAGAAGGTGAATATTAATTGTAATCTTTGCAAGGCTTATTCGTTAAGTCACGCTGTGATGCACAACAATAAAAATCACATTATTCTTTATGGCTCCCATACATAGCAATGCAACGTGATGCAGTAAAATTTGTGAAAAGGTACAAACGCTTCTTTTGGCGCAGCACGGTGTGTTTTGGCCCCGTAGACTTTAATATGTCATTTACCAGCCCCTTCTATTTCTGAATGGACAGAGTCAGTGATCCGTACCGATCAATGACTCTATCCATTTATAAATAAGGGATAGTAAACTGTGTTTACTATGCCTCATTTTTGAATGGACAGGAAGCTCTGTACAGAGCTGTTTCTGTACATTCATTCAGTACAGTTGAGGCTGCAGAGATGGAGACTGACGGCTGTGTCCTCAATCTCCTTTCTCTGTCTCAAAGGGTGAAACATCAGAGGTCTTTTTAGACCCCTGACATCTCACCAAAGCCCCCCAACAGGGCTCCTAAAAAATTAAATAAACTACTGACACTAGTGGTGAAAACTACCAGGGTTACAAAGGTCGCGCTGGAGACCGGGCCCTGGCGTTCCACCACCGGGCTCGGAGAGAGCCGGGGGGGTCATGGTTTTTTGTACCAAGGCCCTGAAGGTTTTAGTTACGCCACTGAGTGTTAGATCAAAGTTTAGTGTCACTTTAATATATAAAAACTAAATAGCAACTCTTTTAGCAAGCTTCATTGTAGGACCATACTTGATTCTGGTCTGTAGATACTGTATACCAATAGAATTTCACTTAAAAGTCCATCCTAACTAAAAGTATTTTTTTTTTTTAATTATTTTTTTTTTTTTATGTAACACAGGTTACTACAGTGAATTTCTGCATCCCTGTGGCCCTCTGGATGTTAGATATTAAACATTAGAGCTCATTCTCATGGGGCATGTTATAGTTTACACCTATGAGGGGGCCGTGTTCAACCGTTCTGTGCATCCCCGTGAAGGCAGTCCCATTGATGTCAGTAGGGATGCAGCTGCTGCATGGATACAGCCCCTGCTCCCAATCTGACATCCATGTAGGTGCAGGAACCCCGAATGCAGACAGAGTTCTGGGACATGTACCCACAGGGCTGTCAAATTGAGAGCAGTGTCCATGCAGCAGCTGCACCCCAACTGACATCAATGGGACTGCCTCAGGGCCAGACTGGAATAAAAACCAGCCCTGGAAAAAATGTCATACCAGCCCCATAGCATTATAATACCAGTTCAACATCATAACCATCATAACATCATTATTTCCTTGTTCATGAAAGGGAAAACCATGCATTTTAAAGCACATTTGAGTGATATATATATAGATCTATATATATATATATATATAGATATATATATATATATATATATATATATATATATATATATATATATATATATATATATCTATATATATATATTTAGAAGACAGATGTGAAAGCGCATAGGGATTTTTATATATATATATATGTAAAATTCCAAGAATCCAAAGTAAAATTCCCAAATTTCCAAGTAAAAGTGGTAAGATTGGTCAATCATCAAGGGGCACCCCAGGAACTCTGGGAACTGGGGGGGGGGGGGGACTCTGATTTCCAGAGACCATCTTCAGCAGAAAAAATACACAAAGGTAAGGGGATGGGTTACTGATATAAGGGGGGAACCTTTATATCAGTGCTACCTTATATTATTGTATTCACTTCCCCCTTACATCAGTGACCCCCCTTAAACTTGCCTGGTGGCGCTGTCACTGACCTCCTCTTAAGTACACTGTGCGGGGTTCAGTTAGACGGCTCCAAGTTAGTGGCTCTGGTTTTATCCTATAGTCTTCTCCACGGTCCACACACGTCTGACTTCTCTTATGATCCCCATCCCGGGAGCACTCCCACTCTTGACTCCTCTCCAGACTCCCCCTCAGAGACTGCAGACACGATGTAAGACAAGAGATGGTCTGAGGTTTCAGACATAGTACAAGAGATGGTTAGAGACTGAGGACATGATACAAGAATTGGTTAGAGACTGAGGACATGATACAAGAGATGTTTATAGACTGAGGACATGATACAAGAGATTTTTAGAGACTAAGGACATGATACAAGAGCTATTCAGAGACTGAGGACATGATACAAGAGATGTTTAGAGACTGAGGACATGATACAAGAGCTATTCAGAGACTGAGGACATGATACAAGAGATGTTTAGAGACTGAGGACATGATACAAGATAAGTTTAGAGACTGAGGACATGATACAAGAGATGTTTAGAGACTGAGGACATGATACAAAAGATGTTTAGAGACTGAGGACACGATACAAGAGATGTTTAGAGACTGAGGAAATGATACAAGAGATGGTCAGAGGCTGCAGGCATGATACAGGAGGTGTCAGAGGCTGCGGGCATGGTACAGGAGATGGTTAGAGACTGAGGACATCATACTAAAGATGGTTAGAGACTGTAGACATGGTACAAGAGATGGCCAGAGACTGCAGACATGATACAAGAGCTCAATGCAGCCTCACCAGTGACTGTCAAATGTAGCCTCATTGTGCCCATCAATGCACCCTCACTTTGCCCATCAATGCACTCTCACTGAATGCAGCCTCACTGTGCCCAGCAATGCAGCCTCACTGTGCCCACCAATGCAGCCTAACTATGCCCACCAATGCAGCTTTACAGTGCCCATCATTGCAGCCTCACTGTGCCCATCAAATGCAGCTTTACGGTGCCCATGAATGCAGTCTCACTGTGCCCACCAATGCAGCCTCGCTGTACCTATCAATGCAGCCTCGCTGTACCCACCAATGCAGCCTCACTGCACCCACCAATGCAGCCTCACTGTGCCCACCATTGCAGCCTCGCTGTGCCCATCATTGCAGCCTCACTGTGCCCATCATTGCAGCCTCACTGTGCCCATCAATGCAGCCTCACTGTGCCCATCAATGCAGCCTCACTGTGCCCGTGAATGCAGCCTCTCTGTGCCCGTGAATGCAACCTCTCTGTGCTCACCAGTTGCAGCCTCTCTGTGCCCACCAATTGCAGTCTCTCTGTGCCCACCAATTGCAGCCTCTGTGAGCCCACAAATTGCAGCCTCTGTGCCCACCAATTGCAGCCTCTGTGCCCACCAATTGCAGCCTATGTGGCCACCAATTGCAGCTTCTGCGTGCCCACAAATTGCAGCCCCTGTGCCCACCAATTTCAGCCTCTGTGTGCCCACAAATTGCAGCCTCTGTGTGCCCACAAATTGCAGGCTTTGTGCCCACAAATTGAAGTTCTCTGTGCCCACAAATTGCAGCCTCTGTGCCCATCAATTTCAGCCTCTGTGCCCACCAATTGCAGCTTCTGTGCCCACAAATTGCAGCCTCTGTGCCCACAAATTGCAGCCTCTGTGTGCCGACCACTGGAGCCTCTCTGTGCTTGCAGCTTCACCATTTCCTGGATTGAACACACATCGGCCATCTTCCGCTGTATGTCATGGAGCTGAGTCTGTGTGTTACAGCGGTGCTGTAATAAGGTCCCGCCCCCCTAGACCAGCTCATGTGATAGGCAGAACACTGATTCAATCAGTGTTCCATAGAAGACTATCACACGAGCCGGTCTAGGGGAGCGGGACCTTGTTACAGCACCGCTGTACACACACAGACCCAGCACCGCAAGAGGAGGAGGACAGAGGGGAGCGGAGCGCTGCAGCCACAGCACAAAGCGGCCCCAGGGCAGGCGGCCTACGGTGAAATTTCCCGGTATCCCAGTAGGCCAGTCCGGCCCTGGACTGCCTGCATGGGGATGCTGTGCTTTTTTCCCCAGTGAACAGGTGCAGGTAGGTACTCCTTCTTTCCGAGTCACTCCTTGTTTCCACCCACCTATTTGCCTCCAAGCACCATCCCTTGTTTCAACCCCCTACCCTCCTTCCACTGCCCCTTTTAGAGAATACAGAAGCAAGCATAATTTTTTGATGCTGAATAATTTGTGTGTAATTTGTTAATGACAAGAAAATCATTATAAAAGATCCCCTGCAGCCAGCAACAAATCCCCCTCCCCCCACCCAGCAACAATAGATCCCCCAGTAGCATAAGATCCATCTCAGCAACAATAGACCCCCAGCATTAATAGATCCCCCCAGCAATAATAGACCCCACCACAACAAAAAAATCCCCAGTAGCAATAGACCCACCCCAGCAACAATAGACCCCCCAGCAATATTAGACCCCCCCAACAAAGAAATCCCCAGTAACAATAGATCCACCCCAGCAACAATAGACCCCCACCCTCAACAGTAGATCCCTCCCGGCAACATAAGACCCCCCCCCCCAGCAATAATTGATTCCCCACCAGCAACAATAGAGCTTCAGAACAACAGTATACCCCCCACAACAATAGAACCCCCCAGGTGATGATCAAAACCCCAATAAACCAGTGACAATAGACCCTCCAGCACACCCCACCCACCCCTTGCCATTACATACATTCAGCACTGGAAGTTGCCAGAATTGATTTCCCTCATGTTCCCGCTGAAAAAAGCCTTGAGTATGGCCCATGTAAATGAGGCCTTAACTGTAACCAAAGCATTATTATCATTATACAGGATTTATATAGTGTCAACAGTTTGTGCAGTGCTTTACAACATTAGGACAAACAGTACAATTACAATACAATTCAATACAGGAGGAATCAGAGGGCCCTGCTCATTAGAGCTTACAATCTAGGAGGGAATGTAATTTAAAGAAAAAAACATTCCTAGAGTTCATGTTCAATGCTAAACTAGCCAATAGTGTAACTAGGGGGGTACATTAATGGATTTCAAAGTTTGATAAATTGGACAATCCATTGGAAGGGGACGCTAGAGATGTTTGAGCTGATAAAACCCTTTCTCATTATTATAAATTTTGTTTCTAAATTAGCTGGTGATATTGTAACTCAATATCTGATGAAGCAAGGCGAGAAAATCCAGAATTTCAACAGCTATGGGGCTGAGTCGGCAGGCCATCAGTCACATGTGATCCTCTGGTCCTATCATTGCTGCCACACTCCTTATTTGTTGTTCCTCATTGTATAAGCCTGACTGTGTCAATCTCCAATTGGATCGAGACTTGAGAGTAACTTGGTCTGAAAGTGTTTTGCAAGACAAGCTAATTTTTTTTAAATTTTGACTTGATATACAAGCAATGTCTTGATATACAAGTAGCGTCATGTCACAACTGTGTATAAAAGAGAAGAGAGGCGCCTCTAAGTGTAGCAATATGGTTACATTTATTGAAGGTACAACATTTAGCAACTCACATGGTTGATGTTAAAAACAGGGACATCTAAGGCCTCATGTACACTGCTGCTGGTAAACGGACGTTTAGGAGTAGTTGGGCGTTTTTTTCAGCAGCCCCTGAACTCTCCTCCATGTTATCTTATCAGTACATGTACTCATTTAGGACTCATGCACACTGGACGTTTTCGGACGTTTTTACAGCTGCTGTTTTTGGCAATAGATGTTTTTTTTTCTACAGTCAATAAACTCCCCATCATGTTATCCTATGTGTCCATGCACACATAGGATGTTATCAACTGTTTTTGTCTGGGGCGTTTTTTGTCTATAAAAAAAACTCCCAAAACTAATGGGTTCTGAGAGGAGTTTTTCAGCTGTAAAAATGCTCTAACGTCAAAAAACGCTGAAAAAAAGGCTCAAAAAGGTGGTTCACCTGCGTTTTTTAACGCTTTTGATCCCGTTGATCTAAACAAAAAACTGCTTAAAAACGCTCAAAAACTCTATTGCAAAAATGCTGAAAAACTTTGAAAATTCACCGCAAAGCTACTGTCATTTTTATAACGTTATTATTTGCATTCAGGAGGGTAGTTCAGGGGCATTTGAAACACCAAACACCGCATTTATAAGCGTTTTCGATTGTAGGCGTTTTCAACGGGGAATGAAAGAGAGAGCTCTTCTACTTTTTTTGGGCTACAGGCATCCCGCGATTCTGATTGCGTGATTTTGCCGTTATTGTCGCCCGTCCAATTGTGGTAAAGTCACGCCGCGATTGGGGTGCCATTGGAAGTGACAGGCAAGGCACAGGTGTCCTCCACTGATTTGCTGCTATTTAGAATCAGCAATTCAGCTCGCGATTCAGAACACGGAGATGTGAACAGAGCCTCAGAGGCGCCTCTCTTCTCTTTTATACTCTGTAGCTCCTGCTGGATTTTGCTTCTTATTCCCGTTGTGGAGGCTTCCATTTGTGGATGGACATTTTATGGTTACGCAACCTATCACAACCTATCACATAATCTTGCTGGGGAGCACATTGCAATGGCTTCTATCCTTAAGGCTTCTATCTCTAAGTGATTCTTTCTACAAGTGATATGCACTTCAATCTCTGCATCAAGTTCTGCCTCACCTGATCATTCCTTCTCTGTCTCTTTACAGGTATGTGTCAGCTCAACCACATCTTCCACCGTTAAATGAAATTGGGATCTGCCTGCTGTCTCTGTGTGTGTGTCTCTGGTATGTGTCAGCTCAACCACATCTTCCACCGTTAAATGAAATTGGGATCTGCCTGCTGTCTCTGTGTGTGTGTCTTTGGTATGTGGCCTTCTCTATCTGTTGCCCTGTGTGCATAACCATGACGTTTTTTGTTGCTCTGGACTGTCTTACCTAAGTTTTATGTGTTGATCTTATCTTGGCCTCTGGCCTCTTGCTATTCTGACTTTAGAAGCAAAAAGTCCACTTTGATTGTTAGGCATTCTTATAGTCACTCATGATTGATTAATGAACTTCAACCCCACCCTTATAACAGTATAAATTTGAGCATCCTTAAGGGGGGAGCACATTGCTGGGGGAGCACATTTCAATGGCTTCTATCCTTAAGGCTTCTATCTCTAAGTGATTCTTTCTACAAGTGATATGCACTTCAATCTCTGCACTTCAGCGATTGCACGAAGCAAACAAATATAGCAATCTGCACTGGAAAGCACCTAACAGACTGCAGGTGACCCTGTCTCTCTAATAAGCTCTCCTTCCACTCTGTAACATGCACTCTCTACCACTGCTTCTGACACTCCTGTCCTCTCTCCTCAAACTCTCTTACCTTCACCCCCCCCTCCACCCCCCTGCTTATACATATCACCCTGCCTTCTGTCCTCTCCCTACTACTGCTCCTACCAACTCTTGCTCATTCTACATCCATACACTGATAAAACCTCCAGTACTCTGAGACATGCCCCTTCACATAAATCACATTCCCACATTACCTCCCTCACCCTCCTGCTTCTCCTAATCTCTGGTAACATATCCCCAAACCCTGGGCCACCATCATCTGTCTTTGCCCAACGCTCCCATCCCCCTACACCCTCTGGCAGGAGCCGCAACCCACAGAACTTGGTCTCTATTCCTCTTTCACAAACCAGCCCCCCCTTTTCCTGTGCCCTGTGGAATGCACATTCTGTCTGCAACAAACTCACCGCCCTCCACGACCTCTTTATCACAAATTCCTTTAACCTACTTGCCATTACTGAAACCTGGCTTCATGAATCAGATACTATTTCTCCTGCTTCCCTCTCCCATGGGGGCCTTCTCTGGACCCACTTCCCCAGACCAAGTGGACGGAAGGGAGGTGGAGTGGGACTCCTTCTAGCCCCATGCAGCACCTATCAGGTACTTCACCCACCTCCCTCTCTGACACTCTCCTCTTTTGAGGCACACTGCATTCGTCTTTTCTCTCCCATTTCTCTAAGAATTGCTGTCATCTACCGGCCCCCTGGACCAGTATCAGCCTTTCTTGATGACTTCTCTGCTTGGCTACCCTACTTTCTCTCTTCTGAAATCCCCACAATTATTCTTGGGGACTTCAACATCCCTGTTAACACTAACACTACTATTACTTCTAAACTTCTCAGTCTAACCTCATCGCTTGACCTGAAGCAATGGATACAGGCTTCTACCCACTCCAACGGCAACACCCTTGACCTTGTCTTCTCCTATCTGTGCACTCCGTGCAACCTTTCCAACAATCCACTCCCACTCTCTGATCACCACCTTATTAGTTTTGCTCTCTCCCTGTCTTCCACCTCTTCTCCCTCCAACCGCCTAACAGTTACACGTAGAAACCTTCGCCACCTCAACCCTTCTCTTCTCTACTCTGCTACTGATCACCTCTATGACAAAATCTCACCTCTGTCCTGCCCCAACCTAGCTACTTTCATCTACAACAGCTCACTGTCTTCCTCCCTAGACAAGCTTGCCCCCCTCACTACACGCAGAATTAGGCCCCGACTGCTACAACCCTGGCAAACAGATGACACCAGAAGTCTCAGAAAACGTAGCTGCGCTCTTGAGCACCTGTGGCATAAGACTAAGACCCAGGAAGACTTCACACAATATAAATCTGCTCTCCTAAAATACTACTCCTGCCTTCACACTGCCAAACAGACCTACTTTATCACACTCATTAACACCTTCTCATCCAGTCCACGTCAACTCTTCTCTACCTTCAACACTCTACTCTGTCCTCCACTGCCTCTACCCACCAACTCAATCACTGCCCAGGAGATTGCCAATCACTTCAAAACTAAGATTGATACAATTCATGAGGAGATCGCCAATGCACAAAAACCTCCCCCATGCAACACCCCATGTCCACAGATACAATCATTACTTCCCTCATTCAACCCTGCTACTATTACTGAGGTTGCTAAACTTTTATCTAACACTCATCTAACCACCTGCCCCCTGGATCCTGTTCCCTCGCAAATGCTACGCTCACCCTCTGACTCGATTCTACACTCTCTAACTCACACTTTCAACCTCTCCCTCTCTTGTGGCATCTTCCCAAACTCTCTAAAACATGCGCTAGTCACCCCCATACTTAAAAAGCCCTCACTGGACCCCACCAATCTCAACAACTTACGTCCCATCTCCTTACTATCCTTCTCCTCCAAACTTCTTGAAAGACTGGTCTAGAACCGACTAAGCGACCATCTGACCATGAATAAACTTCTTGATCCCCTTCAGTCCGGTTTTCACCCTCAACACTCCACGGAAACTGCTCTCCTTAAACTCTCAAATGACCTACTAATGGCTAAAGCCAATGGACACTATTCTATACTACTTCTCATGGATCTCTCTGCTGCCTTTGACACAGTGGACCACCCCCTCCTCCTCAAAAAACTCCACTCCTTTGGTCTCCGTGACTGTACTCTTCGCTGGTTCTCATCCTACCTATCCCACCGCTCCTTCAGTGTCACTTACAACTCTACTTCCTCCTCTCCTCTTCCTTTCTCCGCTGGGGTCCCCCAAGGTTCTGTTCTTGGACCTCTCCTTTTCTCAATCTACACCACCTCCTTGGGTCAGTTGATTGCCTCCCACGGCTTTAAATATCATCTCTACGCTGATGACACCCAAATCTATCTCTCCACCCCCCAGCTCTCTCCATCTGTCTCCTCACGCATTACCAACTTACTAGCAGACATATCAGCCTGGATGTCACATCACTTCCTCAAACTCAACCTATCCAAAACCAAGCTCATGATATTTCCTCCCTCAGGTGCCACTTCCCCTGATTTCCCTGTCAATATCAACGGCTCAACTTTCAACCCATCTCCCCACGCCAAGGTCCTAGGTGTAATCCTGGACTCTGAACTAACCTTTCGACCCCACATTCTATCACTATCCAAAACTTGCCGCCTCAATCTCCGCAACATCTCTAAGATACGCCCCTTCCTAACCAATGTCACCACAAAGCTTCTAATCCACTCCCTGGTCATCTCCCGCCTCGACTATTGCAACTCCCTCCTCATTGGTTTACCTCTAAATAGGCTATCCCCACTTCAGTCCGTCATAAACGCTGCTGCCAGGCCCATCTACCTCACAAACCGCTCAGCATCTGCTACACCCCTCTGCCAATCCCTCCATTGGCTGCCACTCAGTCACCGAATTAAATTCAAGATACTAACTATTACTTACAAAGCCATCCACAACCTGGCCCCCAGCTACATCTCTAACCTAGTCACAAAATACCAACCTAATCGTTCTCTTCGCTCCTCCCAAGACCTCCTGCTCTCAAACTCCCTTGTCACCTCATCCCATGCTCGCCTTCAGGACTTCTCCAGAGCCTCCCCCATCCTCTGGAATGCTCTACCCCAATCCGTCCGATTTTCTCCTACTTTATCCACTTTCAGACGATCCCTGAAAACTCATCTCTTCAGAGAAGCCTATCTGGCCCCCACCTAACAATTGTACATTTATCTTCTCAATCAGCACATCACCCACAGTTATTACCTCTTGTATCTCTTGACCTTCCCTCTTAGATTGTAAGCTGTAAGGAGCAGGGCTCTCTGATTCCTACTGTATTAAAGTGTATTGTATTTGTACTGTCTACCCTCAAGTTGTAAAGCGCTACGTCAACTGTTGGCGCTATATAAATCCTGTATAATAATAATAATAATAATAATCTTTTTATATGGACTATAAACTGAAGGACTTCTGAATAAATGGTTGTGGAACGAATCATCTGAGTTTCCATTATTTCTTATGGGGAAATTCGCTTTGATGTACGAGTGCTTTGGATTACAAGCATGTTTCCGGAACGAATTATGCTCGCAATCCAAGATTTTACTGTACTTATATTGGGATTTCAGTGCAGCAAAAGCAGTGTTGTCAGCTCACAGCAGGATAATTTTTTTCTGTACTTGCAACTTTTTGAAAAAGACAAAAAAGGGGGAATATGCATAAACTGCAGAAATGTATTGAATATGTTTTTTTTTTTGTTTTTTTTATTATTATTTTGCCCAGACATGCAATTTAAAATGCATTTAAATGCTAAAATCCCATATAGGCATGGTAAAATGTTATTTTAAAAGTCATAGCCTTTTAAGACTCGTTTCGTACAAGTATCCAGGAGGTGGTAAAAACAGGTCGTTAGTCTGTGTTTTTTCTGCCCCCTGACTGCCCACCAAAATAGACATGGTACCGCTTGGGTGTGTACACATTGCCACGGCTGCGGTGGTTTACATTGTGGCACAGAAATTTTAACAATACATGCAGAGTTGTGACACCACCTGTCAAACTCTCTCATGTGTGTGAATGGGGCAAATGCAAGCCAAACGCTAATGTGAAAGGAGCCTTAATCTGCATCTTTTGTTAAAATAATACCATTACCTGGTGATTAGGGATGAGCTCAGGCATGGCTCAGGCAGCTCCCTTCACAATACAAACCAGTTGGCACACATTATATGGAGCATAACGCGCGCAGACTGGTGTGCATGAGCCCTTAGGCCCCTTTCACACTTGTACGCCCTGAAATATGCGCAACTTTGACGCGACTTGAAGCAATGCCTGTGTAATCTCGAGGTCTACGGACCTCAAGTTGCATCAAAGTCTGACCAAAGTAGTGCAGGGACTACTTTGAAGTGGCAACGACTTGAAGTCGCACAGATATGAACGGTCCTCATTGGAAGTCATGGGGTACAACTTGTCATGCAACTTCACAAATGTGAAAGGGGCCTTAGGGTTGATATATGGATGTTACTAGTCCTGCCGATGCAGTGCCACAATACACAGCTTATTAGATTCTTCTGTAACGTGCCAGAAAAAATTTGTGACGTAATGCACAGCCCTTTGGAAGACCCATAATCTAGCAGGTTCTCCACCACTGCTTTCCAAGCTTCTGAATCAATCCCACCAAACATTCAGCATGGGAGGTTACCCTGCCACACACACTGTACACCAATTACAGCAATTTAAGGTGAATGTATTCAGTGTGGTCAAGCATGTCTTGTTTCCAATTCAGTAACTCCTGCTTGATGGTGATGGCTCAGGGACCGCATAACCCTCTTGTATTGATTCGTATTTTCACTGTACTGTCTTCCTTTATATTGTAAAGTGTTGCAAAAATGGTTGCAACTATATAAATAATGATTAAATATAAATATAATACCAATAATAAATAAGGTGGAACCCAACAGTTGGCCCTAATAATGCGCCTGTAAAATAATACATCTTAGCAGTATCATGCCTATGATGGATTTCTTTGCTAATTGAATGGTTTGCTGCAATTCAGAGACAGCTCCAGTGTTACTAACTTTTGGTAAGCTAAAAAAAAACTTGCTATTTATTAAATACAAGTGCAGTTGCTCCAGAGCTTTGTAAATAAGGGGAAGCTCTGCTGACTGCCATGATCCAATTATGTGTTTTTTTTCTATTACAGGTACTTAAATAGCGCCCTCTATTTACTCAGTGCTTTACATATATATATTGTACATTCACATCAGTCCATGCCCTCAAGTAGCTTACAATCTAAGGTCCCTAACGTACATACATACACATACTGGGGCCAATTTAGACAGGATCCAATTACCCGTATTTATCGGCATATAACTCGCACAGGCGTATAACACGCACATTCATTTTAAGAGGGAAGTTTCAGGAAAAAAACTTAAATTTTAAATAAGGAACTTTGAAGCAAAATAAGGGTCAGTGCCCATCTGCAGCCTCACCATTGCCATCAATGCAGCCTGATCAATGCCCATCTGCAGCCTCACAAGTGCCATAAATGCAGCCTCATCAGTCCACATCAATGCAGCCTCACCATTGCCATCAATGCAGCAGCCGGATCAATGCCCATCTGCAGCCCAGAGGATACAGGGAGGGGGGCAGGACGAGTGCTGACAGATTACATACAGTGAGAATCTCATATGATAGACAGAACAGTGGTCCAATGGCGGCCCAGGAGACGGGACTTCCTATTACAGAGGCCGCCAAGTAAAGAGGAGATTCTCACTGTATGTAATCTGACGGCGCTCGGCCTGCACCCCCTCCCTGTCCCCTCCGAGGCAGCTAAAATTAAAGTATTGGCGTATAACACGCACACGTAATTTACACCCAATTTTGATGGTGAAAAAGTGAGTGTTATACGCCAATAAATACAGTAACTTATCAGCATGTCTTTGGAGTGTGGGAAGAAACAGAGTACCTAGAGAAAACCCATGCTGGTGCAGGGAGAACATGTAAACTCCAGGCAGTGTGGTTGGGATTCAAACCAACAACCCTAGTGCTGCTAGGTGGAAGTGCTAGCCACTACACCACTGTGCCTTTGTAAGCCTAAATATTTTTTTTCCTTGCATGCATAGCTCCCAACTGTCCCTGATTTTGAGGGACTGTCCCTGATTTCGAGCAATGTCCCTCTGTCCCTCTTTCTTCCTCATTTGTCCCTCATTTTGGTCTGATCTATGTAGTTGTATATAAAATGCACTTTTTATCTATCAAAAAGTGTTTCCCCGTGCTAAATCTTTCATCTAATTTCTAAATTGCTGCATTTGTAAATTCCAAATGCCAATATAAAGGAATAGTAGTGGTAAAAAAAAAACACTTGGGCTTAACCAATCTTGTTTTTTTGTACAATTCTCCTTTAAGTGGGTGTGGCAAGGGGTGTGTCCTATGCCTGCATATGTTTGCTGATAGGTGTCCCTCATTCCCATCTCAAAAAGTTGGGAGGTATGTTGCATGTGATTGGGTATTTTTTTGCAAAGTGAAGCTTTACTTCATTTACTAAACTCTGGAGCGAGTGCAACTGCACTTGTAAAGTGCAGAGTCTATTTGCCTATAGCAGACCCCACTGTGTTTTAGGGCTCATGCACACAGGGCGTTAGAAAAAACGAGTTGCAAAGCCACTACCAACGCCAGGAAAAAGCAGCTGTAAAAACATGCTTTTTGTATTGGCGTTAATGCATGTTTAGCCGAGCTAGCTTTTAGTGGCGTTTATTCAAAATCAATGTTTCCCTATGAGAGCCCATTGATTTGAATAGACGTCACAGCAGAATTCGGATCATGGTAATCCGACTTGCGCTGAGAATCTTGAAGAGGAACCCCACGCCAAAATGAAAAAAAAAAAAGGCGTGGGTTCCCCCCCCAAGATCATCGGCCTGGTATGGAATTCAAGGGGAACCTCCAAGCCGTTTTTTTGGCCATGGCTTTTGGTCCACCCAAAAGCCATACCAGAACCTTATCCGAGCATGCAGCCCAGCAGGTCAGGAAAGGTGGGGACGAGTGAGCGCCCCCCCAATTCTGGACCATACCAGGTCATGTGCCCTCAACATGTGGGGGTGGGTGCTTTGAGGCAGGGGGGCCCTGCGCCCCTACCCCAAAGCACCTTGTCCCCATGTTTCTAACGTCCTGTGTACATGAGCCCTATGTGTGCATGGACACATAGGCTAACATGGAGAGGCGTTTAGAAGTGCACATGCTCAGCGCCATATCCAGAGGTTGTCTTTGGGAAATAGACGTATGAGTGCTGCCAGCATTGCTGCAGAGGTTGAAGGGGTGGGGGGGGTCAGCCTGTCAGTGCTCAGACCATACGCTGCATGCTGCATCAAATTGGTCTGCATGGCTGTCATCCCAGAGGGAAGCCTCTTCTAAAGATGATGCACAAGAAAGCCCGCAAACAGTTTGCTGAAGACAAGCAGACTAAGGATATGGATTACTGGAACCATGTCCTGTGGTCTGATGAGACCAAGATAAAATTATTTGGTTCATATGGTGTCAATCGTGTGTGGCGGCAACCAGGTGAGAAGTGCAAAGACAAGTGTGTCTTACCTACAGTCAAGCATGGTGGTGGGAGTGTCATGTTCTGGGGCTGCATGAGTGTTGCTGGCACCGGGGAGCTACAGTTCATTGAGGGAACTATGAATGCCAACATGTACTGTAACATACTGAAACAGAGCATGATCCCCTCCAGTCGGAAACTGGGCCGCAGGGCAGTATTCCAACATGATAATGACCTCAAACACATCTCCAAAACGACCACTGCCTTGCTAAAGAAGATGAGGGTAAAGGTGATGGACTGGCCAAGCATGTCTCCAGACCTAAACCCTATTGAGCATCTGTGGGGCATCCTCAAATGGAAGGTGAAGGAGCGCAAGGTCTCTAACATCCACCAGCTCCGTGATGTCGTCTTGGAGGAGTAGAAGAGGACTCCAGTGGCAACCTGCGAAGCTCTTGTGAACTCCATGCCCAAGGGGGTTAAGGCAGTGCTGGAAAATAATGGTGGCCACATAAAATATTGACACTTTGGGCCCAATTTGGACATTTTCACTTAGGGGTGTACTCACTTTTGTTGCCAGCGGTTTAGACATTAACCACTTAAGGACCGTAAGGATTTGCCCCCTTAATGACTAGGCCATTTTTTGCGATACGGCACTGTGTCGCTTTAACTGACAATTGTACAGTCATGCGACGCTGTACCCAAACAAACTAGACGTCCTTTTTTTCCCACAAATAGAGATTTCTTTTGGTGGTATTTAATCACCTCTGCGGTTTTTATTTTTTACGCTATAAACTATTAAATAAGAGAGAAAATTTTGAAAAAAAAAACTGTATTTTTTACTTTTTGCTATAATAAATATCCCCCAAAAATAAATTAAAAAAACATTTTTTTACATAAAAAATTTAAAAAATTGTGTATATTGATTGGTTTGTGCAAAAGTTATAGCGCCTGCAAAATAGGGGATGGATTTATGGCATTTTTTTTATTTTTACAAGTAATGGCGGCGATCTGCAACATTGCGACATTGCTACGGACAGATTGGACACTTTTGACACTTTTTTGGGACCAGTGACATTGGTACAGCGATCAGTGCTATAAAAATGCACTAATTACTGTGTAAATGTCACTGTCTGGGAAGGAGTTAACACTAGGGGGCGAGCAAGTGGTTAACTATGTTCCCTCATGTGTGTTTCTAACTGTGGGGGGGGGGATGGGACTGACTGGAGAAGGAGACAGATCGCTGTTCCTAATTACTAGGAACAGCAGATCTGTCTCTCCCCCTTTTCAGAATCGGTATTTGTGTGTTTACATACACAGTTCCCCATACTGGCTCTCTTGCCCACGATCGCGGGTGGCCGGCAGACATATACTGTGTATATATATATATATATATACATAAATATATATATATATATCATCAGTGTATTAGGCCTGTAAATTTGTTTGAAGCTCATAGAGACTATTGTCCAGTGATGAACAGAGCTGGTAAGTGCTTCTCAGGCTTGGGGATGGCAAAAGACCAACACAGGTCAATTAGCTGTTGACTCTGACCTGACCTGCTCAGTATCATTCCAGAACCTTAGGTTATGGTTAAGCCTGACTAGTTAAAGGGAACTCAGTTAAATCTGTAAACGACATGCCATGTTCAGTATGACTTTTTCTGTGACGGGGATGGATGACACCCAGGTGTTCTATCAGGTTTTTTTTTCTTTTTCTATTCTTGGGGAATGTAGACTTTTATTTTTTTACCAAAATTATGTTAAAAAAAAGTCATACATGCTTATCAAATGTACATGTGTATGGTTTTGATTTTAGTTACATAGGTGTGAGATATTAGGTAGAGGTAGGATTGGCAGCAGAAGAGCTGAAATGTCCAAATGTAAGATTTAAATTAAAATATGGCGTTAAAGATATCAGAATATCATTTACAAAACACTATTATTTTTTTATTCAAATTTTCAAAAAATTATAAATCCTTCAGCAAAGTGGTCAATGAAATTAATAAAATGCATGCATTAATGTAGTGCAGTCTCATAAAGTGGAGTATTCGTCTTTGTAGATCAAAAAACAACTAGACTAACCTTTAAAATAAAATGTGCCTTCCTCAGCGACTTTAGGCATCTGAAGGTTCAAGATGATTTTACTTTTTTAATACATTTTTGTCTTTTGGTTGAACTTGATGAACAAGTGTCTTTTTTTCAACCTATCTATGTAAATAAATCTGCCCAAACACAGTTAGATTTTCGTTTGAACGTTGGCACAGAAATTCTAAAAACACGTTTGTCAGAACATTTTTCTTGCCATCATTGAGTAAACTAATTTCATTTGAAAGCATTTAAAATTTCATCCAGAACTGCTACATGAGAGGAACCCCGGGTGTATTAAGCAGATTTCATTACAGCATGTACAATTTTTTCTGAACAAAAGCCACACTACAGTTATGCCCCGTACACACGGTCGGATTTTCCGACGGAAAACGTTCAATGTGAGCCTTTTGTCGGAAATTCAGTGTGTAGGCCCCATCGGACAGTTTCCATCGGAATTTCTGTCGCACAAAATTTGAGATCTGGTTCTCAAATTTTCTGACAACAAAATCCGTTCATGTATATTCCGATCGTGTGTACACAATTCCGACGCCACGCGTGCACGGAATCAAGTAGAAGAGCAGCACTGGCTATTGAACTTCATTTTTCTCGGCTCGTCACCGCGTTTTTGACGTTCAGAATTTCCGATTAACTTTGTGTGACCGTGTGTATGCAAGACAAGTTTGAGCCAACATCTGTCGGAAAAAAAACATGGATTTTGTTGTCGGAATGTCCGATCGTGTGTACGAGGCATTCGAGTTTTATTTGTTCAAAAAAAATTTCAATCCTACTGCCTTGAATTTTCTCATCACTGCAGTCAAAAAACGGACATGGGTTGGACCCTACTAACCATTAGAAAATCATATGAATGTTCTGAAAACTAAACTTTTCAAACAAAATTCTACTAGTGTGTGTGGCCAGTTTAAGATATGTTACTACGCAGACAGATTTAGGAATTTGTACACATTTAGCCACAAGAGCATTAATAAGATAAGGTACTGATGTTGAATGAGAAGACCCGATTCACAATTGGTGTTCCAATTCATTCCCAAGGTGTTTAGTAGGATTGAGGTCTGGGCCCTGTGCAGGTCACTGGAACTCCATCTCACCAGATGTCTTTGTGGAGATGGCTTTTTGCACAGGGGCACAGTCATACTGGAGGGGTCTTACCGGGTGCGGCCTGTCCATTATGGGCGCACAGGTGGTGCTTCCCCTTTCCATCGCCGCCCCTGTCAGGACCCCGGGTGCATGAATTACAGTGGCGGGGTGTTTTTTAAGCACCTGATTAGAGCCAGAGGCTCTAATAGGCTACAAAATAGGGTGGGCTCCGGAAGCAGAGCATTGTGCTCTGAGCTCACACAGGTGTGTTAAACTAGCGAATGAGTATTTGCTATTCTAACACTGAATCGCCTCTCTGCCAATCAGGAAGCCAAAGGAGAAGCGTTCTGATTGGCCGCCGAGGAGGAGACTGAGCAGGGGAAGGAGATGCCCGCTTGTGGTGCCCATGTAGGAGAGCCGGGGGATGGCAGGTGCAATGTTTGCTGCCCCACCAAAAAAATTACCACCAGCTGCCACTGGGTCTTACCTAAACTGTTGCCACAAGCCCGATTCCCTACAGAAATACAACTACAGTCTCATGTGGTGGAGCTTTTTCTGATTTCCAGTAGTGCGGATTGCATCATCTCCTCACTATATCTTCGGATATCCTGTGAGGACAATGGCAGAGAGACTAAGCTCTTCCATAAATGGAAAGAGGATCTACCCACCCTTGAGGATGATGACTGCGATGAGGGGATCCAACAATATATCCCTCTGATGATCTCAGCTAGGGACAGGTATATTCAGCTAAAGTTCCTCCACATGGCATATTACACCCCCCAAAGGCTCTCAAGAATATACCCATCTCAATCCGACAGATGCCCTAAATGCACTGCTGAACTGGGTACATTCTTGCATGTAGTGTGGTCCTGCCCCTTTATCCAGCAGTTCTGGAGAGATGTGGTTCACACCATTAACTCTGTAGGAGGACTGAACATAGGAGTTGATCCTCTCATCCTCCTCTTGGGTATCTGTGACTCTGTTACGCCTAACACACACAGATTATTAATTTTTTATGCCTCGTTCTATGCCAGAAAGGCTATCCTAATTAAATGGAAACAGCCAGGACCTCCCACGGTCACGCAATGGAGAGCTCTGATTGACTCCACCCTCCTTCTCTACAAACTTATGTACATGAGTCGTAAACAACAAAGTAAAAAGTAAAAAAATTTTAGAAAATATGGGGCGCTGGGGTCAAAAGCTAAATGCCCTCCCACTTTGAGAAGTCCCATTGAGCTAAGGAATGTGCATGGAGTTGATGTCATACAGGTCCCCCCCCCCCCGAACTCTAGTACCATGCCATGCTACTATAGTACGCTGTGTTGGGGGGCTCCCCGTACTCTCACGATGCACCCTACCCCCCTAGGGGAGTTGCACCAGTAACCTTCCACGTCCGACCACACAAGTCAACTCATATGAGCTATTGAATACATAAGAGCCTCTTATAGACCTATGCAATTTTCGTATGGATGACTGGATCTTAGCATTCTATGTGTTGTACTGTTTGTAATACGCTGCTTTACTTTATACTCCTTTAAATATGATGTAACGTCCGTTATTATATAAGGCTTTATGTTTGTATGTAATTATATATGACAATATATCTCCTGGTGAAGATAAATAAAAACTTTTCTATTAAAAAAAAAAAAATAAAAAATTTGCCACAAAATTGGAAGAGTACAAATGTCAAAATGTCCTAGTATGCTGTATGCTGGAAACCACTGAACGTAATCATTTTGAGGGATGTCCACAAACATGGCAACATACTTTATATAACTATGTTTAGTTTCTCAAAGTAACTATTCAAATGCTCATTTTTATTTTCTATATAACTTCAGAATTATAATACTAATTGTGTTCCTATGGCCATCAAACCTATGCATATTTAATTTGTGTTTTGCGGTCCTTAAAGTGGACCTTCAGCCACCCCACCCATTTAACATCATTGCACAATTAGCCTCCCACTACCACAATTGGACATTCAATTTTTTCCCATAACACCTTATTTAGGGACATCTTTAGGAGCTTCCTGGATTCGCGCCTTGGTGAGAATAATTTTCCAGTCTCCTACAATCTCCTGAGAAACTAAAGTCACACATCCCAGGAGGCCGCGGGTCACTCTATAGCGCATGTGCTGATAGGCATCATCAGTAGATCGGATGTCTTTTCCCGGTTCTTGCAGCCAAGCTCCTAAATACATACCGTGGTGTATACATGTCATCAGGGGGCTACAAGAACTCAGAAGAGACAGCTGATGACTTCAGTAAGAAGATGGCGGTGTGGGATTTGGTGTGTGGTGATGGATTGCAGCAGGGCAATGCTGCATTTGCTTGATGTGTGTGTATTTTGGGAATAACCCAGGAAACCAGATAAGAAGAGAGGTGGGGGAGATTGCACAGGTGAGTGAGGTTCCTCTTAAAGTAGAACTATAGGCAAAACTGCAAACAAAGGGAATTCCTTGGGGACGCTCAGGTCACCAGAACTAGTGTCCCTATTGGAAGATTTTGCCTCTATTACTTTTCTGGGGACAACCCAAAATTTGGGATTTTCTTTTACTTTCACTTTAAATTATAATGGTAACAGGAGCACAGACAGCTATAAAAACTGACAAGCGTTCTAATCCCTCTCCACTCTACCCAAAAGAAGTGTTTTCTTCAGTTACACTTTAAGGAAGGGCTTGTTGGTGGTCCGTGGGTGAGCAGGGTGCAGCAGGCTGGGGAGGCACAGAAATCACACTGAGGCCCAGTAACTTGAACTAAAAATGATTACTGTATCAACACAGAGCTGTACTGCGGACACTAATAGATACAAGGTGCCATGTCCCATTGAGATTGTAAATAATTAGATGAAGAAAGCTTGGACTTTTTAGGCACAACAAAACAAAAATTACAAAAATAAAAATTTTTTTACAAATAATGACAGAACATGTATAAAACCACACTGATGAAATAGACCAATGAGGAAAGTATAAAGCTACATATAACCAATTAAAAACTACATGGAGTCTGCCAACAGAAGAATTTGTTGTATAGTAACGGTGAATCCAGGAGTGAGGTTATATTGCAATTAAGAAATATCTAGCTCTACATGTTGCGCGCCTTGCGCTTCTTCAGGAGCATTTGAATAGCATCATAATCCGCAATTGGCTGTCTTTATTAATGGATTTTTCTACCTTGTGATGGGATTACCTGACCTTTCAGCAGCTGCCCTGCATTCTAGTTGTGTTGCTTTTAACTATGAGTTTATGCTTTACATTATATACTATTTAAATTCTCCTGAAGAAGCATAACATAACACACGTAACATGTAGAGCAAGATATTTCTTCATTGCAATATAACCGCCCTCCTGGATTCACCATTACTATACAACAAATTCTTCTGTTGGTAGACTCCATGTAGTTATTAATCGGTTATATGTAGCTTTATACTTTCCTCATTGGTCTATTTGATCAGTGTGGTTTTATACACGTTCTGTCATTATTTGTAAATAAATTTATATTTTTGTAATTTTTGTTTTGTTGTGCCTAAAAAGTCCAAGCTTTCTTCATCTAATTATTTCCGAGTAACTTGCCTATTACAGAAAAACCTAACAACAACTAGGCACAGCTGGTGAGCACAACCATCCAGAGCCACTTACGAAGTCTGTAGCAACAATACTACAAATACAAGCCTCTCTCTAACACTAGCTACTGTCCCTGGTAGAAGGGGAACCTGACCCTATGCTAACCACTTGTAGAATGTGTGCCAAGTCAGAGGTGCCGTTCTTTAAATAAGTACTGCCCTCACCCAAAATGGCTGCGGGGGTCATTCAGGGCACCGGCGTCCAATCGGACAGCTGCTCTGCCGATGACCCAGGAAATCATAGAGGAATCTAATTCCTCTCAACTTTCTTCCCTCCTGTATTGCCGCTCAAGCCAGTGCCATCTACAGAAGGGACTACAGACTGCACCTGCGTGCATGTATTTTGTGTTTTAAATCATAGAAGTACAATCGGGATTGTGACAAGGACATGTATTATTTTCTAAAATGTCAGCTTTTAAAGATGTCCCTCTTTTCCACAGCGAGATATACAGTATGCTTTACCGTTTAGTATTTTATATTTTATATTTCTCTCCTTCACAGGCATTCTGTTGACATACCCCTTCTGATGGCTCTTTGTAGCTGAGAGCAAAGCGGGAACAGGTCGCAATGTACCATGCCCTCCACCTTCAAATGTTACATTTTATCCGCAGAGTTTGTTTTCATGTGTCACAATAATTTATGGTTGGGGAAGTAGAATATCGCCTGCCTTGTAGTGGCACCATAATTCACTCAAGTTTATAGAGTATGAAACAGAGGAAGGGGCTTACTGCTGAAACCATTCATTAGTTTCCATGTATTGAGTTCAGTTTGAGAATTTCTGGCTGGGTTTGGTTTTTCTATATTGTAAAATCTGCTCAACTGAAGGCTTAGTGCTATAATATATATATATATATATATATATATATATATATATATATATATGTATATATATATATATATATATATATATATATATATATATATATACAGATATTTTTAATAATGTGCTGCATCTGCATGTGCACATGATATACAAGTCTAGTTGCTGCAATAAATTAAAAGAAGAAAAAAATGCACACAATGTTCATTTCTTCCAGTTGTGATTGGTCTTCTGTAAACGTGTGTGCCTCAATGCTGCTTGTTTGTTATCAAAGCATCCCAAAGAAGAGATATTTTGGAAGAGATAGGTGTGCTCAGGATTACTTCAGGATCTCAACACATCGCTATAAGTGATCTAATGTTCAAAATATACCAAAACCTTTATAAATGAAAAAGTAAGTAGAAGCAGTTTCTACAGTATCTTCGCTACCTTTGTCCTCTACAGCCTACTTCGCATTGTACAATAACAGGTGCTCTTAAAGTAGATCTAAAAAAAAAAAAAACACAGACGACATTTAACTTGCTAAATAAGGATGAGCTACAGTTCGGGGCAAACTTATTTTGGCTTAAAACCGCAGATAAATCAGCTGCAGCCATGGAAATGACCAAATATGGCCATGCAGCCATATTAGGTCAATGATGTCACCAGTGTCCCCACCCATTTGATACATTCAACTGTGGGGTGGGGAATTCCACTATAACAGATGATTGGGACATCAGATAAATAACATAGCAGGACAAGTGGCAACTGTTTGGAGGAGGCCCTTTTCTGTTTTTGGCATGACTGTGCCCATATGCACAAAGCCAGCTCCATAAAGACATGATTTGTTGAGTGTGGTATGAAGGAAGTTGAGTGGCCCACACAGAGCCCTGACCTCAACACCATTGAACATCTTTGTTATGAATTGGAATGCTGATTGCAAGCCATATCTTCTCAGAATCTCATCCTGTGCCAAATAATCTCTGAATGGGCACAAATTCCCACAGAACTATCCAAAATCTTGTGGAACATCTTCCTATAAGAGTGTTATAGCCCTGTAGTATGAAGGGGTTTGCTGGGTTAACAAGCAGGTGTTCCTCTTGCCTGTTTTTTATGAAGAAGATACCTTTGAGACCCAGTTCACACAGGGGCGATCAGCATCTCTCCTGCTCTGATCCTCCACGTTCATTGGAGCGATGAGCTTTGGAGGGGCGAGGAGTGGCCGTCTCAGCGCCCTAGCGGCTCGCTGAGACTGCCATCAATCAAGGCAGCTGGCGGATCCAGACTGCCTCGACTGATGGCATTGACGTCAGCAGAGAGCGGACTTCAGACCGCTTTCCACTGAAAACGGGTCCTAGGAGTGCAAAACGGATTGCACTCCTGTGACCCAGAGGAGAAGCCCAGCCTAAAAAGATCAGGCTGGACTTCTTTAAGGGTGCAGAGTCAACATGACAACCAGGAAGTTACATATTGCCATTACTATCGGTTTTCTTTATGATCAGTTCCCTGAATAGGTTGCAGTAAATATAATTAATTTGTTGTTCTTTCCTAGGGACATCCATCAGCTCTGTGGTTTTCTTAAAAGACTGAGGAATGACAAGTTATTTAGTTATAATAGGAAGAGCTTCGGAGACTTCTGGGACTAGTCACTAGTTATATAAAAACCACTTTAGTATTTATTGGCATTTTTGTCTTTAAATAGTTTAAACAATGTGATCTAATGATCCACTCCACCGCAGAAAAGCACCATATGCATATCTTCTTCTAAAGTGTGAGGAATTTCTCCAGAGCTAAAGACACTTAACTCAAACAGTAATGGTGTAACGAATCACTATACACTCCTAGAGGTTCAAAATGTTGATTGTTCCAGATGCTTCTGACCTGAGCCGTAGATCAATATGTCTTATAGTTAATTATAACCTCTTTATCCATCTATAAACGATCTTGACATATCTTTCTAAGTGATGTGCAATGACCTGTAAAGTAAGGCAATAGCCAAGTGAGCATCCACTACTATGACCCCAGGAGACTTAAATATGTGGGTCACTAAAAAACTATTACTTTGAATTGGTATTTATTGCACATTTAAAATGAAACTTGTGGCTAGATTTTTTTCCATTATAGCATTCTTGGTGAATTCCCTAATTAAAGTTAATCAACAAAATAAAGCCAATCCCATCCCACCCCACTTTAACTAATCCAGAGTTTTTTTTGTTTTTTTTTGCCATAAAGCACAGAACAAAAATTGAATATATTGCAGCTTACTAGTCCTTAAATATGGTGGCTGCATTTGTTTTCTTTTTCAGTCTTTACTTTCCTTTATGTTCACCTGGTGATCAGTAACATCTATGAAAGAGCAGTGCTGTCAACCTATTACACATGGGTCAAGATGTGTTTTGTATTTCACAGGGAAAGCTGACAACGTTTCGTAAAGCCTAGTACACACAGGCCGAATATCAGCCAGTATCGGCCTGTTTAATAGAAACCAGCCGACATTCGGCCCGTGTGTATGGCAGTCGGTCTGATAGAAGCCGGACGTTCACCCGGCTTTTGTCAAAGGCTCAGGGCCTAAAAAGGTCTGCTGACTGGCTCCTATTCAGCTGACTGGAGCGTTCTAGCAAGGGGGCTGTTTCCCTGTCAGAACACAATAGCACAGCAGGTGAGATCGTTGTGCCAACATCGGATTGTTAGTACAGCAGCCCGCTGGGTTAAATGAAAAAAAATAGTGGTGTGTACGAGGCTTTAGATTTCAGGCACTGTTAGGCCTTGGACTGTACAGCATGGAAGAGCTAGTGTTGCTTACGTCATACATTAGCACCACGACACCCCTCCTTTGGCACTTGACTGCTGGACAGTTACATGGGTTTGTCTTCTTACAATTCTGGAACTGTAACCAAAAATTTGGAGCTTGTTATCTTCCACTTGGGTATGTTGCAGTGCTTTGGAACTGTTATCTGGAAAATCCAGTTTGTTTACATAGTAACTCAATTTCACCACCAGTAAAGAAGTTAAAAGGTAGGGAATGCCTCAGCAGGCCAAGAACACAGTCAATACATGGGAGAGTATTAGCAGCTGGCTCAGGCAGGGGTGAATTGGCAGGTTCCCCAGATGTACTTGCTAGGATGTCTGGGCTACCATTAAGTAGTCTTCAGACAGAGCTCGCCTATGGACCAGATCTGTAACCACTAGGAAAGCCAGGCCTTTACTTTCATGGAGAAATACAATATATACCTTTTATCACAGAGCAGGAAGAGAACACAAACAAGTGCATATAACACAATAAGGATGGTACTCCCTCTGATTACCTTACCGTAGATAACGCATTATTATACTACAGCACCACCTGTTGCATAGATACATATAATGCATATACATAGTCACAGTAAATAAGCAGATTGCTGTTGTTCTTCCAACACCCCTTCTCAACAGCATGTGCTTTGTCAAATTATATTCAGCCTTTTTTGGAAATAACTATTATGTTCCTTCAACAAAGGCTTGGTGAGTGCATCGGCAGTCATCTCCTCTGACAGGCAATATTGAATGTCAATAACACCTTGCTCTTGATTGTCCCTCAGTAGGTGATACTTGAAGTTGATGTGTTTGGTTCTAGGATTGACCCTTTCTGATTGCGTAAGCTTTATACATCCCTGGTTGTCTTAAAAAATGAATTGGTTTTGACATGTCTATCCAAATGTCAACAAAAAGTTGATGAATTCATATCGCTTCTTGACACACGTATGCTGCTGCAATGTACTCTGCTTCAGTTGAAGACAGAGCGACAGTTACCTGTTTTCGACTAGACCAACTTATGGTTCCTTCCCTATACTGCAAGATGAATCCACTTGTGGATTTGCGGTCTGTACATTCCGCAGCCCAATCATCTTCCAAATATCTGACCAATTTGGATTTGATGTTGCTGGTAACTGTAACTTCATCTGAATTGTTCTTTTGAGGTATTGTATCACTCTTTTTACTGCTTTCCAGTCACGCTGACAGGGAGCTGAAACTTTCCTGCATAGTATGCCCACTGCTCCGGCTATGTCTGGTCTTGTCACAGTGGCAACATGTAGCAGCTTACTGATTGCTCTGTGATACATGTCATTGTTGGGTAGCAAGTTTTCTTCTTCATTGTTCGTTTGATAGCCTGGCCCCATAGGAGTTTTCATTTCTTTTGCATCTTGCATATAGAATTGTTCCAAGATTTCTGAGATTTTCTGAGATTGGTTGAGAAGATAACTGCCATCTTCTCTGTCTGTTTGAATTCCCAGATAGCTAATGTTCCCTAGCTCTTTGATTTCAAAATTTTCTTTAAGCTTGTTAACTATCTGATTGTAATCCCCTTCTTGTTCAATACAGGTTATAATGTCATCGACATAGATAAGGATGAATATCCAGCTGTCTTCTTGATTCCTTGATTCCTGGAGTAGAGACAGGGGTCTGCTTTACTTCTTGAGAATCCCTCTCTAGTAAGCACTTCATTCACTTTCTCATTCCACATCCTTACAGATTGCTTAGGACCGTAGATGCTCTTCTGAAGTTTTCTCCTTGCTCAAACCACGGTGGTTGCTCCATGTGGAGATCCTCCTTAATGTCTCGATATAGGAAAGCAGTTTTAACGTCTAGATGTTTCACTTGCATGCCCTTCCCAGCTGCAACCCTAAGAAGCGCTCTGATAGTGGAGTGTTTTATGACGGAAGCAAATGTTTCATCATAATCTTCACCGAATTTCTGGGAGTAACACTTGCCATCTAGTCTGGCTTTGTTCTGTGGATATTCCCTTTTGCGTCCGACTTTACTTTAAAAAGTCCACTTACTTCCCATAGTTTTGTGTTTAGGAGGGAGCTCTGTAAGTGTCCAGGTTTTATTTTCTTGAAGTGACTTTAATTCTTCTTCTGCTGCCTTTCTCCATTTATTGGCTTCATGTTATGGCTGTTTTTCCTTGTCTACCCAGGATGTTGGTTCAAGTATGCTGTGTTTTTCACAGTGTATGACAGCTTGCGGGGTGGTATCCCCTTTGTAGTCCGAGTGGATCTTCTGACTTCAGGCAGTTCAGCAGGATCTGGTGGGGAACTTGATTTAGGCATTGTGAGTTCCACCTCTTGTTCTGACCCCTGCATAGTTTCACTTTGGTTGATCATTTCCTCTGCTTTGCTAGACATATTCACTTCACAGCTTTCAGGGATTGGTGTTTCTGATGATGGGCTCTCATCAAAATAAACACTATTGCTTATTGTAACTCTGTCAGTCTTTGGGTGTAGGATTCTTTAACCCTTAGTTTGCTCACTGTAGCCTACTAGAATGCCTGCTATGGCTCTGTTCTCCAGCTTGGATCACATTTCACTTGGAATATAGGCATATGCTTTACATCCTAACACTCTATTGTGCCCCATGCTAGGCTTTGATCCATGCCACATGTTGAATGGAGTACTTTTAAAAGCTGTTGAGGGTAGTCTGTGCTGTAGGTAGGTTGCAATCATGACTGGTAAGGTAAGTTGGCATCCGATAACATGCATCTGGCCATTTCTATAAGAGTGTAATTTTTCCTTTCTGCTACACCATTTTGTTCAGGAGTGTATGGTGCGATTGTCAGGTGTACTATTCCTAGTCTCTTCAGGTATGAGGCCACGTCTTTGCTTATGTATTCTCCTCCAGTGTTGGTGCGTATTATTACTGATTTCTGTTGGAATTTGTTGCTAGACATGGCAACGAACTCTTGAAGTTTCTCTGATGTTTCATTCTTGTGTTTCATCAGATAATTAGTTATGCACTTGGAATAATCATCAATGAAAGTCAGTAGATATCTGTTCCCGTCTGACATGGAAGTTTTCATTGGACCGCATACGTCACTGTGTATGAGCTGCAGGGGGTGGGTAGTTTTTCTTTCAGATGCCTGTGGAAGGGAAGTACGTGTAGCTTTTGCTTTAATGCACCTTTCACATGGACGGCTGTTCTGCTGCAGTTAAAAGCATATCATTTGTTCTGTGAAATTCAAGACTCCAGGCACTGCGATCAGCTGCATTTGTACAGTGTGATTACCTTAGTTTACTTACGTTTACATGTTGCTGCGTTTAGCTGCGTTTAGCTGCGTTTGGAACATTCTTGCCATTTCTGATGTGCTTCCTGTTGCTTTTCTTTCCTTGTTGCCACTGCTATCCGCAGGAGAAATAGTACACTGCGATTACCTGCAGTTATGTGCAGATAGCTGCACTAAATCACTCCTTGACGCAGTCAATTCTATTTTTTCTATCCGCACCAAACTGCATGTAACTAAATCCCAGCTAAAGGCAGTGTGTGAATGGGGCCATAGGAAAGAATTGTGTGCTTTTAGCTGCAGTAGAAAACTAGAAAATCCGCAGCTAAAAGCGCGATTCTATCCGTCCGTGTGAAAGGGGCCTAATACAGCACTTGCATTTCATGAGCACTTTGCAAGGCACTATTGTTAAATCTGCTGATAAGCCTCTCTTTATAATGTCCTGTAAAGCTTCAGGACTTCTGTGCCCCAGCTGTTTGTGCCATAAGTGAATACATTTGCTGTGTAAGTCATTAGAGATTATATTGGCTTGCTGGTCTGTGGTGATGAGCCTGTAGAGGTGATCAACCAGTTTTCCTTTTGCAAGGCATTACTTATTTTTGTAAATTGTGCATTTATCACCCTGGAACTTAAACCCTCATGGCTTTTCACCCTAATGCATTCTATGCATTAAGGTGTAAAACCTTCTGTAGTGCTGCAGCCCCCCAGTGCCCCCGTTTTACTTACCTGAACCCGGTTTTCTTTTCCCTGGGAATGAGCACACCAGCTCTAGCTGGTGTCTCGTCTCCTGATTGGATAGATTGATAGCAGTGCAGACATTGGCTCCCGCTGCTGTCAATTAAATCCAATGACGCGGGCACCGGGAGGCGTGGCCGAGTCCTGGTTTCTGAGTCAATGCACACAAAAGCAGGACTTGGGAGCGCGCCTGCATGGGTGTCTCCGACATAGGCACTCGATGCAGGGAGGAGCCACCAGTGACGATGAGGGACCCCAGAAGAGGAGGATCGGGCCAGTCTGTGCAAAATGAACTGCACAATGGAAGTAAGTATAACATGTTTGTTATTTTATTCAAAAAAACACGAGGGTCTAGTAATCCTTTAACTGTAAGACCGTTGTTTGCAAGACTTTTCACTGATAAAAGGCTGCTTTCTAGGTCTGGAACATACAGCACTTTCTTTACAAAGATACTCTGCTTGCCTCCTTGTGGTGTAATGCAGTTCAGGAAACCCTGGCCTTTACCTCCTGATGTGATGCTTTTCCCATTTGCTAGGAAAACATTTGCACTTCAATCAATGTTTGTGAAGAAGGTCTCATCGCTAGTCATGTGGCTTGTCACTCCTAAGTCTATGCGCCAGCCGTGCGACTTGCTGCTCTGTGTCATTTTTTTTTTTTTTCACAATAATATTTTTATTGCAAATGTAAAGATGATAACAATTGTTACGTTGTACCAGAGTATAACCATTGTATACAAATACACATGAATAGTATGATTGTCATAACACATACAGGGGGTCCCCGACTTACGAACATCCGACTTACGAACGACCCCTACTTACGAACGGGGCCCGAATGACGTCACTGCTGGCCGAATCTTCCTCTCCTGAGCCTTTCCTCCGTTCCTGTCTTGGCTGCGGGTCCCCTTCGTCCTCCTGCCTGCCCATCCACAGGCCTGGTATGGTCCGGTGGCTTGCCAGGCCGCTGAAACTGCCCGTCGTGGCCGAGGCCTTGTGCGGCCTACGAAGCCTCCACGATCCCCGGTCTTTCCTACGCCGCTGCCCCGCGATGGTGCACCGCGGCCGGCCGCCCGGCCGGCCGGCCTGCCTGGCCTCTGATGGCTGCTTTCACCATCCATCTCCCTGCTGTGCCATACAGTGTACCTCTCTGCAGTCTCCTGTTGCTGCTGCCATGAAAATAGTGAGAGGGGAGAGCTGTGCTCAGCTGCGATCCTGGACTCCTGTTTTGGAAGTGACAGGGTCAATAAAGAGAACCTGTCACCTCCAATTGCTATCACACAGGGAATTGTTTCCTCCTGTGTGATAGCAATAAAGTTAAGTGAAAAAAAAATTGATAAAAAAAATAAAAATAAGAAATACAGTAATAATTAAATTAATAAAATAAAAAAAAAAATTAAAAAATGTAAAGAATAAGAAAAATAATATTAAAAATAAGAAAATTATACAAAAATAAAAAAAAGTAAACGACAAGCTACAAATAAATACAAATAAAAAAAAGTGATTAAAAAGTAAAAAAATAAAAGAAACAAAACATATTTGAACTAACCATGCCACCCCAGCCATCCGGTTGCCTTTCTCTGTTGATTTGGGTTTACATCCTGTCTCTGAGACTAGATTTGCACTTAAAAAAGGTACTGTTCCGACTTACAAACAAATTCGACTTAAGAACAAACCTACAGTCCCTATCCTGTTCGTAACCCGGGGACCCCCTGTACTTAACCTCATCAAATTGTTCCTAGGCAATACACAAAACGAGCTGAAAAGACAGTATATATAGTCAGTTACGTAAGATCTTGATTTTAAAACAAGAACTGATGTCATCATTAATCATTATGTTGCGTATAGTGTTTGCTCTAATTCGTGTAAGCATGGTATCTGCTATGTGAGCATAAGTAACAATGTGTAAAAGGAAGTGTAGGAAGATAGTAGAGTTGAAAGAGAAAAGTTGAGAAAAAGAAAAGAGATAGGAAAGGTATAGAGCAGGGGTCCAAGCGTTGCCATGATTAGTTTCCAGTCAGTGAGTCATAATCTGTAGAGTATTTGAAGATGACCCAAGGTTGCCATGTTTTGTTAAACTTTTCAGTTGTTTCGTGAGCAGTTGCCCTAATTTCCTCCATTGCGTTAAGGTTGTGTACCTGATAGAGCCATTAATTGTGGAGGAATTTGTGGATTTTCAATGACTAGGGATCACTGCTTTTGCAGCAGTTATTAGGAATCTGGTCAGTGATCGTTTGAATGTTTTCATTGAGCGATTCGAAATGTGAAGCAGGCAGCATGCTGCAGTCAGTTGGATTGATGTTTCTGTCACATGTTTTATGAGTGCACAGACTTTTTGCCAGAATGGTTGTATCAGGATACAATCCCACCATATGTGTAGTAATGTACCTTTCTCCTGGTTACAGCGTCAACAAAGATCCGGAGCTGTGGGGACCCATCTATAAACAAGAAAAAAATTGCGCTAATAAAGTCCAGATTGGTAAAGACATATATGGAAAATTCCAGATGCTTCAGCAGTCAGGATGAACTAGATATTCCTCACAGAAAAATCATAAGAAGTGCATGCTTACCAGAGTGTAAGCCAAAATAGACGAGTGGCTAATACCCCAGCCTGGGCTGGTGGTTGTACAGCATGAAGTGTAGACCTTGCGAACTCCTCAGCATGGGTTAGCATCAATTCCAGAGATATTTATTAGATGTAAAACAAAAATTGTGTACATAGCGTGATACTGTCAAAATTATAAATTATATGTGTACAATAGATCTAGTGACACTCACATAATGAGCAACCAGACGTGAGCAAAAGAAATTATTAATAGTCACCCAGTGAATGAGATGACAATAGGTGTACCATCACCAGACAGAGGGCCTCCTTACCAGATTTAAATGGCAAAAGGGCATGAAGGATATAGCAAATAGAAAAACAAACATCCACCCAGTGGATAAATCGAATGGAATGGGACCGTCACCACATAGAGAGCCTCCTTACCAAACATCAGATCGAACTGAGCAAATAACTGCACCAACAGAAAGCAGAACCACGGCTTGATCCAGGGAACGACTTGTGTGGTAGATGGATCAATCGCTCAGCAGATAAAGAAAGTGGTCTCACGGGGCCATAGTTGACAGTAGATGATAACACAAAAAAATATATAATAGACCAATGGCGTGATATCATCAACACTAATTTATTAAAGATAAAAGAAATGCACTTACAAACATACGATAAAAAACTCGCATGGAAATATGAAGCTGGCCGGCATAAGCAAACAAGTCCCGTCCTCCTCGACGTGACAGCGTGGTGATGTCAGCACGTACCTCCTCAGACGCGTTTCGTCATAGCTAACATTATCAATGGGGAACGGGCAGCGTGCTGAGTCACCACCTCTTATAGTACCACACTTCGGTCTGAGTCCCGGATGTGATTGTGTAGTCGCCATCTTACTCTTGGGCAACTGATACCATAACACAATATTGAAAATGTACCTCCTAGTCAGCAATCAGAAAGTTATTAATTAAAATGTAAATTAAAAAGAGCCCCTTATAAATAATAATCTCACATGGAAATATCGAGGAAAAAACTTTTTTAATATATGTCCCACTTCTGTCAATAGACATACCATGGTAAGTAAAAATAGATCAGAAAAATACCCCCTTAAAGTGAACGCACAGACTTTTTGCCAGAATGGTTGTATCAGGATACAATCCCACCATATGTGTAGTACGTACCTTTCTCCTGGTTACAGCGTCAACAAAGATCCGGAGATGTGGGGATCCATCTATGTATCTTAATTGGTGTATTGTACAAATTAGTCAATAGTTTGTACAATGTTTCCTGAAGGCGTGTACTGATTGCGCATTTATGTGCAAACACGCAAGCATGTAGCAATTGGTCATCGCTAAAAGAGGTGCTTAGGGCAGATTCCCAAAACTCCTTGTGTTTATTTTGCTCTGATGATCTGGTTGTGTGTCACTTTAAAGGAGCCACTCCATGATTGACTTCAGTTTCCTTTGTGATTACGTTAAATCTTTCTTTTGTGGATAGCTCTAGCTTTTGCTGCTCGGCTTTCCACATAGAACAGTCCTTTTTTAAATGACCGGTCCTTTTACAGCGGAAACAGGCTCTGCTTTCTTTGTTGTGCTTTGTAGATCTTAAGAGCTTTGTCATCATGGTGCGTATTTTCTTTTCTTCTGTCATACTCATCAATTAATTTCCCTTTGACATATTCTAATGTCAGTTCCTGCTCGGGTCTAGTTTCCAAAGCGTTAATAAGAGCAGTATATGTCTCTGGAAGGCTGCAGTGGAGCAGGGCAACAATATGGTTATCTTTATGTCCTCTCCAATAGCGCGTAGTTGTTCTATGATCTCTAGCATAGCTTTCATGTGATCACACATTTGCTGGCCTTCTTCTAGTCATATCTTATGCCGCGGACACACGAACGGAAATTCGGCCACCGATGAGAGCTTTTGGTCGAAAAATGCGACCGTGTGTATTCTCCATCGGACTTTTGATTGAGAGCAGGTTCTCAATTTTTCGGTCGGAAAAAGTTCCTATCCTAAAATGCGATTGTCTGTACAAATTCCGACACACAAAATTCCTACGCATGCTTGGAAACAATTCCACGCATGCTCGGAAGCATTAAACTTAATTTTCTCGGCTCATCGTAGTGTTGTACGTCACCGCGTTCTTGGCGGTCGAAAGTTCAGAGAACTTTTGTGTGACCGTGTGTATGCAAGGCAAGCTTGAGCGGAATTCCGTCGGAAAAACCATCCAAGTTTTTTCCGACGGAAGATCCACTCGTGTGTACATGGCATTATACATTTTTCTTAGCAAAAACAGTTTTCTCATGCAGCATTTGTACTGAAGTCTACATAGCTTTGGCTGTTTTCTCTGTTCTTATGTGGATAAGCTGGTCATCTTCCACTAGAAACTTATAGTTGCTCTTGCCTGTCTGTCTTTCCTATACCAGTCCCCCGTCTCTCCGTTTGTCTGTCTGTATGCAGCACCTGCCACAAGCCATCCTTGACTAGAAAAATTTCTAGTTTAAACTTCCACAGCTGGTAATTGGCATTGTTCAGATTTGCAATTGCAACCTTAACATCTAAACTGTTTGCCATCTTTTTAGTAGCTTGCATACAGTACTCACAGACTTGCAGAATGCTTTCCAGTGCCTGGGTGCTGCTGAGTTTGCTGGCTGTGCCTGGACCCATAACCTATAAGCTTAGTATTGAAATCTTTATGCGCTAGAAGCTTGTTGTATGCAGCAGAACACCTTTACTTACATGGAGAAATACATCACATGCCTTTTATCATAGAACAGGAAGAGAACACAAACAAGTGCCTATAACACAATAAGGATGGTACTTCCTCTGATTACCTTACCATAGATAACACACTATTACACTACAGCGCCACCTGCTGGATAGATAGATATAATGCATATACATAGTCATAGTATGTTAGCAGATTGCTGTTGTTCTTCCAACAAAGTTGATCAGGCCTAATGGACAAAGATGTGCTGGACCTATAAGTGAAAAAGAGTTGGTGGGATGGCGTTGGGCTATGCCATTCCATCCCTGCAAAACTGAGTGGACTCCTGGACCAGAAACTGGCTTAACAACCTAGTCCCTGGGTTTCCCATCATACATATTTGGCAAAGACTTCCCTGCAGGCCACTGTCTTGGGACTTGGCCATGAATTCCAGCTAAGGGGTGCTACATATATAGGTAGGCATAGTTCAGGAATTTTTGGGGTTGGCAGGTACCATAATCTGCTTAAAAATATTTTTCCATTTTTTGTTGACTGAGCTCCTCTTTAGGTATGTGTACTTCTCACTGTATTATGACATTTCTGCTGAATTAAATTAATTATTTAGTGCTTTGCCTTTTTAAGAGTTTTTCAGAATTGGATTTCCCGATAATAACCCACAGTTTCTTATGTTTATTGTTTATGTCATCTAGTTAATCTGAAATAACACATCAGTAGCAAATTCCTATTCCTTTATACTTCTTCACACAGCAGCTGGAATTCCTCAAATGTTTGTTATGACGAACCTCAATTATGTGCTGTATAATTCCTGCTCCAAACCTGACACATACTAGTATCATACAGTATACATCGGAGTTTACAGTGCTCCTTCCCTGAAGAATGTGAGCAGCAGGACAGACAGACTGCAGAGAGACGGTATGGAAGCACACAGAGCAGATGTATCTTGTCATTGTACAGAACATTGTTTTTTATTTTATTTCATGCCCGTGGTGATATCATAGCATGGTACAAGGTGGTGCTCAGCTCAGTTACTTTTGTCTTTGTTAACCATTTTTTGCCGTGTATAATCTAAATATAACATACATTTATGGTGTGTCATGCCATTCACTGACTTTATTATAAACCTCAAATTCATGCCCCATGTTAAAGGAGTCTAACGCTAATTGATCTCCCCTTCCCAAAAAGAAATCATAATCATATTGAATACCCCATGTAGTAGGTCATTTCTACTCTGGCTGGCTAGATTAAAATCTATTCATTTTATTTATTTATTTAGTAAAGGTACTTATATAGCACCAAAAATTTACACAGCACTTTACATATTGTAAATTCACATCAGTCCCTGGCCTCAAGGAGCTTATAATCTATGGTCCCTACTCCCTAACTCACATTCATACATACACAGTCACCCCTTCTGTACTGGGCCCGGGCACCATCAGTTCAAAAGGGGGCCCAGGCACCTGCTGAGCAGGAGGGCCGGCTGTACTTATTGCAGCCACCATCTTCTGCCTCCCCCTGCAGCACTTCCAGCTTCTCTTCCTCTTTCCCCCACTGGCTGCACTGCAGGGGGTTGGTTCTAGCACACATGCCCCTTCCATCTGCTGTCCGGGCCCCTCGTTTTCCCCTTTCCCCGCAGCACTTCTGGCTTCCCTCCTCTCCCGCCAGAAGCTACTGCAGACACAAAGGGAGATGTTTCAGGATAGAGAGTGAGGAAAGGGGCTGGTAAATATGCAATTTATTGGCCCCTTTCTTTCCTGAAAGAACACAGTGAGCCATGGTACCAATCACTTCTGTGTCCATTTATCACCGAAGCATAGTAAACTGTGGTTACTATGCTTCAGTTTGTGAATGAGCAGGAAGCCTCAGGGCATTTCCTATTCATTAATCTGTGCTGCTGAGGCCAGGGGCGGTGGGGCAACAGAGCAATTGCCCCCCCCCCCCCGAAATAATAGCACACTCTGATGAAATGTAATTGTCTCCTGCCGCTCCGCTGCCGGCCCGAGTCTCTCTCTCACATGTGCCGATCAGCGGCGCCGAGAGACAGACTCGTGTGTGGTACGTACGGGCGGCGGTGGTCACTCACACTGAAGGAAGGATAGGTGGGTGGAGCCTCTTCCCTGCACTCGTTGCTAGACGCCAGGTGGCCCTGGCGTTAGCAACGAGTGACATCAGTCAGGTCAGTCACACTGCAGTGAGTGAGTGAGTCACCGTCACGTCGGAGGTCGGACTCGAGTCTCTCAGAGCCGACCGACGTGACAGTGTAACACAGCCTGGACATGACACTAGATGCTCATCATGCTGGAGGAGGCTGGAGACTGGAGTAATAGGCAGACTGTCTGAGACTTCCGTTCTTCCGCCGCCCCTGTTACAATAATATTAGTTTTAGAACTAACATAATATGAGCTCTGCCAACCTAACAGTAGAGATGTTATATCATTCATGGTCAGACCACCTTCATATAGGCAAGTAAAATAGTTGAGTGGCAAGTGACATAAATTCAGCTAAAGAACAATTGTACACTAGTGGACGGAATCATAGAATGTTGACAACTATTCCACAGTGGTAGGATATACTGAAATGGCACCAGGGAGTGCAACCAAATCTTCTCTGCAAAATTATCTTTGGTTTTAATTATAACTTTACTCCTTTTTTCAACCACCTCTGCCATCGGTTAAAATATTTCTTGGCAGATAGAACGTCTGTGTAGGGGGTCATGAGACCATGTGTGTGTAGTGGTACCTCCGCAGGGGCTGCTGAGAATTGCGGTTTGTCTGTCACCCTGCCCAGCCCTGCATTCACTCTCAGGCACTCCGAGACATAAAGCAGTCAGTGAAAATTTTTTTTTTGTTTTATCGAGGGGTAAAACTTGGAAGGGGATGGGAACTAAGGGATGCCCAGCACCATATGAGCCTTTTCAACTGGAACAATATTCATCTGTTTATAAATTGCTGACAACTTATTGGTTCACGCAGAATATCCTTCACCTCCCATTTTCCTGTGGAAGTAGACCTTTGGCCTAAGCAACCTGGGGTTTTTTACTAAAGGCAAAAAGACTGTGCACTTTGCAAGGTGTAGTTGCTCCAGAGCGTAGTAAATGAGATGAAGCCTAACTTTTGCAAAGAATACCCAATCACATGCAAGTAAAATTTTAAAAATCAGCCTTTTTGCTTGCACATGATTGGATGATGGAAGTCAACAGAGCTCCGGCTCATTTAATAAGATCTGGATCAGCTGCTCTTGCAGAGTGCAACCGCATTTTGCAAACTGCACAGTCTATTTGCCTTTAGTATATTAACCCCTTTGTGTTCTTTGGGCCAAGTATCTACCTCCTCAGAAGCAGTGGTGGCCCGTCCATTAGGGGCGCAGGGGCGCCGCCCCCCGATCCATGTGTGCGGCCCCTAATCTACATGCAGGGCACCGGATGCATGGATTTCAATGGGGTTTTTTTTTTTCTTAGAAGCACATGATTAGAGCCTGAGGCTCTAATTGGCTTCAAAAAAGGGTGGGCTCAGGGCGCAGCGTATTGCACCCTGAGCCCACCCAGTTGTGTGACAATAGAGAATTATTATTCACTCTTGTCTTCCTGATTCTCTTCCCGGCCAATCAGGAAGCGGGTTTTAAGACCCGATTGGCCAAGAGGAGAAGCGTTCATATTGGCCGCCGAGGGAGGGGTGAAGGAAGCCGCCAAGGAGGAAGCCGCCCTGAAGCCTGAGACACAGGGTGAAGCCGCCAAGGAGGAAGCTGCCAGTGAGGAGGAGGAGACGCAGGAAGGAGCCGAAGCTGCTAGATGGGGTTATGTGTGGGGCTGGTGGGGGCACATACAGACCGACCAGGGGGTGGCGACAGGTGTCTTGTTTGATGCCCCCCACTAAAATATACAGCACCAGCCGCCACTGCTCAAGAGAATGGGAGGTGAAAGATATTCTGTGTGTACCAATAACTGGACACCCCATTGTTTGTTCTGGGGATGAATTATGTTGTAATATGCATAATCTGTAATTAAGACTCAACAAATATGTCCAACGAGTGTTATGATTTGGTGATGATTCTATTTAGAACATTCAATAGAACATTCAAGACATATAAGAATATTCAATATTCAAAACAAATAAGTAACTGAGAGATCCCCCATTTTTTTTTTTTTTTTTATATATATATATATATATTGGTTAAATGAAGACCACCCTGAAGCTCAGTTTACACTAGGGCAGCTTCAAAGTTAAGTCAATGCAGGCCACTCTGAAGTCGCCCCCAAGTACTGCAGGAACCTTTTTCTAAGTCGGAGCGACTTGAGTCATTCCGATTAGAATGGTTCCATTGCACTGAATGGAGCGCGACTTGTGTGAACCAAACCTGAAAGACTCCATTCAAAATCAGATGTGGTTTTTTTTGTTTTGTTTTTTTGTTAATTATTCAGCTTGGAGTGATCACTGCATTAATATCTTTTAAAAACTACGTCATGCAAACCTCAAAATGAAAAGAATATTTTTTGTCAGCCAAAGTAGCTTGGGTATCTTGAAATATGAATGTTATCTTTGAGTCAGCAGCTGAAACAAAGAGAATACAGTGTCTTGCTGATGCAGGATTCAGAAATGAATTACTCAGAAAAGAATGTACTGATAGCTCAAAAGAAAACAGAGAAATACGTTTGTGTGGCTTCATTCTCACTAAACTATTTTATAGAATTGTGCAAATATATAAACAGAGAAAAGGCCGATCGGACCTGTTCCTCGTAGAAAGATTTGTCTTCTAATGGATTTAGCAATAGCTTTTTCACCTGAATGAATTTGGGTTCAATTCTTTTTTTTCTTGTTTTGGATGGAATAAGAAGCATTAGAACATCAGTGATGTTTTTATTTCTTGAGAAAGTAGGTAAATTACACTGTAACCCTGGGGCGTTATTACATAGATATTATAGTTAATGGTCAATAGTGGAACTATGGAGAATGTAAATATAGGGGGTGGCAACTTCTAGTTCATCCCAAAGGTGTTGTATTGGGTTGAGGTCAGGACTCTGTGCAGGTCAGTCAAGTTCCTCTACCCCAAACTCGCTCACCCATGTCTTTATGGACCTTGCTTTGTGCACTGGTCCAAATCATTTGTTGGAGGGGGAATTATGATGTGGGGTTGTTTTTCAGGGGTTGGGTTTGGCCCTTTAGTTCCAGTGAAGGGAACTCTTAAGGTTTCAGCATACCAAGACATTTTGGACAATTTCATGCTCCAACTTTGTGGGAACAGTTTGAGGCTTGGCCCTTCCTGTTCCAACATGACTGCGCACCAGTGCACAAAGCAAGGTCCATAAAGACATGGATGAGCGAGTCTGAAGTGGAATTTAACTGGCCTGCACAGAATCCTGACCTCAACCCAATAGAACATCTTTGGGATGAAGAATGGTCAAACATTCCCATAGACACACTCCTAAACCTTGTGGACAGCCTTCCTAGAAGAGTTGAATCTGTTAGAGCTGCAAAGAGCGGGCCAACTCGATATTGAACCCTACGGACTAAGACTGGGATGACATTAAAGTTCATGTCGGTGTAAAGGCAGGCGTCACAATACTTTTGGTAATATTGTGTATGTATTACATTCGTGTATTTATCTGTTTGCCTGTAGTTAAGCTTTAAAGAATGTTTCTGGAAAAGTATTTCATAAAACAGGCAGATACTCTCCTCATATGTTACGACCTGCACTTTTAGTGATTTACTAACTATCCCAGTTAAGCAGCCAATCTATCCCAAAGGCTTAATCCGTTAATGGAGAGATGATACCTTTTAATTGCATCTACAAATATGTTGCTGTTTCAAAGTTTCACTCAAATCCAGAGCAAGGGTTTTTTTTTTCTGTTATCTTATCACTTGGCTAATTTCTGCACAGAGAAATAAAATTGATGTTGAGTAGTAGATGTGTCATGTTTTGGAAGAAGAAGTAGGAAAACTGTGATCAGATGAGACTTAGTCACTGATAAATTTGTTTGTTTTTTAGCATTTTGCCCCATCAGGCTATGGCTGAGGTTATATGTGACATTCAGCTGACAACTACCCAATTACTGTATTGCAGGTAAAGCAATTTTATAAGGGAATTAAATATTTTTCAAGGTATTAAAATCCCAAATACAGCCCCAGCCCGACAGTGGCTATACAGGGCTTGCTCCACTTCAAGTATAGTCCATGAAAGCCACGTGAGCATTGAGTAGGGGTAATGGCAAGGACAATGCAGCTGTGCTAAAATAAGAATATTCCTAATTTTCTTTTTCAATCATTTTTATTATTTTTTTCCAATAAATAAAGAGGGGTTATACAAAACATAGTGGGATTGACACATACTTTAAATAGGAATATTCATAATTTTCATTAATCTGCATAATTTAGTGCATCCAGAAACCACAGGCAACCTCAAAGCGTTATTTTTTGAAGCATTTGGTGTACAACATTTATCACTCTTCCTGATTCTCCAATCACAAACTTCCAAAGCAGCTTTACATCTTATTGGTTGTTATAAGATATGTACTCATATGTGTTTTTCATGTTCAGGTTTTCTGCATAGGTTAGACAGAAAGAAATATGAAATGAAGGTGTTTAGAAATGTCCCTCTATCTAGGAGTATTTACAATCACTTTTATGCCCCGTACACACGATCGGACATTGATCGGACATTCCGACAACAAAATCCATGGATTTTTTCCGACGGATGTTGGCTCAAACTTGTTTTGCGTACACACGGTTGCACAAAGTTGTCGGAATTTCCGATCGCCAAGAACGCGGTGACGTACACCACGTACGACGAGACTAGAAAAGGCCAGTTCAGAACCTAGCGCGGCACCCTTTGTGCTCCTTTTGTTAATCTCGTGTTAGTAAAAGTTTGGTGAGAGACGATTCGCGCTTTTTCAGACTCGTGGTTTTCAGATCGTTTTCTGCTGTTCAGTATGTGCTTGTGGGTTTGTATCTGCTCTTCAGTGCGTGCAGCAAGTGACACGTGACTCTTGTCATTCTGTTCTTGTTCGTTCGTTACTGTTTTTCAGGTCGCTCTTCACAGGCCTTGCTGTTCTTCAGTGCGTTCTGTTACTTCATTCTGAGCAGCCGACCGTTTTCTAGCCATATTGCGTATACGTACTCCTCGTAGAGTTCGTGCTGTGCGGGGGCTTGGTGTTGGGGTCCTGACCTTGACACAAGTCCAGTCCATGAACAGGGTGGGGAGGAGTTCATGGACCAAGAATTGGTTGCTCCAGCGTGACCAGTTCTGTCATATGCCTTTGCTCCGTGAGATCCGTGAGAATAATCCTGATGATTTCAGGAACTTTCTTCGGATGACGGACCCCGTATTTCACCGTTTGTTGGCTTTGCTGACCCCTTATATTAGTAGGCAGGATACCTGCATGAGGCAAGCCATCACTCTGGAGCAGAGGCTCGTCGCCACCCTGCGGTACTTGGCGACGGGGAGAAGCCTGCAGGACCTCAAGTTCTCGACAGGCATCTCCCCCCAGGCTCTGGGGATCATTATCCCAGAGACCTGTTCTACCATCATCCAGGTCCTGCATAAGGAGTATATTAAAGTGGATGTAAACCCAATGTTATCCTTTCTAAACTACTGCCATAGGGGTTATCTATAAGGATATACACACCTCCTGCATGTATCTTTACCTGTCAAATGTCTCCCCTCTGTCTGTTATTAGACCCGAAAAACTGCAGATTCTGTGGGTGGGTCTGTTGTCTGGAGCTCGGTGGGTGGAGTCGTGATGTCAGTAGACTCCCCGCCCACCTCTACACTCCCCTTGTCAATATGCATTTTCTCCTGTGTATTTCTAACATTGAACTTCTGCTGAACTTCTGCTATGATCTCTAACATCCAGTGGAAAGACAGGAAAGTAACCACATGACTTCAGCATGCCAAATTATGGTGAGATGTGGAACAGCCAATCCTTGCAGAGCTGCTGAAGAAAGGAGTGGGGGAGGGAATTAAAAAATACTGCATGTCTCTTAGGCTAATGCACGAGATGTAAATCACCTGTCACTCACAGCAAGGGGGAGGATTTGACAAAGTTTTCCTCAGTTTGTCAAGAATTGTCTCACTGAACAATAAAAGAGGATTGCTCAGAGATGGATTAACTCTGTGTGGCAAGACTGGGCTCAAATGATAGCAAATCTCATACTCTACAGTATGATATAAAAAAAAAAAAAATCGGGTTTACATCCACTTTAAGGTAAGATTTTTATCCTTTAAAGCGGGGGTTCACCCACACCGCCAAAAAAAAAAAATATTAAAAGCCAGCAGCTACAAATACTGCAGCTGCTGACTTTTAATACATGGCCACTTACCTGTCCCAGGGTCCAGCGATGTCGGCAGGGGACGCCGAGAACCCGCTCGGTTCTCGGCAGCTGCCGCCGCCATCCTAGGTGAGGGAATCAGGAAGTGAAGCGTTGCGGCTTCACTTCCCAGTTCCCTACTGCGCATGCGCGAGTCGCGCTGCGCGTCCCAAATGGTCCCCGCTCTCTCCTGGGAGCTGTGTGTTTCCAGGAGACAGCGCGGCGGGGACGGGAAGAGGCGTAGTCTCCCATGGGACTCTATGCCGGAAGTGGGTGCAAATACCTGTCTTAGACAGGTATCTGCACCCCCCTCCCCCCTGAAAGGTGCCAAATGTGACACCGGAGGGGGGGAGGGTTCCGAAAAGCGGAAGTTCCATTTTTGTGTGGAACTCCGCTTTAATATCACATTTTATTGTATTTAATGTTTGATAATATATTGTATTTCTTTCCTCATTCCCTAATTACCATGATTGTAATATGCTGTGAATGTCCCCTTTGTCCTCATTCATGCTGGATTTTTATGTAATTATTTTTGTTGTCCTTCATACGTATTGGCCTTCACTTACCTCCCCAGCATGGTCTCCTGCCCTATATTCACCTCATGTAGTCACTTAACAATGTATTTTATCAGCTCCATAGTAGTGCTTTACCCCAAACACCCCTAAAATGTTTTGAAATGTGATTGGTGCTTCAAATTCAGGCAGAGTGCCAGAGGCTTTTTTTGGGTGTCCCCAAATCATTTTGAACCCTCCCTCCCCCCAACTGCTAAGTCATCTGATAACAATTCTCAATCTATCCTCAATCATCTATCTGCTGACTTTGCCAAACCCATACACACTATACCCATCTCTTTTGTGCTCAGATTTATGGATGAATTCCCCAAAGCATGTAGTGCAAGGGCCTGCCTGTATACTTTCAAATGGTACTGTTTAAAGTTTTTGTATCCTATTATTATCTTGATAGGTAATAGCAGAATGTCCAAATGTGGTCAAATGTGTACAGCGTGTATTTATATCTTTGTATTATGACACTTCTTACCTGTCCAGTGGGCTGCCAATAGTGTAACTAAGGAGGGTCTGTTCAAAGTAATACACATTATATAGGCATTCATCTCTCAATGAAGTAGAGAGGGTTACTTGTCCAAGAGTCCCCCCCCCTAAAATGTTAGAAATGGCCCATGGGGGGGGATCTGATAGGTGTACCTTATACTTTGGTCTTTAAAAATTCCCATAAATAAATGGTATCTTGATGTTGGCCAAGAATGTGCAAAAAGACTAATTTCTTTTATTTTTTTACTCCACAGTTTCCTTCCATGCCACAGAAATGGCAGACTGGGGTCGTACTATTATAATTATAAGGGGTTCAATAGTATTGTGATTGGCAGTGGTGTCGGCTACTTATGAATTTCTGTATATTGACGTGGGGAAGAATGGCTGAGTGTCCGATGGTGGAGTCATTGCCCAGACAGGCGTCTCCAGAATGGCAGCTTGGACTTGCCACCTCCAGAAGACAATGTGGAAGGACTCCCATTCATCTTCGTTGCGGATGAAGCTTTTGCGCTGGGGGACCATCTTATGCGGCCATTCCCGATGAGGACCCTCACCCTGGACCAGAGGGTTTTTAATTACTGGCTGGCCAGAGCCAGAAGAGTGGTGGAGAACATGTTTGGAATCATGGCCAGCCGATTCGGCCTATTTCTTACACCCATACACATGGCAGAGTACAAACTGAATCACATTATCCTGGCGTTCTGTGTTCTACACAACTTTTTACGGCAACATTCTGCCAGCTATGCTAGCTCAGTTGGGCCTGAGGCCGGAATTCAAAATTAACCAACCCTGACGGCGCTTGAAAGTGGCCGTCCTGGCTTGCCCCCCCGAGTGCCCGTGGTGTCCGGCTAAGATACCTTGAATACTTTGCGGGTAGGGGGGCTATCAATATGCCAGACAATGTGTAAAACCTTTTTCAAATAAATTTAAAAAAATAAGCAAATCTTTGGTGACATTTACTGCTTGTGTTTGTTTTAGCTGACCCAGACAGAAATGTGTTGAGTCCTGAAAATGGCGTGATTGTGTAACCTTACAAAGCACTGTTGAGTGTTATTTACTAAAGGCAAAGACACTTTGCACTACAAGAGCACTTGAAACTGCACTTGTAGTGCAAAGTGGATTTGCCCTTAGGAAATAACACCCATTGTCACAGAAAACACCAATTAGAGCACCACAAAAGTGTTGGAGCGTTGAGACAATAATCCACACATTCTTGATTATCAATCTTTTTAATACCTGCACAATCACATGTGCATTTAGAAAAGGTTTTTAAAACAAACCAACATGTTTGTTGTATAACAATTTTTGGGATCACATTAGAAAAAGTAGAAATGTCCATTTAAGATAAAACAGGCATGTTTAAAACCAACAAGAAAGACACAAATCTTGAACTTACAAAGTTCACATTTGGTAGAACTTGAAGGCAATATCAGACATGAGTATTTACAAACTGTGTTTGATATTGCGTTCAAATTTTGAAGATGCACACCAATTGCCGAATGTCAACATGTGCTAGCTGCCATCATGGGGGATCAAGGGACGTGTTTTGGGGGTAGAATTTTTAGTGTCCTTTGTCAAGCTTCAATACTTTACCTGTTTTGTTTCACAGATGGAGACACCCCTATAGTATATACTGGGGCACCTGTGTGGACCCCCTAATAAAAAGGGTGTTCTTGTGTCCCACACTAGTGCTCCAGCGTCCAGATGTGTAACCAGCTGCTGAGTGTCCTCTCCTTACACAGAATCTATTTTGCATTTCATTCTAGTAACAAACACATCTACACAACCAAATTAGTTTCAGACAAGTAGGCCCTAAAAAATGTGGGCAAATGCATATGGCCAAAACAATGGTGTTTTCTAGGCTGCACGAAAAATGTTTGATACGAACGAATAATGTGCCCATGTACATGAAAGTTCACATTTAGAAATGGATAACAGTTAAGAAAAGCACATGGAGCAGCACGAACTTAATAAACATAAAAAGAATCGGAACACAGGACAACTACTTACTTTTTTGCAGCACTCTCCGGATCTTTCGGTACTGCTCATACTCTCTTAATTTAAGGTTCGACCACCGTTTCCTGAGCTGATCTTTCGATCGTCGTACCCCGAAATTCCGGTGCAGACTCTTGACCACTTTCGCCATGAACTTGGCCTTTCTGACATTGGGGTTGGGGTAAGGTCCATACTTCACGTCATAGTTGGCCTTCTTCAGGATATCCACCATCTCCAACATCTCCCCAAAGGACAAATTTGATGCCTTAAATCGTCTCCTTCTGGATCCAGACATTTCAGGCTCTGGGTTTTCCTCCCCCTCCTCCTCGTTGCTGTAATTAGCACGCACCTGCTGTGTCTCCGCCATGTGCTCTTCCCCCACTGCGCCGAACGAAAAGGGGCGGGGAATAGACTATAAAGAATGTCAGGGGCGGGCGGAGTTACACGCATGCGCAGTGTGTATAAAGCGTAACACGCGTGCATAGTACGTACGATCTGTGAGCGGAGGAAGGAATATCGTAGGCGTTGTGAGAACGAAGGTAAGATCTAAACTTGGGCCTATACTGCTTCTAGATTGAGGCCTATATTGTAACTAGATTAGGAGAGTTTTGCCTGACATTAGGGTTTGTCTCGTGTTGTGTTTTGCAGGTAAAATGGATGGCTTCAATGACCACAACTTCCTCCCCCTGTTCATAGACAAGTACAGGGAGTTGCCCTGTCTCTGGCAAATGAAACATCCACATTATAATAATAAACAAAAGAGGCAGACAGCGCTGGAGAAACTTCTGGAGTTGGTGAAGCCGGTGGTCCCCACGGCAAACATCCCCTATTTAAAAACCAAAATTGGTGGCCTGAGGAGCACTTATCTTAGGGAGCGCAAGAAGGTCACGAATTCCCAGAGATCCGGAGCTGCAGCAGATGACATTTATGTCCCCAGACTGTGGTACTATGAGAGACTGCGATTTCTGTCAGACCAGACTGGAGTCAGGAAATCCCTCTCAATCCTTCCTTCCACTCTTCCTTCCACCCCAGCTGAGGCTTCCGATGTCCAACCTGGGAATTCCAGCCAGGAAGAAGTGGAGGAGCCCAGATGGAGTCAGGTATAGAATTCTTCTACAGATTTCTGGTCAATAAATAAATGATGTTTACTAGATGTTATTATTGATCACTAATTGCTGATTTAAGAAAGTGTTTTACATATCAATAGACAGTAGTGGCCAAAAATAATTGGGACAAGAATGAAAAATGCTGGGCTTAGAATGATAGTCTTTTATATTTGTTAACATTCAATTTGCAACAGTCATGAGCTGAAAATTGTGTGTGATTGATGAATATAAAACAATGTCACTTTTTCATACGCAGGAAGACCTCAGCCAGGACGAGGCTGTGGAATGTGGCAGCCAGGAGGAGGCGGGGGTTAGTGGCAGCCAGGAGGAGGCGGGGCTAATTGGCAGCCAGGAGAAGCCTGGGACCAGTCGGAGCCTGACCGAATTGCAGGTTCCTCCCCTCCGCCTTCCAAACAAAAGACCCAGGAAGGGGAGTCACGTGCAGGATTCAGCGCTCAGGCTCATTCAGGAGGCTTCTGCGTCCCTCAGAGCCTTACCCACTCCTGAAGAGGCCTTTGCCTGCATGGCTGCCACCAAACTGAAGGGCATGCAGGAGGGTCAACGCCTCATGTGTGAGAAACTTATTTTTAGAGTCCTAACTAAGGGGGTGAGTGGCGAAATCACACCCAATACCGATGTGATTGAGTTGGACCATCCTCCTCCTCCTCCTCCTCCTGCTGACACAACTCCACCACCACAGCCACAGCGTGGAAGGAAGCGTGGAAGGAAGACCAGAGAGTGATGGCCCTGGGTTCAGTCTGGTCTGACAAAAGATGCAGCCTCTTGTATGACCACAGCCTGGGGACACAGATATCATCTGCTGCTTTCAGGATCTCTTGGACTTCTGGACCAATTTTGCTTGAAAAGAATTGGTGTGTGCCCTGGGGGTCAAAGGCTTCACTAATTTCTGCTGTTTCTCCAGCGTTGCCTCCCTCTTTGTTTAGTTGTGAGCCCTTAATAAAGGAATTTTTGTTTCAATTATACTCGCCTATGTGTGTTTTCCTTAAAAAAAAACAGTTTGTTGGTGAGGAGGCAGGTACATTTCAAAATACAATGTGAAATTAACAAGGGACACCAACACCAAACAATCTCATTGAGATTAAATAATACAAGATATCAATGGTGTTGTGGTAACTTGACACCCAAAACACACACAAAAATATTCTGGAGTAAAAAGCAAAAAAAAGAAAAAAAAAACAGCCTTGAAAAAAATACAAACCCTCCCAAAAAAATAAACAGTCTTGAAAAAAATTTTTAAAAAAATGAAAAACAACCAAAAAAAAAATTGGTCAGATGTGACAAATCAAAATATATTGAGGGAATCCCGATAAATAATAAAGAAATACGTTTGTGAGAAGTCTGTGTGAATATGAGCAAGCAAAACTACTTCATTCTTCTCACATTATAAAGATGAACAGAGTGCGCTGTATTAAACTATTTAAAACATTGCAGCGTGACGAAAGTGCTGTATCCATTCCGAACGCTCATTTTACCAGACCGAGCTGTTCCGTCTCGGAATTTCTTCTGAGCATGCGTGGTAGATTGTGCGTCGGAACTGGCCACACATGGTCGGAATTGACGCGATCGGATTTTGTTGTCGGAAAATTTTATAGCGTGCTCTCAAACTTTGTGTGTCGGAAAATCCGATGGAAAATGTCCGATGGAGCCCACACACGTTCGGAATGTCCGACAACACGCTCCGATCGCACATTTTCCGTCGGAAAATCCGACCGTGTGTACGGGGCATTAGTGTTTTCCAGGCATTCCTATTTAAGAAAGAAAACAAATGCAGGTGCCTCTGAGTAGACTAATAAGTGTGTATTTAAAAAAATAACATAGCAATTTACATTAAAGTTTACAATTACAGGTACAGTTCTGGGTAAACGCTCAGCGAGGCAATCATCGCGTTGGTCTGACAGAGGCAAGTTGTCACGGCTGCTCTGTAGTCTCTCCTGGCCAGCAGTATGGTGATGTAGTGGAGGAGAGCTGGAGAGGAGGCTTGGGACGCACACTCTGGACCACAGAGCTGGTCGGGATGACGTTACAGGTGTGTTTGCGGCACTTTTCTGGGCTAACGCACCCTGGAGGTGGGAGGAATGCACGCTCCTTTTTCAAGCTCTATTTGTTCATTCCTATTAAAGTCTTTGGAGCCAAAAATGCGCAATTCTACTCCTAAAAAACTTATGTTGGTTTTCGAGGTTCAGGTGACAAGTGACACAATGCTCAGTTGAAAACAGCCTATTGAGGATAATGAGATTCTTCAACTTCAGCTTTATTGCAATACTAGAATCGGAAGACAAAATGCTTAGGTGTGAATGGAGGCTCAGACAGTACTTGCTGTATAAAAGTTCACTGATTATTTTTCTTGCTGTCTAGAGTTAGTCTATAACCTCAATTTTTATTAACCAAAAGAGTCTAGACAACATCTAAATAGAAAAATAAACAATCTAACCGACATTTAATTCTCCAAATGCACCACTCTATAAACAGGTGATAAAATTACTGGAAAGCCATTAAAAGCGGATCAGTACAAGGGAAAATTCGTGAATTTAGGGTTTATAGAGAGACTGAAAAGCAACTAAATATATGATAGACAGTCCTGATAACAACGCATAGATCACCGGTTTTGTAAATATAATGGTGACTTCAGAGCTTCCGTATTTTATAATGACATGAGTTCATCTAAACCAGCTTTGACCTCTTGGTTTGGAACAAGTTTATGAACCAGCTTTAGTGCTTTTGTAAAGTTTTGTGCATCACAGGAACTTTGTCCACCATGGGCTGACTCTGATGGATGGCTCTCCAGAAAGCTGAATTATCCTTGACTGAACGCAGATGGCCTAGTAAAAAAGGAATCGTTCCAACAGAGACTTTATCAGTTGTTAAAAGTTCAGCTGGGACCATACTTCCTTGTCGCTGGGCCGAGACAGCAAGCCTTCTGTTTCAGCACCATATCACATATTGTCCTAATGAATCCGCACAGTACACTAGAGGCCAGATAAACGGAGTGATATTAATGAATTTTGGCAGGATGGGTATGGTGCACTGTTACCAGGATGCTCAGCCAATCATCTCTGGAGGAAAAATATTTCCTTATGATTATCTTGCTACATTATTTTAGTTAGTTTGTGTTTGATTAATTTAGATTTTTCCAGCCTTGCTATGACCTAGACAAAACTATTTTATATATCAAGTAGTAAAAACAGTTGTCTTATAGCAGTTAATGTGTTGGAGAAATGTAAGTCTATAAGGTCTCCTAATACTGGCTACCAGTTTTGGCAATGCTGAACTCCACGCAATCAGCTCAATACACATACTGTATATGAACTGTATTCTCTGTCAAAGGATTTGTATTCTGTTCTTCAGCCACTTTTGTAAAAAAATACACATTCTGCCAGACAGCCTAGCCAGGAGAGTGACACCGCTTGGAGTTAAAAGCCAACTATGGGCTTACCAGTTGTCATTTATTCATCCTGGAACAGGAGTGATCCTGGATCGGTAATCAAGTCAGTCTGCAGTGGACAGGGCCAGAGATTGGGTGAGTCCTGCAGCCAGAGATGCTTTTTTCCCCCTTTTTTTAATGTGCTGGACATTAATTATTTTTACTCAATCTGGAATAAGGTGCTTGAGTCCAGGGTGCCATTTTGAACTCACATCACAACACTTCACCCTAGTACAGAGGCTCTAGTAGAACTGCTGCAGCTCTGTGCCCAGCCTCTCACTGAAGCAGTAGATTCCTGCTATAGTGATCTTTTGCTTACTGATTGCAGCCAGCAGTAGAGCACAATTAAAAGTGATCTTCTAATAAAAAAATTCACTACCAAAATGAATGATGTTGACTCATCTTGATGACATTTGTGTTTATTCACAAGCATCAAATGCTCACATAAGTGTAGCACTCTCTACTTTAGGTAGGTGCTAGAAGTAGGTTTTTGTAAGTGCAGGTAAATTTAATCTGGGCATTCTGAACTCTTGCTCAAAACTCCTGCATTAATCAGTAAAGTGTGCCTGGAAGTGTCTGCTGTTGCTCGGGTTGATCAAGGTCATCCGGAGGGTGCCTGTAGGTAGGACTGCACTAAAATTGTTCCCTTCAGTAGGACATTGGCTATAAACTTTATTGTTGCTACCGGCAACAACCGGACAAGTTAGTGGCCATTTGCTCCCAGTTGCTCGGGCACAGTTGGTGCCGAGCGACATGCCTGGACAAGTCCTGCTAGCATCAGCATGCCTGCAAACTTTAGTACGTCTAATAAAGGGTTACAGCAGCTTGCCCAGGGAGGAGTCTGCCTATCAGCTCCACAGGCGCCAGCCTGTATGGAAGTGAGGGGGCGGTGCCACGCCCTGGAAAAGTCCGAAAGTTTCCTGCTAGCAGCAGACACCACAAGGCAGAGGGGTAATCGTTTCCTCCCATCACTGACATGGGTACCGGAGCAGACGCTGGTGGACACTGGCATTCGATTGGAGCACCGCGGGGGATTTGCCCTGGGGATGGTAGATGGGACAGAGCATCTCTGTCTACTATGTCCTGAGTGCCAGATACCATCAGGCATCCAGAAGAGGACCATTCACACTGTATATAGGTTTTTTTTCTTCCCTATTGTTCTGTTAGCAGGTTATAACCCCCTTCTGACAGAACAAAATACAGGAAAAAAAAGAAATGTGTGTGTTTATGCTTTATATTTCTGTTGGCAGGATGCTAACCCCCTCCCAACAGAAATAATGTATAGTGTACAGTTAGGTCTGAGAAGAGGATGTACTTTTTTTTGGTCTTTGGTCTTTCTCAAGGGAGAGATGCTCTGGCCTTAATGTATATACTGTTAGCTGCAGGGATTTGTAGTTAGGAGTGCCTTATTCAAACTGTACATATGTAAATGCCTATCAGAGATTTATATCTTTGTACGTAATTTATTTGTACAGTTCCCCATCCAAGTTATTTCCCTTTTTCCCTTCCAACTTATTTTATGGGATGCCCTTGCTCCTGGGCCCAGGAGCCACTTTTTTCAAATTTTTCCCAGCTGAGGGACCAGCTGGTTTTGGGTGGGGGTGAGTGTAGCACCCTCTACTTTAGGTAGGTGCTAGAATTAAGTTTTTGTAAGTGCAGGTAAAGTTAATCAGGTCTAAAAGTAGTAGCAGTAAAATAGACCTGTTTGTTTTTATCTGTGTGGGCTGGGAGTGGCTCAGAGTAGGCTGGTGACTCACAGATAGCATCATCTTTTTGGTTACCTCCCTTCTACTTCCAGAGGATTCTAGAAGGAAGAGAGGTGGCATTGTCTGGGGTGTTCTAAGGAGCACTAACCAATCCCCAACCTGGGTTGGCAAGGGGCAGGCCTCCTTAAATACCTGGGGTCAGCCCAGCTGGGGAGGAGTTGTTGGGTGGAAGAAGCTGGAGATGGAGCACTAGGTTGTCGGGGCCTTTGAGACACTCCCCAGTCTGGGGGGGGTGATCTTGGGCCTGAGGGGTTCGGGCGCAAGTCGGGGCCTTGCGGAGAAACAAAGAAGGGTCTGAACTAGGGTGCCCACGTGTCCCGGATTGCCCGGGACATTCCCGCAATTGGCAGGTCTGTCCCGGGTCCCGGGCACCTTCATTCCGGGACAATACAGTGTCCCGGAATGGAATTGACAGAGGGAGCAAACCCCACCATAGCGCTGGCGCTCGTCTGCCTCCAGCTCCACCCGAGACTCTAGTCATTGGTTGCTATAGCCGCCTGGAGTCTACCAACCAGTGACCTCACAGCCGTGACTCTGCCCAGCATGCAAAGCAGAGGAGAAGTTAACTTTCTCCTCCTCCGCACCTAACGCTGTCCACCATGCCGGACAAAGCTGTCAGCGGGGGGCAGCTCTAAATACACTAATCCACCAGCACTGCAGTCAGTCGGGGTTACCATCTCCGCAGCTCTGCCCCTGGATGTCTCCCTGCCTCGTAACACAGAGCAGACCGAAGCCGCCTCCCCCTCCTCGGCTATTTACAAGTACACGGAGAGGGAAGAGGGACACCGCTGTGCATTCCTGGTGCTGATCTGAGGTCTGTTCTAAGCTTATATTATGTGTATGTAGATGGACAGAGGAGGGACAGGGATAGTGACCAGGAAAAGGGTAAAAAGTGCCCCCCCAGCACGTTTCTGACACCCACCTCTCCACTAGCACAAGTGGAAGGGAGGGTCTGTACTGTGGGGGGTTCTCTACTTAGTGGGGGGTCTGTACTGTGGGGGGTTCTCTACTTAGTGGGGGGCCTGTACTGTGGGGGGTGTACTTAGTGGGGGGTTCTGTACTTAGGGGGGTCTATAATGAGGGAGGGGGGTCAGTACTGAAGGGGGTCTATAATGAGGGAGGGGGGTCCATACTCAAGGGGGTCTATACTGAGGGAGGGGGTCCGTACTCAAGGGGGTCTATACTGAGGGAGGGGTCTATACTTAGTCAGGGGGGTCTATACTGATGGACAAGGGGTCTGTATTTAGTGGGGGGTCTATACTGAGGGGGAGAAGTCTGTACTGAGGGAGGGGAGTATATAGCTAGCACTAAAGACTTTTCTATTTGTTGCTACACTTAAGGGGTCCGCGGTCCCTGCCTGCAAATGGCAGTTGCTATGGTCTGATAGACTGGGGTAATCTTGTAGAGTTGGGCCTACCATGTGCTAGCTGTACCAGGAACCAAGTATTGTACAGGAGAGAGAGGAACAGTCTACAAATAAGCGTTGTGCTGGAGGAGACTGGGATTCTAGAAGTGTAAATAGAGGTTCCAACTGATCATTTTATTGTTTCCATTATTGATCCTGGACATCCCATAACTTCCCTTACCCTATCCAAGTTCAAAATCCCTCGATAAAAACACAAAAACAAACATACGGACTGTTCATTGTCTCCAGAGTGACTGGGAAGTGAATGCCAGGCTGGGCAGGGTGATGGGTGGACCACAATATCCAGCAGCTCCTACAGGGGTACCGTTACATAAGTAAAAGCAAACTCATCCGAATGTTTAGCAAATGCAAACCCTGGAAAAAGCCACCATTATGCTAATCTGTGCTCTCGTCAACCTGACTTAATCCTATTCTAATATTATGCTACCAATTTACGTAACCCATTTTCGGTTCAAAGATACAAAATTGTTTAAACATTAACATTATTGGTTTTAATAATCTGATTTTATCTATGTACAGTATAAATATACTTCAATGATGTTAAAGATTTCCTTTTAAATAATCTAGTTTGTGCCTTTGATGCTTTGAACCTTCTTGAAGCTATGAAAAGACAAACGCATGCATAGTGGAAGTGCTTTTTCCAGCTGTCATGCCTCTATTATATTTATTCAACACAGAGCTAATAAATCCTATGGTTTTCCTGACCTCCTTAGAGGATGAACCATGTAAGAATATGCAGAGCTTGACATTCTACAAATATTTTCAGGTTATGTGGATAATGAGCCTCTCCAGAGACCTTCTATACTCTTTGCTACAATGGATAGTGGCATTTATTACAAAAGTAGCATTGACACCTGGGTAGATGCCATTTTCCAGGTCTACCATGTAAAATTACATTTACTCCGGGGTAATCTTGTAGCGAAACATATTTCAACATTCCCAGGGAAGACTAATTAACGTTTTCCTATTTACATCAATGTTCCTAGGATCAATGCTAAGGCACCATTTTAAAATGCCCCTCTGAATAAGCCACCTTCCACCCACCGACCACCTAAATAAAGGTTTGTATTTAGCATAAACCATAAATGGGCCTATGCATAGGAAAGAAGGGTTACAGGAGACAGCACCAGAAAGAATATTTTTGTCCTTTGGCTAGATTTTGGTACTTATCAGTAAATGAAACAGAAGACCTCCTGTGGGGGTCATTTTATTTTTTTACTTTCTTTGCCCCATTGGGGAGATTTTCATTCACTTGCTGTTTTGAAGATGCTACAGGAAGTGAGAAGAAATCTTTTCAAAGTTAGCTAAATGCTCCTTTTACATAGTTATCACCAGAAAAGCCATCCCCATTGTATTATTTCCCCTTACCTCCTTTTCTGGTGACAACCCAAAAATGTTGTTATAAATCAGCACCTGTCTACAGGTAATGGTAACTTTAGATTGTATAAACAGACGGGAACCCCAAAGTAAAAACAGAAAGGTTAGAGCCAGGGGCGTACCTAGAGCATTTGGCACCCAGGGCGGATTCTATATCTGGCACCCCCTCCTCATCACTGATCATGCCTGTACGCACTCAGCCCCCTCATACTTGTACGCACTCAGCCCCCTCATACCTGTACACATTCAGCCTACCCACCTGTACACACTCAGCCCCCTCATACCTGTATGCACTCAGCTCCCTCATACCTGTACGCGCTCAGCCCCCTTATATCTGTTTGCACTCAGCCCACCCACCTGTAAGCACTCAGCCCCCTCATATTTGTATGCACTCAGCCCACCCACTTGTACGCACTCAGCCCACCCACCTGTATGCACTTAGCTCCCTCATACCTGTACACACTCAGCCCATCCACCTGTATGCACTTAGCCCCCCCATACCTGTACACACTAAGCCCACCCACCTGTATGCACTCAGCCCCCTCATACCTGTACACTCTCAGCCCACCCACCTGCACACACTTAGCCCCCTCATACCTTTAAACACTCAGCTGCCCCTCCCCCTCCCCTCACACCTGTAGACACTCAGCTGCCCCCCTGACACCTGTAGACACTCAGCTGCCCCCCCCCCCCCCCACACCTGTAAACACTCAGCTTCCTCCCCCACGCCTTTACATACTCAGCTGGCCCGCACACACACACACACATCTGTAAACACACACATAGCTCTGCCCCCCGTACATAAAAACCTCCTCCTTTGTACTCACAGCCCCCACTTGTAAGGTGGTCTTCCCAGGGCTTTTTTTCTCAGAGAATAGGTGCAGGAACTCAACCAAGCCGCCACACTCACATACCTGCCAAATGGCATCAAAAAGTAGCTCTTCCCTCTGCATACAACCCCCCCCCCTCCCTCCACTGCCCTCATTTTCTCCCCCCTCCCTAAAAGCTCCACCATCTGTCATATATCTTACCTTTGTTCCAATATTAAGCTGAAACACCTATCCGGCTGAAGTACCTTCCAGCATACTATACTATACTACAGTCACTTGCAAGGGAGATGCAGTAGGAGCATCAACAACTGGTCACCAGGGAAAAAATGGAGACCACAGAGGGTGCGGCCTACCACGCACCCTCTCCTGCCCATGACTGCATTGAACCCTGAGCACCTGTTCTGTATCTTCCTTGTCCCTGTCTGGCACTTAGTGGGATCTGCGCAGGAGATCTGACCTGTGGGAGCTAATGGGAGATAAGCTATCACTTGTAAACGCAGAAGCTGGACTTCAGTGTTACCAAGTGATAGTGGTGAGCAGGGAGCAGAAGACCTGAGCCAGAGGTGATGGAACTGAGTTTCCACCTAGTTTCTGTTGAAAAAAAGCCCTGGGTCTTCCTTGTCCCAGGTCTTGATTCCACATGTCCCTGTGTAAATAAATTGCTGGCAGCATACACGAGGGGCACACATACATGAAGCAGCCAGAGGTGGCAGTATAGAGCCGGATTTGAGCTCAGTGACACTGAACAACAGACGCTGCACACTCGCATGAACACAGAGTGCCAGCACAGCTACAGAACACCTCCTGCAACCACCACTGCCTTGTCCCGGCTCTGATAGCTGGCCTGACACCCCCCCCCCCCAATTTGTGGCACCTGGGGTGAAACCCCCCCCCGTAGGTACGCCACTGGTTAGTGCATTAATATGCAGTAAAGTTCTTGCAGAAAGTTCAGCCATCACTGAGTGGGGCACAGCTTCTGTCCATGTCAATGGTACACAAAACATGTAGACGAAAATAGGGACAAAAATTATAGACCAGTCACGTTTCATAACTTTTTATTACAGTTTAAGCAGCATATTTACAATTATCGGCCACAAAACCAGTGCAGCCCTCACAAATATCAAACTGCTTCCTGGATTTGAACATGACACCTTCCCTCTGAAATATCTTACATTAGATATTTTTTTAGAGCATAACTATCTAGCTTTTGGCCTTCTCATAATGTCAGGGATGGGGGACTGTAGTATGGAGCTTCCCTTAGGGTACTCTTAATATCTGCTAAGTAGCCCACAGTGGCCTTCAAGCATATAGCTGGAATCCGAGCCCTTTTCACTTAATTATCTGGACAGTGCTAATCTAGACATTTATGCTCACTTTATCTCTATCTGAAGTCACAGAGCTAATTGTCTTCAAGAAATCAATAAGACATTTTCCAGAGATAACTTGTGCCATGGAAATTTTGAAAGCAAGTTTGGTCCCCAAGCATAATTAACAGCAGATTGCCTGCTCCTAATAAAAGCTGTAAAATAAATTAAAGTCTACAAAAAATAATTCTTCAATGCAACATTTTATAATAAAAATACAAAAACATTCCACCCGCTCACACTTGCACACTTTCAGGAATGGTAATCTATTGCTAGACTTCTTTATGTCCCAGACATAGGGGTTGATTTACTAAAGGGAAAAAGACTGTGCACTTTGCAAAGTGCAGTTGCCCTCTTCAAGAGCAGTTGCTCCAGAGCTTGGTAAATGAGCAGAAGCTCTGCTGACTTCTATCATCCAATCAAGCAAGCAAAAATGCAGTTTTTTTAATTTTCCTTGCACGGGATTGGGTACTCTTTGCAAAGTGAAGCCTTACCCCATTTACTAAGCTCTGGAGCAATTGCACTTGCACAGGGCAACTGCACTATGCAAAGTGCACAGTTTTTTTGCCTTTAGTAAATCAACCCCATAGTCTACTGGGGCATCACTGGAATGTTCACCAACCTTTTCAAAGGGAAAAAATTGTAGAAGAACCTTGCTAGTGATATACAGTAGTGGTCCTAAACTTCACAACCTTCTAAATTAGAGCTACAAAGGTGGAAAAATGGAAGCTTGGGGTGTGTCCAGAGTAATTCAGCTTTAAATTCTAGATTATACTGAAAATATTATAGCTAAGGTTTGATTATTTTCTGTGATACCCACCCCTCCTTTCATTTACCCACTTTTATAACCCTGTTTAATACTCATGTGATAACTCGGATATGGAAAAGTAACCTTGAAAACATCAAAATGTTAAATCTGACTAAGCACAGTGAGAAAATAATTCCAGTTCTTAGTACTGAGTCTGACACTGTAACACATAACACATGGGATCCAATGAGCTTTTTAACATGCAACAATAAAGCCTAGGGTAGGTTGAAAAAAAAAAAAAGTTCCCATCATCGGATGAAATAACTAATATGTTTCCATTCTAAAGTTGTATATGCACATACATTAAGCAGCTTTCTCTCAATTTCACTTGAAAACCAAAATATTTAAATATATTCAATTAAAGAAGCACAAAGAACAGAAATGGCATGTATAGTAATCTATCCGTTCAGTAAAAAGTCATCATTTTCTGATTTAAATGAACCAAGTTAACTCTAAGTTGTATTGAAACTGATCAGGAATTGAAAATTAGAACCATTTATACACCACAGCTTGAATTAAAATTACATTTTTTTTTTTTGTATTGAATTGATTAGGGAAGTAAAAAAAACCCTAGCTCGTATCTGTGTCCCTTTGGAGAGATTTCTCCTCATTTTCTGTTCTGGTAACACAACTAGGAAGTGAGAGTAAATGACTTCAAATTAAGGGAAAATCTCATTTCAGAGAGGTGTCAAGGAAACAAATCTCCCTAGTGGAAGATGTCTCTCTATTCCTGTCGAATGACAACTATAACATTTTGGATTTCACATCACATTCTTCCACTATGGCGATGGTCTTCCTGACAAATAGCAAGAGTGAATCTCCCCAGCGAGGACACAGACATCAATAAAAGTTTGACAGGGGTTGCAATCTTTTCCTACTGTAAATGAAAAATGAAAGAAATTGGGCTATACATACATTTTAAACATATCAAAGTATGGACTCCAGGCAGAATTATTATTGGTTATTGTTGGATGGACGCTAGCATTGTGAAGGACACACCTACTTCTCACATACCCACAGGTCTCCAGCAGAAATATCCATCTCCTGTAATGACCCTTTGGGATGGAATAGACATAGAATCTGGGGCAGGGTATGACTAGCCTGTTTTACATAAAGCCAAAATGCTGCAGTAATATTGGTCTCTGAACAAAGAATACAAAATAGCTGGGCTCTGAATGATAGAGCCCCACATGTATATATATGTAACCAATGGCCTGGTTTACAAAAACAATGTAATAGTAGGCTGGTGTAAAGAGCAACAGTTGTCCAAAGAAGTTGGTTTATGTTTGAAATGATTTAGAGTTTCAGCCCCAGCATGCACTTCACCACACCACCCATAATGAACAACAAATTATCTGTTTTCTATTAGAATCAATGTAGGAAACCGATAGCCATACTTACAAAAATGTTGGTTATGTTATTATCAAATGTGTTTCCCAAAAATGCTGAGGTTTAACATATAAATCTGTTTGACTTAAAGATCATGACAATCATTGAAAAGGAATAAAAATACACTGGTTCCTTTTATGTCTCAATATGTCGTGTAGGACGAAGTATTTCACTAATGTCTGAATGTTTAAACAGTGTCACAGACAAAGTTCAGAATCCAGGGAGAATAGGACAGTCCGGGTGACTGCAGTAGTGTACATGAGGGTAGAGGGGCAGAATAGGGTACTGACCATGGGGGAAGAAGGCCAAGTAACTGATTGACTGCGGCGCTGAAACTCCAGGTGAAACTGGGAAATACCGGTGATCACATGTCGGAGAGGAGATCCCGGGAGAGTTATGTGTGTAAAACAGTGAAAGAAATTAAAAAAAAATATTTGTTCCTAGAGTGTGGATGTTCTGTTCCTATTTCTACCCCTGACGTTCCTCATTTTGAAAGACTGGTTGTCCTTGCTACACTGGTCTTCTAAACCATTGGGCCACTCATTTATGTTATCAGAACAGACCATAAATTCTACAAACTAGCACAAGTTTTGGTGATTTTTTTAAAGCATTCTCTGCCTGGTCCAATATTTTATAATCTCATAGTTTGATTTGGAACAAACATTTTCCAGATAAAATAAATATACTGTAGACATTAAGAATTTAGCTGTTGTATCACTCTGCTTTGGTCCTTAGACTAGTGTTAGGTTGGGGGGTTTGATAGAGGAATAGGCTTGACATTTGGGGTTAGGCTGAGCATTAGTGCAAGGGTTAAGGAGTAAATAAAGGACTAGGGAAGATTGAAAGGTGGGGGGGGGGTGTATTAGTAACATGAATCATGAGTTAGGTTTTTGGAGTTGACTACTGCCATAAGAAAGTATTGTATGTGCAATAATACTCATGTGATAACACAGATAGTTCCAGAAACATGTACACTTTTATGTTCACTTTGTGTGAATGCAACAAGTGCTCCAATATCTGGAAGCCCATAATAAGGATAGTCTTGCAAATTTAATTGCATGGTTTTTACATGATGCAGATGATATTAAATGGAACCAAATTTACTGCCTATTCAAAAGATCTGAGATTTTTGGTGACTACTGAAATACCATGTCTTTTGCATTAAGACATGCTCCAGAATTGTTTACAGGTTTGTATAGCTCAAGGTGCTATAATATATTTCCCTTTTTTTCACCATTGTTAGGTGAAGCCTTTGCAATTGAAACTATGAACAACATCAATGTTTAGTAATTCACCTGGAAAAAGTGGTGGCTTTGATATCACACCATGACATGAGATAACCAATACACATTTGTTTTTCATGCTGCATACAGCACCACATCCTCACTGGTTAAATAATTAACAAACAGCACAAAGATAACAAGGCCAAACATAGCCATTCACTAGACAATTTGTCCCACCAATTAGCAGAACTTTCTTTGCAAACTGTCTCTCGTACAATGGCAGTACAGAATCCCACTTCTCCTGTAACATGCCAGGAGCCCTCCAGTTGGTTGTTTTGGAAGCTTTATTTATAATGTAGTAGAGGTTTAAGTCCACTGGGGTCTTTGGCCCCACCACCTAAAGAGCCAGTTGTAGCTTGGTCATATTTCTCTGGTGCATGTTGTGATGGCGGACCAACTCGTCTGACCTGGCAAACTTCTTCTGACAGCTGGGCCATCTACAACTGAAAGGCTTTTCACCTGTTGACACAAAAATGTCCAGTTATCATGAAGGAAAACCTTATCAGCATGAATGTACAAATAGGACAAAGTAGACATATGGCTAAATGTATCTGTACAGACTGAATTAAAGTTGTCTGATATGACTAATTTTGACATGTTTGCTTGATGTGTAGTGTTATGAAAAGTTAAGCCAGATGTTCTTGGATTGTTGGCATCTAAAAAAAAAGTCAGTCAGTATTTCTATGTGTTGTAAAAAGAAAGTGTAATGCCCTGTACACACGGTCGGACATCGATCAGACATTCCGACAACAAAATCCTAGGATTTTTCCGACGGATGTTGGCTCAAACTTGTCTTGCATACACACGGTCACACAAAGTTGTCGGAAAATCCGATTGTTCTGAACGCGGTGACGTAAAACACGTACGTCGGTTCTATAAACGGGGCAGTAGCCAATAGCTTTCGTCTCTTAATTTATTCTGAGCATGCGTGGCACTTTGTGCGTCAGATTTGTGTACACACGATCAGAATTTCCGACAACGGATTTTGTTGTCGGAAAATTTTATAGCAAGCTCTCAAACTTTGTGTGTCGGAAATTCCTATGGAAAATGTGTGATGGAGCCTACACATGGTCGGAATTTCCGACAACAAGGTCCTATCACACATTTTTCATCAGAAAATCCTATCGTGTGTACAGGGCATTATGCCGCGTACAGATGATCATACATTCCGACAACAAAACCGTGGATTTTTTTCAGACGGATGTTGGCTCAAACTTGTCTTGCATACACATGGTCACACAAATGTTGTCAGAAATTCCGTATGTCAAGAACAAGTTTTGTTGTCGGAAAATTTGAGAGCCAACCCCCAAACAGTTGTTGTCGAAAATTCCGACAGCAAATGTCCGATGGAGCATACACGCTGTCAGAATTTCCGACAACAAGCTCACATTGAACATTTGTTGTCGGAAATTCCGATCAGGTGTACGCGGCATAAGTGTGCAGTCTGTATGGTGCCATGGACCAGTTTTACCATTTGTTGTTGGAATAAAAAATTGGGTGTCAAAGAACTGATCCTGAACAGCAAAATTAAATCCTATATTTGTGAAAAGTTAAGACAGTAAATTCTGAGGATGAGCATATAAATCATTTTTAACTGTAAGGATTTCTTCTCATTTGGGACTACTTACTGCTGGGAGCTTAAAATCCTGAAATAGACTGCAGCATATTCTTCAGGGATTTCAAGTCTTCACCTTTCCCGGGAGGCAGCAGTGAAGCAAGGAGACTTCACCCACACCATCAGGAAATGTCAGAAGTTGAGAATAAAATAATTCCTTTTTTTGTAAAAACTTAAAAAAAAATGTCTTTAAACTATTAAAGAATATATCAACCCAAAGGGGGTTAATTACTAAAGGCAAAGCCACTTTGCACTACAAGTGCAAACTACAAGTGCACTGAAAGTGCACTTGAAAGTTTAGTCACTGTAAACCTGAGGGGGACATGCAAGGAAAATAAAAAAAATGCATTTTAGCTTGCACGTAATTGGATAATAAAATCAGCAGAGCTTCCCCTCATTTCAGATCTACCCCTCAGATATACAGCGACTGCACTTCCAAGTGCACGTTCAGTGCAATTTCAAGTGCACTTTGCACTTATAGTTTGCACTTGTAGTGCAAAGTGGATTTGCCTTTCGTAAATAACCCCCAATATGTCATATTCCTGATATATGCCTGCTGTGCCATGTACTTGTATGAAAAAGTATCCTGTTCTCTTTGTATTGCTTCCTTTGTGTGAAATATCTGGTGTTCCTGCCAGTCCCTCTGCTTTCCTATTAAAAACTGAGCACGGGAGCACAGCACAGTCACTTCTCTATCTGTGCTGAGAACTGAGCCTGCTTTCTTTCAATGACCAGACTTGAGCTTACACACCCACCCCCCCCCCCCCAACCTCCCCCCACATTCACTGGAAAGAGGGTATGTGATCACTTATAAAAAAGGGGGAAAAGGTATTTATAATGTTTTTTATATGTATACACAAATGTTTTGCCCTTCCTTTATACTGAAGGGACCTTTGATTTTCATGGAAGGTCTGCTTTGAAGTGACCCTGTGTTATACCCATGCAGGACAAAGCAACAAATTAACCTAAAGCATACCGTATGTATAGCGAAAACCTGTTTTTGGATAGAGTAAAGTAGTATGCTGTGCTTTCTCCCAGTTTCCCACTACAGGACACAGGACAACGTAGTGGCATGGGGGGCAAGTCAATCAAACCATTAAATGCAGCCGGGGACAAAAAAATGGAAAAATTTGTAAAGTGTTGGGTTCTACAGGAATCTGAGATAGCAGTTTATCTTCACTACAGCAGAGGTTAGTGAGGAAGGCAGCAGGATAAGTGTAAGTTTAATGTCGTATTTGTAAGGAGGCCTTTGTTGTATAGTTTTATTTTAGAACCAGAATTTATTTTAATAGTTGGGTTAAGTGTTAAGGTTAGAGTATAATTAAAGCAGACCTTGCAGTCTAATGCAAGGTCAACATATACTGTCTGGGCCCTCTTTGAAGGTCACTTGATGTTACCAAGTGCAAAATGTACCTGTAAAGGAAAGAGTTAAATTCATACATGCCTTAACCCCTTCTTCCACATTGCTGGGTATTTTCTGGAAAATGCAGAGCAGATGAAATCTCAGGAGATGACACTCCAGTACATTGCAAGAGATTTTTGTCATGAGATTTTGGCTCCTCAGTATTTCCCGGGTTCTATCCAGAACAGTGGTGCCCCCCTAATCCATTCGCCCAGCCCCTAATCTATATGTAGGGTGCCAGATGCATAGATTCCAATGGTTTTTTTTTTTTGTTGTGTGACAATAGTGATTTAATATTCGCTATTGTCTTCCTGACTCTCCTCCCTGCCAATCAGGAAGCGGGTCCTGAGACCCGATTGCCCAGAAAGTCTTAGGGCTCCCGGCCAACCGGGTCTCAGGACACACTGCCTGTTTGGCCGGGAGGAGAAGCAACGGGATCCATACGATGGTGAAAGCCCAGAACTCAATGTCCGGGTCCCGCCTGCAGAATCCCCTTATCTACAAGACAGGTCGGAGCCTTCCAGTCTGTCTCCCGCATGGGGTGGGGTAATTGCCACCTTCCCGACCATCTCCAGCGCGAGGGGGGTGGCATCATTTTGCTGCCTCCCCCCTAAAATATTGAGCACCAGCTGCCACTGATCCAGAAGGATTCTGATTTCATCCTCCTCTAGACACAGGGAGTAGAAGATGGGGATAAGATACGTATATACCTACCTTTTATATATACTTTCTTCTTTGCAGGTAGATTTTGCACCTGGGGATATTGGGTGAAATTTAAACGGGGAAGGGGCCAAGACAGTTTATGTCGACCCTGCTAATTACTGCATCGTCCGGTCCACTTTAGTTTAGGGTAAGGTTCAAAGTCAACGATTAATTTAGTGGTGGAGTTTTTAGGCTTTGGGTGAGGTAAGGATTTAGTTTGAGATGTAGACTAAAGATCAAATTAAGGTTAGGGATTTAACACTTTTTTTAAACTATGCAGGCTCTCGCCGCTGAAATCAACAAACCAATTAAAGTATGTCAAAAGCCAAAACGATTTTAAAATAGTGGAGGGAAACAGGAATTGGAAATTTTGCATTGAGATATACTGTACTTCTAAATATTAGTCCACCAAAAACTTATATTTTATATTTTTTACTTATATTTTTCTGAAAAGCTGGACTATCGAATCACCTAAATGTTTTTATTTGTCACCCCACTTATGGTATCTCTGCCTTATAGCCCCCAGAATTGCTACCAGAACAATTACAAGAGGATATCTACCCTCCCTTTTTATGACTGTATGACAAGTATGTGGTAAACACTAATATACATCCCTGCTTGCTCAGAAACAAAAAGATTCCAAGATGAACAGGGACCGATAAATATGTAGAAGCCATATATCATATCCATAGTGTCCACTAATGAAAATATGTCATTGTCCCTTTGATAACTTCTGTAAGTGTTATGTTAAAACATTATTATCAGACACATTTTACTATATTTAGTGAACACAGAAATTATAAACAGCAAGAAAATTCAAGAAAATATAAATGTGAATAAAGGTTTACGCACTTGTTTTACCTGTATGAGTCCTGGTATGTGTCTTTAGGTGGTCAGACCGTGAGAACTTTCTCTGGCAAGTTTTACACTGGAAAGGTTTCACACCTGAAGACAGAATTAGAGGATTTCAGGTATATGCAAACCCTAACATCTTTTATTTGCTTCCTATCCACTCTATGCTGAAATCTTATCAGACTTTCCCGATTCACCTCTGCTGGGCTACAGACTATTTCCCCCATGTTAGAGAGATAATGAGAGGAAGATGTGTTCTGAAGTCCTGTCTTAGGGTAACAATGCTGTTTCTCCATAAATACAGTACAGTGAGTGAGTGTTGTCACCCTAGGACAGGAAGTGAGTTACTGGTGTGATAACCAGTGTTAAAAAAAAAAGGTGTAAAAAGCCTGAAAAAAATAAAATGAATGCAACCACCACATCTGAGGTCTGTTAAAGTGGAGGTCCCATGACCATTCAATTTTTTTTTTTGTAGTCATTCAGACACTTTCCCAATCATAAATTAATACTCACTGTTTGGGTGTTTTAAATCTGCTGCTGTCCGTTTTCGTTTGTAAGAAGTAATTATAAAAAGTGATCCTGGCCGTTCCCATCTTGCTTGTGGGCATGTGATTTCCGGGATCCGGTGAAGCTCCCAGCATTCACCGCTCGTTCCCGCGCATGCTCAGTGTTTACGGCAAGCAGCGCCGTAAACTTCCGGGTTGCCATCAGAATGGACTTCATCGTCAGAAGTTCCCGCCCCGTTACGATGACAACCAAACAAATACAAAAAAAATCGCGTCACTTCCTCTTTCGAAATCCTGCGAGAACTCGCGGCAGGCCTCCGCAATGACTCCTGGGAACAATGACACGAGCTCCCAGGAGACAGTGCGGCACACAGGAAATGATGGAATACCCGCAAAATACCCGCCCATATCCGCAGTGGACACATACAGGAAGCAGAGATGAACATGAGAAAAACACAGGTACACTAGAAAAAAAAAAATGTTCCATTTATAACTGAATACATTGCTGTAATGTGATTGAGCAAAAGTTGTAAAACAGGGTGGACCTCCGCTTAAGCTGCAATATATTACGGTTTTGTTATTGGATTTAAACAGCAAAGGGCTTCCCATTGTGGATTCCTGTAGTGAAGCTCAAAATTTTTTCTCCACATTATACTCTAACTTTGAGTATGGATGAACAAAGTGATTTTGGCAATCAAGTTTTCTTTAGGTTTATGATTTGGGAGAAATTTGTCCCCAATTGTTGTCTTTGCCTTATGCAGCGTACACACGGGCTTTTCGACCGGACTGGTCCGACGGTCTATCCGACGGACTTTCGGCTGACTTTCCCAACTTGCCTACACACGATCACACCAAAGTCCAACGGATTCATACGTGATGACGTACGACCGGACTAAAATAAGAAAGTTTATAGCCAGTAGCCAATAGCTGCCCTAGCGTCGGTTTTTGTCCGTCAGACTAGCATACAGACGAGTGGACTTTTCAACCGGACTCGAGTCCGTCGGAAAGATTTGAAACATGTTTCAAATCTAAAGTCCGTCAGATTTTTGACCGAAAAAGTCCGCTGCAGGTCCGATGAAGCCCACACACGGTCGGATTGTCCGCCAGATTCGGTCCGTCGGACCAGTCCGGTCGAAAAGTCCGCCCGTGTGTACGCGGCATAAGTGTTGGTGATAATCACAATGAGTGTTTTGATGTCTTAAAATACATTGAATTCAATGGGAGATGAATTTTGCCAAAGTTAAAGCGAAACTAAACCCTCCTATCCTTTACAGCCAAGGAAGTTGCCATCTTAGCCCCTAATTGATCTGCAGTTACTGTGGTGCTATACATGTGATCGGGTATGACACCAGCCATTCGATGGCTTGCCAGTTTACTTGACAGCACAAGCAAATGTGATATTTACCAATCATGGCATGCTTTAAATGTAACTGAACACATGTAAATCAATGGGTTTAGTTCTGCTTTAAATTAGTAATTTTGCAGTAAACTCAGTTTCGATGTAATAACTTCATGCATACCTCATTGTGAGTAAAGTTATTCTAAAAGGTTTGAGTCATTCCATTGTTTTTCACAACTGATATGGAAAGTTAATGCAGTGGCAAGCAACTTGTTAAAAAACATTAAATATATTTCTTGTTCTGTTTATTTTTTTTAGCAGGGACAAGGAAGAATAAAGCCAGGCAAGCTATGAACTATTTTTTACTGCTGACCGGTTTGACTCAAAAGTGGCAAAATTAAGCATGTGTTTTAAAAAAGTTGTTCCTTGTAATACAGAGATTCTACACACCTGTGTGTCGTCTTTGATGCCTCTTAAGTTGGTCCGAGCGAGAAAACCTCCTCTCACAGTCTTTAAAATCACACTGGTAAGGTTTCTCACCTGTAGAAAAAAAAATATGTAAGACAATGTAAGAAATTAGGTTTTGTGAATGGACTGTCCATTCCTAAAACAAAACAAAGCAGATGGCACATTTAGAACCCCATCCAGAACATATCGCTTAGCTTAGCATTAGGAGGGGGTTGGAACTTTGGTAGGATTTTCCTATCTTTCTGTGTCTCTCTTGGGGAGATTTCATCTCATGTTCAGTTCTGGTGACCAAACAAGAAGTAGATCTTCCCAGTTGTGACAAAAAAAAGCACTTGAGAGAAGTTCTCGACCTACCCCAAACTATTTAAGAAAAATGTTTTTGTTTCTTCCTTTGTCCCTGTTTGGAGAGTTCCAGGTTAGATCAATTTTTCTACATCACAGAGCATGATGTTTCTTTTATTTTGGGAAATACAGAGCAGACCAAATCTCATGAGAAGACCCTTCAGTGCGATGCAAGAGCATCTTCTCACGAGATTCTGGCTCCCCTGTGTTCCCCAGGATCTAGCGGAAGAAGTGTGATGCCCTTCTTTCCTCGGGACTGTGGGAATTAGACAGAGGTAGGGTAAGTATAAATCTTACCTTTACCCCATAAACTAAGGTTTTATTACTGGCTCTGTCTTCATTGGGGAGATTTTGCTCAGTTCCATGTTGGAGGGATTTTGCTCAGTTCTATGTTGGAGGGATTTTGCTCAGTTCCATGTTGGAGGGATTTTGCTCACTTCCTATTTTAATGGGTACTCAGGAAGACATTTCCCAAAACGTTACAGAAGCAACAATAAAAGCCACTGGAGGTTCTTACCCTCTATGTAAAGTTAATACACACCACTAACAAGGGATAGGGCTTACAGGGAAAGTGGTGGCAGTTACTAAAGCTAGTAAGTTTTTGAACTGACATATGTACAAACATTCAAATGAAAATTCTCATCAGTACAATGTTGTTTTAATGTACTTAAAAAAAGTTTGCTTTTAATACTCAATTTTGGAATCACAGAGAAAAGAAATTTCCTGCGCTAATTAGACATTCCATCCATTCACTAATCACTGTTTTAACTGTTCCAACGGGTTCAGCTGCTATCCCGGAAATTGTCAACAAGGTCTGTAAAGCAATCCGTATCTAAAGCAAGGAAATAGGAAAAGCAAGAGAAGCACTCCCCTGGTGTAAGGAAAATAGGAAGAAGGTTTTACACCAGGGGTGCCCTTCTTTTGTTTTTCCTATTTCCTTGATTTTGGAGTGAATTAACTTTTCAGAATGAAAACCACATTTATTGTTTGAAAAATATTCTTGAAAAAAACAGTTTCCAACGAACATTGTTAAAATGAAAAAATTCCCAAAAAATTCTGCTAGCATATGGCCAGCTTAGGAATGAAACTCCAAACAGTGGAGTTCCAGGCTAGAGTACAGGGGGAGGTTTTGATCCATGTGATGACCACTCATTATGTTTTGATGAGAATATGGGTCCTCTTCCAATGTATTTCTGGATGAATAGCTACAGCTGATTCTGAGAAATTAACACAACATTGGATGCCTTTACTGAAGCATGTTTTCTTACCTGTGTGCTTTCTACTGTGCATCTGCAGATGGGACAGTTTGAAGTATCTTTTATTGCATCCTGGATATGCACACATAAAAGGTCGCTTTTCATTGGTTTCTGTTGATCTGACTATAGCTGGGGTCACACCAGGGACACGTCTAACATCCTAAAAAGAAAGCCAAAGGTATCAAAGTTGTTAGTGTTTTCACAGCATTCGGCTAAAATTACATTTGCAGCTAAATTGCCGCACCTCTGAAAAGTGAGCCACACTCGTTTGACAGTCAGTGAGGAGGCCCATATGAGGTAAATACAACCATTATGTCCCATATAAAGTTTAGCATGTTAATGTAGTTATTCAGTATTCCATACCTCCCAACTTTTTGAAATTGTAACTAGGGACACCTATTAGAAAAAATATGGAGGCATTTAATAGGCGATCATTGGAGGTATACCCTGGAGCAGAAGCCATCACTGTCTGAACGCTGGTGTAACATCACTCGAATCCCCCTCTCTTTTAACTTCTGAATGACCTAATGTACACATCAGGATATCTACCTTATGGGGTCTTAATTAAAATTTTTACCGATTTTATGTCATTATAGATTTATGAACCTTTAGTGCAGCTACCTGCCTTTACATTGAAAGGAATTTAAAGTGCATTACAATTAATATACAAGCAAGGTGTGTACTTGTGGATATTTTCTGGTTTGGTTTTGTATGTCTTTATGCACAATGGTCCATTAGTAATTCCTCTGACTTTCTGACAGTGCATTTTGTATTGTTTGGATATGAGGTGTTATGATGCGATTTCCCACCCCCTTTGATAGACTGTGTCTGTAGCTCCCTGGTGGGGTTCCTGGGTCTGTGTCATCCACCCAGTGTATTGATTACCACCTTGCGCCTGTCTTGCATTTGGCTGCATTGGGAGAGATTATAGGTGTGCTCACTGGATCCTCCTGAGATGATCTCTGTTTCATACTTATTGTAAGTTTTGAAAATATTCCAATATGACTAAATGTGTGTAATCAACTATATGTATTGGATGTATATTATGTATACTATTTTCTTTCTTCCTAGCAACCTTCTCTAACCGCAACCCTTGAGCGCCTAAAGAAGCCGACAGGGCGAAATGCATCCCTTTTGCTACATCTCGATGTGTAACCACGAATACTCGATATTTATTAATCTACAATATCTCACAAAAGTGAGTACACCCCTCACATTTTTGTAAATATTTTATTATATATTTTCATGTGACAACACTGAAGAAATGACACTTTGCTACAATGTAAAGTAGTGAGTGTACAGCTTGCATAACAGTGTAAATTATAACAGTGTAAATTTGCTGTCCCCTCAAAATAACTCAACAAGCAGCCGTTAATGTCTAAACCGCTGGCAACAAAAGTGAATACACCCCTAAGTAAAAATGTCCAAATTGGACCCAAAGTGTCAATAATTTGTGTAGCACTGTTATTTTCCAGCGCTGCCTTAACCCTCTTGGGCATGGAGTTCACCAGAGCTTCACAGGTTGCCACTGGAGTCCTCTTCCACTCCTCCATGATGACATCACAGAGCTGGTGGATGTTAGAGACCTTGCGCTCCTCCACCTTCCGTTTGAGGATGCTCCACAGATGCTCAATAGGGTTTAGGTCTGGAGACATGCTTGGCCAGTCCATCACCTTTACCCTCAGCTTCTTTAGCAAGGCAGTGGTCATCTTGGAGGTGTGTTTGGGGTCATTATCATGTTGGAATACTGCCCTGCGGCCCAGTCTCTGAAGGGAGAGGATCATGCTCTGCTTCTGTATGTCACAGTACATGTTGGCATTTATAGTTCCCTCAATGAACTGTAGCTCTCCAGTGCCGGCACTCATTCAGCCCCAGACCATGACACTCCCACCATCATGTAGGCAAGACACACTTGTCTTTGTACTCCTCACCTGGTTGCCACCACACACGCTTGAAACCATCTGAACCAAATAAGTTTATCTTGGTCTCATCAGACCACAGGACATGGTTCCAGTAATCCATGTCCTTAGTCTGCTTGTCTTCAGCAAACTGTTTTCGGGCTTACTTGCGCATCATCTTTACAAGAGGCATTCTTCTGGGACGACAGCAATGCAGATCAATTTGATGCAGTGTGCAGCGTGTGGTCTGAGCACTGACAGGCTGACCACCCACCCCTTCAACCTCTGCAGCAATGCTGGCAGCACTCATACGTCTATTTCCCAAAGACAACCTCTGTATATGACGCTGAGCATGTGCACTCAACTTCTTTGGTTGACCATGGCGAGGCCTGTTCTGAGTGGAACCTATCCTGTTAAATTGCTGTATGGTCTTGGCCACTGTGCTGCAGCTCAGTTTCAGAGTCTTGGCAATCTTCTTATAGCCTAGGCCATCTTTATGTAGAGCAACAATTCTTTTTTTCAGATCCTCAGAGAGTTCTTTGCCATGAGGTGCCATGTTGAACTTCCAGTGACCAGTATGAGAAAGTGAGAGCAATAACACCACATTTAACACACCTGCTCCCCATTCACACCTGAGACCTTGTAACACTAATGAGTCACATAAATCGGGGAGGGAAAATGGCTAATTGGGCCCAATTTTGACATTTTCACTTAGGGGTGTACTCACTTTTGTTGCCAGCAGTTTAGACATTATTGGCTGTGTGTTGAGTTATTTTGAGGGGACAGCAAATTTACACTGTTATACAAGCTGTACACTCACTACTTTACATTGTAGCAAAGTGTCATTTCTTCAGTGTTGTCACATGAAAAAATGTAATAAAATATTTACAAAAATGTGAGGGGTGTGAGATACTGTAGATCTCAATATCTATTTATGCTTATAGGGAAGGATCTCTATCTTTAGGGGTGGCCTGGTCAGAGTATGGGTTGCTCTTTAGGTTGCTCTAAATGTGTGTACCCCTTTACATTTTTAAAGGGGTACACACCCCAAGTACTATTTTTAACTAGTTTTGTAATAAAGATATTTTTCTTTTAACAAAATGTTTGTGTACTGGTAATCATTCTGCAAGAAGGTTTCAACACCTTTAAGGCCCCACATTACTACTCTTGAAACACTTTTTTGTCTATGTAGGCATAGGACACACCCCCTGTTGCGCCCCTTTAACCACTTCAGCTCCGGAAGGTTTTACCCCTTCCTGACCAGGCCATTTTTTGCCATACGGCACTGCGTTAACTAAAAATTGTGACACTTTTTGGGGACCAGTGACACCAATACAGTGATCAGTGTTAAAAACAAATGCACTCTCACTGTATAAATGACACTGGCAGGGAAGGGGTTAACATCAGGGCGGTCAAAGGGTTAAGTGTGCTCCTAGGGAATGCAATCTAACTGTGTGGGGGATGGACTGACTGGAGGAAGAGAGAGATCTGTGTTCCTGATTAGCAGGAACACAAGATCTCTCTCTTCCTCTGTGACAGAACAGCGGTCTGTTTGTTTACATAGGCAGACCGCCGTTCTGCCTCTTCCATTGCGGCCACCAGACCTGCTGATTGGCTCCCGCTGTGTCCAGTCACAGTGGGAACGCGGGCGCAGCGGCACGCGCGCCCCAGAGCTGACAACGGGAATCACGTACAGGTACGTGATTTTGTGCATAAGGGCCGCCCTGCTGCAATAAATGTATGTGGTTAAAGGAGAATTATGCAAAAAAAAATGATTAGTTAAACCCACAAGTGCTTTTTTTATCACTACTATTCCTTTATATTGGCTTTTGAAATTTACAGATGCAGCAAATTAGAAACTGGATGAAAGGTTTAGCCCTGGGAAATACTTTTTGAAAGGTAAAAAGTGTACGTTATACATAACTATATAGATCAGACCAAAATGAGGGACAAATGAGGAGAAAAGAGGGACTCCAAATCAGGGATAGTCCCTCGAAATCAGGGACAGTTGGGAGCTATGGTATTCCAATCCTACCATGCAGCTCTTTTTTTGGCACTGCCTGGATGACAAAACTCACTTCTCTGACTCCTGATGAGCTCCTGTGCTGTCACTCTGTCACCAGGGCTTCAGATGGAGACTAGACATGTGCATGATGAAAACATTTGTTTAGTTGTGATTAATTAATCTAGTTAATTTGTTTTGTTAAATTCAATTGATTTGTTCAATACATATTCGGGACACGTGTTCGGAATTCGCATTCAGAATTCGTATTCGGGATTCGTTTTATGTTTTTTTCAAATTTTCTTTGAACCTATCGATTTTTTTTATTCAAAATGTTTGAGTCGATAAATTTTGAGTCGGTCGAATCGAAAACCTTAGATTTATTAATTTTTTAATCCAAATGTGGCAAAGTGAACAAACAAAAGAAAAATCTTCATCAAATGATTACAATCACTCTTTAAGAGCCCTTTCACACTGGGGCGGTTTGCAGGCACTATTGCGCTAATAATAGCGCCTGCAAACCGACCCGAAAGTGCCGCTGCCTTAATTCCAGTGTGAAAGCCCCGAGGGCTTTCACACTGGAGCGGTACGCTAGCAGGACGGGAAAAAAGTCCTGCTAGCAGCATCTTCGGAGCGGTGAAGGAGCGGAGTGTATACTGCTCCTTCACCGCTCCTGCCCATTGGAATCAATGGGACGGCGCGGCTATGTTGCCGGCAAAGCGCCTCTGCAGAGGCGCTTTGTGGTGGTATTTAACCCTTTCTCGGCCACTAGCGGGGGGTAAAACCACCCCGCTAGCGGCCGAATACCGACGGTAAAACGCCACTAATAATAGCAGCGTTTTACCGCCGACGCCGCCCCCGCCTCAGTGTGAAAGGGCCTTAAATCACTTTTGGCTTAATAAAAACAATTATTTTGAAATGGTTCTCTAATAACACACACAGTCTTTGGTTTCAGAAATATGTTTACAGTTAGAATTCGACCAGCGTTCGATGTAAAATTTGAATTTAAATTTGAATTTCGGAAATTCGGATGAATTTTGTTTCGTTATTCGGAGCATTCTGTAAATTTTGTTTATACTGTAATTCGGGTATGCAGATATATCCGAATCTCAGAATAATGAAAAATTTGCCTGAATATTTATTGGGAGTGAAATGAACCTCATGGAGACTGGAATGGCCATTTCAGCACACATTACACAAGCTTGGACTACTGTTGTCACCCTTTAGAAACCCCACCCAGAGAAATGCTACTGCTGCAGTGTACCGTATGTATGAAGACATAAATGGCTGAAAAGAGCAGCAAATGATGAAAAAAGGTAAAAACTATTTTTTTTAATTAATATGGCATTTGCTTTTGGTACTCTGTGCTCTAACAAACTAATTGTTATTTAGTTAGGGCTTACACCTAGAAATATAGGCTGATGACTGGAAAAAAAAAAACAGTTCTGCCCTTTTTTCTATTTTTATTTCTATTTTAACTATTTTTGTCTGAATATAAATGTATGTTTATCTACTTTAAGTTATTTATTCTATGTCATTTGCAAACCAGCTCAGTTCAAAGACATGGAGGATCTTACATATGGAAATGTTTTGTTGCAATTCATACTGATATGCCTATAACAGAGAAGGTGAGGAACAAAGGAGTCAGTTGTGTAGACTAGAGGACGTCATCTATCTGTTCTGTGCAGAACAAACTGATCTGAAATATTGTATCTCAGGCTGGAAAACTGAAAATAAAACAGCTGATCTAGCAAGGATGAGAAATGTCCCCGTCAGTGTTATATTGTAGTGGATAACCTCTCCAGCACACAACACTATGGGCCAAAGACCCTGCTGTGTACAATTTGATTACTAATATTAATATTATTAATGTTAATGCTGCATTAAAATGTCATTTTAAAAAATTGGAACAAATAAGTGCTTGCTAATCTCATCTACCCAACACTTGAACAGTGTAAATTCAAAAAAGTCTACCCAGATAATAAGTGTATGTAAACCAATATCTATTTTTAAGTATGATTACCATCAAAGCAGAGTTCCAAAAAAAAAAAAAAATTAAAAGTCAGCAGCTACAAATACTGCAGCTGCTGTGGCTTCACAGCCGGGCACGCACTGCGCATGCTCAAGCCACGCTGCTCGCTGTGAATGGCCGGGCAATCTTCCTAGAACTGTGACGTGTCCCAGATGATTGCCAAGAGGGAGGGGAGAGAGGTGAACTTACTTCCGGCGCCGCGGTGCCCCGGGAGGATGTGGGAGCTGAAACCCTCTGAAAAGAGGGTTTCTGCTCCCTCCCCCCCCAAAAAATGTATACAGTTTTCTTAAAGCAGTAGTAAACCGCCGCCTTTTTTTTAAACCTGCAAGGCAAAGTTATAATATGCTAGTATACATCGCATACTAGCACATTATGTGAAACTTACCTTAAAACGAAGCCCTCTAGCAGTGCGCTGTCACCGCTGACGGGGCTTCCATCCTTCTTTCAGGTTGACGGGCTTGATTGGACAAGCTGCGATGATGTCCCGTTCATAGCATAAGACTCTAAATGAATGGCACAGGTATGCTGTTCCTTCAGAGTGTATGCGCCAAGACGTCACTGGCTGCTTCGTAAGTAAATAGCTCCTAAATGGTGCACGTTTAGGAGATATTTACTGTACCTATAGGTAAGACTTATTATAGGCTTACCTATAGCTAAAAATGAACCAAGAAAAAATCAACCACTTGCTGACCGCTGCAAGCCGATATACGTTGGCACAATGGCAGCGGTGGGCAAATGGGCATACTTATACGTCTCCTTTAAGGGGCAGGGATAGCAGGCGCGCGCGCGCCACGTACAGCGTGACTGTGCCCGCGGGACCGGCGGACTCAATGTCTGCCGGTCTCCCGGCGATTGTGTCATGGAGCCACAGAACGGGGAAGTGCCTATGTAAACAAGGCATTTCCCCGTTCTGCCTACTGATCTACTCGAGAGCAGTGATCACTGTCATGTGAGTTAAAGCCCATCCCCCCCACAGTTAGAATCACTCCCAAGGACACACTTAACCCCTTCATCGCCCCCTAGTGGTTAACCCCTTCCCTGCCAGTATCATTTACACAGTAATCAGTGCATTTTTTTTATGGCACTGATCGCTGTATAAATGACAATGGTCCCAAAATAGTGTCAAAAGTGTCCGATGTGTCCGCCATAATGTCGCAGTCCCGATAAAAATCGCAGATGGCCGCCATTACTAATAAAAAAAAAAAATTAATAATAAAAATGCCATAAAACTATCCCCTATTTTGTAGACGCTATAACTTTTGCGCAAACCAATCAATATACACTTATTGCGATTTTTTTTAACCAAAAATATGTAGAAGAATACATATCGGCCTAAACTGAGGGAAAAATAGTTTTTTTATATATTTTTGGGGGATATTTATAGCAAAAAGTAAAACATTTTGCGTTTTTTCAAAATTGTCCCCGTTTTTTTGTTTATAGCGCAAAAAATAAAAACCGTAGAGGTGCTCAAATACCACCAAAAGAAAGCTCTATTTGTGGGAAAAAAGGGACGTCAATTTTGTTTGGGTCCAACGTCGCACGACCGCGCAATTGTCAATTAAAGAGACACAGTGCCGAATCGCAAAAAGTGCTCTGGTCAGGAAGGGGATAAAATTTTCCGCGGCTGAAGCGGTTAAACAATTTGTTTTTGTGAATCAGTTGCAAAATTTCTTACCTGGAGATCCTGAAAGTATCAACACTTCTTGTTTCAGGCTGACAACACTAAGCAGGTGTCTCACAGTTAGCAGTAGCGTTGTCAGCCTGTTATGTGCATTGATTTCAGGTGGCCATTGGGCAGCTTATCAGGTCTATTATCAGACAGGCAATCCAATGGCCAAATGTAAGAGCTCATATAGTAGGCTGACAATACTGCTGCTAATTTCATGGTAATGGTTTAGGCTATACATAGGTACAAATCTGTGGATAGTTTGCTGTGGTCAGAGCCAGCTAAACGCCACCTCTAAATACAGCAACACTCTGTGCTATGGCCACATAAAAACTGGCCGACCCACAAAAACAGAAACACCGAACCTCGATGAACACTGTCTTCCTCACGGGTGGGTCTGAGCTTCTATTCAAATGTAACCACTCCCATGAGTAATTACATGTACACAGCAGCGCCACCAGACACTGATTTGTGCAGTATTTGCAGGCAGCATTTACAAGCGGCCAACCCTGGCTGCTGCTATTCAGCCATGTGGATGTAGCCTTAGGAAGGGCAAGAACTTCAGGTAGGAATCTCTGCAACAGATGACAAGAAATTATTAATTTAGCAGGGAAGTGAACATCTAATTCTAAAGTCCTGTTTATAAACGTCACTTCAGAAATCATAATCAGGGGGCAGGGCTGGTGCAAGGATTTCTGACACCCTAGGCAAAACCTCATCTTGCCGCCCCCTAGGCTCCACCCCTGACTCCACCCCCTTTTCCCTGCCCATGTATACCCCACCTTTTTATTAAAGCGCCCATCAAACGCAGCCTCACCATTGCCCATCAATGCAGCCTACCAGCGTTCATCAATGCAGCCTCCCCAACGCCCATCAATGCAGCCTACCAACAACCTATCAATGCAGCCTACCAGTGCCCATCAATGCAGCCTCCCCAGCACCCATCAAATGCAGCCTACCAGCACCCATCAATGCAGCCTACCAGCACCCATCAAATGCAGCCTACCAGCGCCCATCAAATGCAGCCCCACCAGCGCCCATTAGTGCAGCCTCACCAGCACCCATCAAATGCAGCCTACCAGCGCCCATCAAATGCAGCAACACCAGCGCCCATCAATGCAGCCTCACCAGCGCCCATCAATGCAGCCTCCCCAGCGGCCATCAATGCAGCCTCACCAGTGCCCATCAAATGCAGCCTACCAGCGCCCATCAAATGCAGCGCCCATCAAATGCAGCCCCACCAGCGGCCATCAATGCAGCCTCACCAGCGCCCATCAAATGCAGCCTACCAGCACCCATCAATGCAGCCTACCAGCGCCCATCAATGCAGCCTCCCCAGCACCCATCAATGCAGCCTCCCCAGCACCCATCAATGCAGCCTACCAGCGCCCATCAATGCAGCCTCCCCAGCACCCATCAATGCAGCCTCCCCAGCACCCATCAATGCAGCCTCCCCAGAGCCCATCAAATGCAGCCCCACCAGCGCCCATCAATGCAGCCTCACCAGCGCCCATCAAATGCAGCCTACCAGCACCCATCAATGCAGCCTACCAGCGCTCATCAATGCAGCCTCCCCAGCACCCATCAATTCAGCCTCACCAGCGCCCATCAAATGCAGCCTACCAGTGCCCATCAATGAATGTTTGCTTGCTTACATTCATTTGGGAGTCACGACACAGACACAGTCCTCTACCACAGCTGTGCCACTGATACTACAGTATGTGCGAACGAAGCGGCGGCTGCCTGCTGATGCTTGCTGCAGAGAGAAGAGAGTGGCCGGGCGCCCTAGACAGCAGTGCGCCCTAGGCGGCTGCCTAGTTTGCCTAGTGGTAGCACCGGCCCTGTTTGGGGGGGGGGGGGTAATGGCTGTGATCTGAGCTATCATCGGCTTGCTCCAATCCCAGACACAATGTACAGAGCCAATTAGAGCAGCTCTGTGCCTCCTTATTGCTGTGATCATAAATGTAAACACTATACGACTTACATCTGAGAGGCTACCATTTCCTATCACAATGTAGGAAGAAGAGGAAGGAGGATCTGACGAATTAATGAATCATTCATCAACAGCAGAACAGAGACAGCAGCAGATTCAAGTGCGGACTTTTTATTACTATGATAGTGGATTGTCTTTTAACCCTTTCACCCCTCTCCTCTCTTGTAGGTCTCAGTTCCATCTTGTCCCCAGTGATCTGTGTATACTAACCCCTTTACCTCCTCTTCTTCACTCTGTGTATGACCTGTACAATAATAATGTTTTTAGTGGACCATTGTGTATTCAAATCACTGCGCCACAGATCCCACCCTGAACACTTAGAAAACCCCTGCTGCTCTTCCAAATATCCTGTGTTGGACACTAGGATGCTAAACATGAACATTTTCATTTTAGTGGACCATTACCAAGCTCCATGATATAAAAAAAATGATTTGGCTGCAGTGTTGAATGAGTAATTGTCATTCAAACTATCATAGCACTGAAGCGCTTAATTCTCAATTCCTGGAAATTTTATATAGTTACATTGGTCCAGCTTGGACAAATGTAAGTAAGTATGTGCCATACCTGTGAGATCCCCCTGGAAGCTGGAAATCAATGCAGTAGGCACGGCTGCTACAGTGATTTCTACATTGGTCCGAGCTCGATCAATGTAACTACAGTCATGCTGAAAAGTTTGCATACCCTGGCAGAAATTACGAAATTTTGGCATTAATATTGAAAATATGACTGATCATGCAAAAAAAAACTGTCTTTTATTTAAGGATAGCAATCACATGAAGCCATTTATTATCACATAGTTTTTTGGATTCCTTTTTAAATCATAATGATAACAGAAATCACCCAAATGGCCCTGATCAAAAGTTTACATACCCTGGAATGTTTGGCCTTGGTACAGACACAGAAGGTGGCAAGGTTAATCTCCCACATTTGTGGCTCTTTAACCACTTCGATACCGGGCCTATTTTGGCACTCCTCTCCAACATGTAAAAATCATAATTTTTTTGCTAGAAACTTACTCAGAACCCCCAAACATTAGATATGTTTTTTTAGCAGACACCCTAGGGAATAAAATGGTGGTTATTGCAACTTTTTATCTCACACGGTTTTTGCTCCTTTTTTTGGGAAAAAAAACAGTTTTGTGAATTAAAAAATAACAAAACAGTAAAGTTAGCCCATTTTTTTTTTGTATAATGTGAAAGATAATGTTACGCCAAGTAAATAAATACCCAACATGGCACGCTTTAAAATGGAATGGCGCCAAATTTCCGTACTTAAAAATCTCCATAGGCGACGCTTTAAAGTTTTTTACAGGTTACCAGTTTAGAGTTACAGAGGAGGTCTAGTGCTAGAATTGTTGCTCTCGCTCTAATGCACGCAGCGATACCCTCACATGTGCCCTGGCAGAAATTGTGAAATTTTGGCATTAATATTGAAAATATGACTGATCATGCCAAAAAACTGAATTTTATTTAACCACCTGCCGCCCGCCCACCGTCAAATGACGGCTGGGCGGTGCAGCTCTCGCTCTGGGTGGATGTCACATGACGGCTTCCCAGAATGACCGCTCTCCTCCACCGCTCCCAGCCATTGAAAACAATGGGGCAGCAGCTTTTGCGTGCAGATTTAACCCCTTTTCGGCCGCTAGCGGGGGGTTAAAACCGCCCAGCTAGCGGCCGAATAGCGACGCTAAAACGACGGTAAAGCAGCGCTAAAAATAGTGCCGCTTTACCGCTGAGGCCCGGGGTGGCTTAGTGTGAAAGGAGCAGGGATTTTTTTCTGCCGGAATGTGGCGGAACTGCGTTCCGCGACCTTTGACAGCCCTGTCCTTTCCATCCTGTCGCTTAACACAGAAGGCAGTAGAAGTATTTGCACTACTCGCTTCCTCCACCTTCTGTGTCTGGCACGCAGGACATGTGTATAGCAGTACATGTGTCAGTGGGTGCCCCAAGTCCCCACTCCGCGACCACTGCATCTTATTTAAGTTTCTCGGAGGCTTCGAGAGCCGGCTCCCATCCCGCCTGTGTAGCTCAGAGCCGAGTGCAGTGTTCTAAATCTCCTCCTTTACTCCGTGCTACACACGTCTGACAGGCGGGGCAAGACGAGGAGTGCAGGGCGGGCGAGGCGAGGCAGGGCAGAACGGGAGTCAGGACTATACTGTGTTGGAAAAAAGCTAGCGCACGCAACAGACCATGAACAGTAGCTTTTAAGAGGAGGTGAAAGCTTTACTTCTCTGGTGCTCTTTGGCGCTGCTTTACTTTTACTTCTCTTCCCGCAGAACGACGGGGTTGGGAGCGGAGAGTTGGCTGGGGAGGGTGAGTTCCTGCACCTATTCTCTAAGAAAAAAAAGCCCTGGAAAGTTGTCTAAGGAATCTGTAAAAGTAAGGCATGATGCCTAACATACTTAAAGCGGTCCCGCCCAAAAAAAAAAAAAAATTAAAAGCCAGCAGCACATACTGCAGCTGCTGGCTTTTAACAATAGGGCACTTACCTGTCCTGGAGTGCAGCGATGTCGGCACCGCAGCTGATGTTTCCATCAGCTGTTGGGTGCTGCCGCTGCCATTGCGGGTAAGGGTACCCGGCAGTGTAGCCTTACGGCTTCACGCTGGAAATCCCTACTACACATGCGCGAAGCCCCACTCCTCTCTCCTACTGGCCTGGCGACAGGGAGAGGAGTTGGGAGTCCCGCGGTGATGTCACGGGCCACGGCCTGGATCCCCAGAAGTGGAAACAGGATACCTGTCAAAGACAGGTATCCTGTCCCCCCTCCCCCCGAAAGATGCCAATTGTGCGTCCGGAGGGGGAGAGGAGACAAATGAGCGGAAGTTCCACTTTTGGGTGGAACTCCTCTTTAAAAACAGATATTGTGTTTACATGCAGCTTAAGCATGGCTTCACATCTATACGCTGTGGTAATACACGTTAAAACGCAGCATCCCCAACACATAAATACAGTGATTGGCAACACACCTACTGTATGCTGTAGCACACCACAATCACTATGCTCTAAGTTGTGGTGAGATGTGTTGCAAAAATTGTACATGTTTTTTCATCCACTGCAGGGCATTGTCAGCCTTCAAACTGTGAAGGGACACCAAAACTTGCCTATATATTTTCAGAACAGTTAGAAGCACTAAGCTTACTTGTAATCCTCTGAACACACCATGAGTGTGTATCCGGTATTGACCCCCGCAGCTGTACAACATGGGTGTGCTGTGACTGTCATTTTCATAGGTCGTCCCGTGACTGTAAACAGAAACACACCAACAAAATTAGTCCTTATGTAGAAAAATTTAACATATCATCTGTCCTATATAGACCATTGATGAAGACTTTTCATTTTTTGTTATTTTTGATTGCCCTAAAGCAGGGGTCTCCAAAGTGGCCCGCCAGGCCATTTTTCCCGGCCCGCAGATGGAGTCCTCAGTCCTGTTAGTTGTGGAACCTGTGTTGCATATTCACCCCCAGCAATATGCAGCGCAGGACCCGCAATCCCTCACTGTGTTGGCTGCTAGGACCGCGGGCATCCTAGGAACCAATGAGGTGCTTTAGTGCAGACCTGTTGCCCCCTCTCGGCTCCCGCCTCCTGCCTCGCTGTTAACCAGTAATCAGTGTGTAAAACCAGCGGTGCGAGAGTCGGGAGGTGCAGCAGGTCTGCACAGCCAGTGTAATCAACTTGTAAACTTGTGGGAGGGCTGATGGCTCTGGTGGGGACACACACATATGGGGAGGAGGGTGTGTGATGGCTCTAGTGGGGACACAAACATGTGGGGGGCTAATGGCTCTGATAGCAACACAAATATGTGGGGGGTGGCTGATGGCTCTGATAGGAACACAAAAATTGGGGGGGGTTGATGGCTCTGATAGGGAACAAAACATGTGGGGGGCTCTGGTGGCTCTGGTGGGGACACGAATGTGGGGGGCTGATGGCTTTCATGGGGACACAAATATGTGGGGGGGGGCTGAGGGCCCTGATAGGGACATAAATGTGGGGGGGGGCTGATGGCTTTGATATAAACATAAACATGTTGGGGGGGCTGATGGCTCTGATGGGGACACAAATATGTGGGGGGGCTTATGGCCCTGATAGAGACACAAACATGTGGGGGGGCTGGTGGCTCTGATGGGGACACAAATGTGGGGGGGCTGATGGCTTTGATGGGGGCACAAATATGTGGGGGGGGCTGATGGCTCTGATGGGGACACAAACATCTGGGGGGCTGATGGCTCTGATAGGGACACAAACATGGGGGGGGGCTGATGGGGACACAAACATGTGGGGGGGGCTGATTGGGACACAAACATGTGGGGGGGCTGAAGGCTCTGGTGGGGACACAAATGTGGGGGGGCTTATGACTTTGATGGGGACACAAACATGGGGAGCTGATGGCTCTGATGGGAACACAAACATCTGGGGGGGGCTTATGGCTCTGATGGAAACACAAACTTGGTGGGGAGGGGGCTGATGGCTCTGATGGGGACACAAATATGCAGAGGGGAAGGTGATGGCTCTGATGGGGACACAAATATGCAGAGGGGAAGGTCATGGCTCTGATGGGGACACAAATATGCAGGCGGGGGTTGGCTGTGATGGGGACACAAATGTGCAGGGAGACTCTGAGTGATGGAGACACAAAAATGTGGGGGGCTCTAATGAGGACACCAATTTGTGGGGATACCCTGAAGAGTGATGGAGGCACAACTGTATGGAGAGACTCTGATGGGGACACATATGAATGGGGAGACAGATGGGGACACAGATGTATGGGGAGACTGATGGGGACACGGATGTATGGGGAGACTAATGGGGACACAGATTTATGGGGAGATTGATGGGGCACAGATGTATGGGGAGAATGTTGGGGACACAGTTGTATGGGGAGACTGATGGGGACACAGATGTATGGGGAGAATGATGGGGACAAAGACGTAAAGCCTCATGCACGCTGGAAGTTTAACATCGCTGCATGATGCTCCAGCATTTAGGTGCCAGCAAAAGCTACACGAGCACCATCCAGCCCCGCTGTCAGCAGTAGGTCAATATCCTATTCTTACATATACACAGTTACATAGTAGGTGAGGTTGAAAAAAGACACAAGTCCATCAAGTCCAGCCTATGTGTGTGATTATAAGTCAGTATTACATTGTATGTTGCGGTCATTCAGGTGCTTATCTAATAGTTTTTTGAAACTATCAATGCCCCCCAGCTGAAACCACTGCCTGTGGAAGGGAATTCCACATCCTTGCCGCTCTTACAGTAAAGAACCCTCTACGTAGTTTAAGGTTAAACCTCTTTTCTTCTAATTTTAATGAGCGACCAAGTGTCTTATTAAACTCCTTTCCGTGAAAAAGTTTTATCCTTATTGTGGGGTCACCAGTATGGTATTTGTAAATTAAAAACATATCCCCTCTCAAGCGTCTCTTCTCCAGAGAGAATAAGTTCAGTGCTTGCAACCTTGCTTCATAACTAATATCCTCCAGACCCTTTATTAGCTTTGTTGCCCTTCTTTGTACTAGCTTTCCAGTACATCCTTCCTGAGGACTGGTGCCCAAAACTGGACAGCATACTCCAGGTGAGGCCGGACCATAATCTTGTAGAGTGGGAGAATTATCACTTTATCCCTGGAGTTAATCTAATAGGACCCCCAGGTCCTTTTCCATCCTAGATTCCCCTAGAGGTTCACCCCCAAGTGAGTAGATTGCATTCATATTTTTGCCACCCAAATGCATTATTTTACATTTTTCTACATTAAACCTCATTTGCCATGTAGTTGCCCACCCCATTAATTTGTTCAGATCTTCTTTCAAGGTTTTCACTTCCTGCGGAGAAGTTATTGCCCTGCTTAGCTTAGTGTCGTCTGCAAATACAGAGATTGAACTGCTTACCCCATCCTCCAGGTCATTTATGAACAAATTAAACGGGATTGTTCCCAGCACAGAACCCTGGGGGACCCCACTTCCCACCCCTGACCATTCTGAGTACTCCCCATTTATCACCACCCTCTAAACTCACCCTTGCAGTCAGTTTTCAATCCATGTACTCACACTATGGTCCACGCCAACGGACCTTACTTTGTACAGTAAACACACTTATGGGGAACTGTGTCAAATGCTTTTGCAAAATCCAGATACACCACATCTATGGGCCTTCCTTTATCTAGACGGCAGCTCACCTCCTCATAGAAGGTTAATAGATTGGTTTGGCAAGAACGATTCTTCATGAATCCATGCTGATTACTGCTAATGATACCTTTTTCATCACTAAAATCTTGTATATAGTTCCTTATGATCCCCTCCAAGAGCTTGCATACTATTGATGTTAGGCTAACTGGTCTGTAATTCCCAGGGATGTATTTTGGCCCTTTTTTAAATATTGGTGCTACATTGGCTTTTCTCCAATCAGCTGGTACCATTTCAGTAAGTAGACTGTCAGTAAAAATTAGGAACAATGGTCTGGCAATTACTTGACTTAGTTCCCTAAGTACCCTCGGGTGCTAGCCATCTGGTACTGGGGATTTATTAATGTTAAGTTTCCCAAGTCTATTTCTAATTCTGTCCTCTGTTAGCCATGATGGTGCTTCCTGTGATGTGTCATGAGGACAAACACTGCAGTTTTAGTTACTGCAGCCCCCCGATTCCCTTGTGAAGACTGAAGAGAAGAATAAATTCAATACCTTCTCCATCTCCCCATCCCTTGTAACCAGATGTCCTTCCTCATTCCTTATGGGCCAATATGGTCTGTCCTCCCTTTTTTACTGTTTTTATACTTAAAGAATTTCTTGGGATTATTTTTGCTCTCCTCCGCTATGTGTCTTCCGTGTTCTATCTTAGCCTCCCTAATTGCACCCTTACATATCTTGTTGCATTCTTTGTAAAGTCTGAATGCTGATGATGATCCCTCAGCCTTGTATTTTTGAAGGCCTTCTCCTTTGCTTTTATATGCATTTTTACATAGGAGTTAAGCCATCCAGGACTTTTGTTCGCTCTTTTAAATGTATTTCCCAATGGGATGCACTGGCTAATGCACTTATTTATTATGCTCTTAAAGCAAACCCATCTCTCCTCCTTGTTCTTTGTTCATAAGGTTTTATCCCAATTTATATCTTCTAGCAAGGGTTGTAGTTTAGGGAAGTTGGCTCTTTTGAAATTCAGTGTCTTTGTGTTCCCCTTATGTTTCTTATTTGTGTGATTTATACTGAAGCCAATTGACCTGTGATCGCTGTTTCCTAAATTGCCACGTATTATCACATCCGTTATTAGGTCTGTATTGTTGGTAATCAGTAGATCTAGTAACGATTTGTTTCTAGTTGGTGCGTCTACCATCTGACCCATTAAATTGTCTTGCAAGACATTTAGGAACTGGTGGGCCTTAGACGAATGCGTGGTTCCCTCCACCCAGTCTATGTCTGGATAAATTAAATAGCCCATTATGATAACACTTCCCAATCCAAATTGTGATAGGAGGTCCGTCTCCCCCTCCTCTCTCAGGTTAGGAGGCCTATAGCATATTCCCAGTATTATTTTCCCCTTAGCTTCACCCCTTTGAAGCTCTACCCATAAGGATTCCACCTCCTCCCTAGCTCTCTTATTGATGTCATCTCTCACATTCACTTGTACATTATTCTTAATATATAGGCATACCCCTCCCCCTTTTTGTACCCTCTCTATCCTTGCAATAAAGGGAATATCCTTGAATGGTTGCCAGCCAATTTTGAGAGCTGTTGAACCAGGTCTCTGAAATTCCCACAAAATCTAAATCATCCTCGTTCAACAGTATCTCTAGTTCATCCATCTTGTCATTGGTGAACATGCCACGTAGTCTAGACGGGTCGCATACTGCCCTCTTATTGGGTGTTCCGATATTGCAAATAGGACTTGTTACAATACTTACCTCGGGTTTATGTGATTAAGTCAACCTAAAACTAATGCCCCCAATACTACCCTCTGGAATATGTTCATTGCTGACCATCTCTACCTCTAGACCCCCCCCCCCATCGCCTAGTTTAAAAACCCCTCTAACTTTTCGGCCATCTTCACTTCCAGCACATCTCATTCTGCTGTGGATTTATTTATAAATGGGTTTTCCAGACGTAAAATATAAAATGTGGCCCTCGAAGTAAAAAGTTTGGAGACCCCTGCCCTAAAGAATATTCAGAGTTTTGGCTTGGTCAACCTGAACATGGAATTTTAGTTATGGTGGATGCTGATGACTCGCTCATAGATTTCCTGTGTCTCTCTTGCACTTCAGCGCCAAGATTGGAATTCTCGACCCTAGGGGGTCTTACTCTGCTGCAGCTGGGGGAAGTCTCACTTCTCCTCCTGCATCATCCATAATTAAAAATATATGAAGAAATCTATCATGTAGAATATTAGTCTCTGTGATGGCACCACTGGAAGAAGGGTGGAGCTGGGAATTTGGATGTCAATATTGTGCAGCTGGTGTCCCAAAGAGAAATAAGTATGTGGTGATTCAAAAGGCTGCCAACTATCCGAAACTAAGATTAGGCAGACAATTATTTTAGGATTTCTTGACAACCATATAAGACTTTGTGACAACCCCGGAAAAAGGACAGACACCGTAGTAGGAAAAGAATATGTTATTGTTAGACGTAAAGGGTATATATGGCCTATAATGAACATCTCTTATTTGCTCTCTTTTGGTCTGTTGAATATCCAGGAAGAAAACCCCTGTCCACAACTGTCCGGAGCTCACCTCTGCAACTCGGTCCACAACTCACCTCTGCATCCCTGTCCACAACTGTCCGCAGCTCACCTCTGCAACCCCATCCACAACTCACCTCTGCACCCCTGTCCACAGCTGTCTGCAGCTCACCTCTGCCCCTCCATCTGCAACTCAGTTCTTCACCCTTGTCCGCAACGCATCTTTTCATCTCCCGTTTGCAACTCACCTATACACCCCTCATCACAACTCACCTTTGTACCCACTGTCCACAACTTACCTCTGCACCCCCCATCTACAGCTCACCTCTGCACTCCCTGGTCACAGCTCGCCTCTGCACCCCTGTCCAAAACTGACAACTCACCTCTGAATCAGGTGTCTGCAACTCACCTCTGCACCCCCTGTCTGCAGCTCACCTCTGCACCCCCTGTCCGCAGCTCACCTCTGCACCCCCTGTCTACAACTCACCTTTGCATTCCTGTCCACAGCTCACCTCTGCACCCCCCACCCATCTGCAACTCCCCTCTGCACCCCCTCCCCCCCCCCTTCCATCCACAGCTCATTTCTGCACTCCCTCACCGCAGTTCACTTCTGCATCCCTATTATACAGTTTATCTCTGCAACCTTCCCTCAAAAGCTAAGCTTAAAAGCCTTTTTCTACAGCACCTCAGTTCTGCAACCCTCTTCAGCTCTGAAATTGGAAAGACATGAGGTGGGACTTTGCATGTGCCTCAGTGGAGTATAAATAATAATTTATAACACAATGCTTTTTCAAAAGAGATATATAAATACTTTATTTACCATCCTTGGATGGGAATAATTAAAAAATTACAATCTGAATAAAGATACAATTTACTGTTAAGTTGACCCAGGTTGTGCGAGTCCTGGGAATATCAGAAGTATGGCCTACATGTTTCGCTTAGGTTTTTTTTCTTTTTTACGCATGTACCTTGAATATTTTACCCAATATTTTTATGATATAGCTAATTTTGAAACTTTGTATCTTTAGGACATCTTTAATATGTATTTGCTGTTTGTGCTGTTCTAAAAGGCCCCAACGAGGCGAGGTTCCCGCGAAACACGTAGGCCATACTTCCGATATTCCCAGGACTCGCACAACCTAGGTCAACTTAACAGTAAATTGTATCTTTATTCAGATTGTAATGTTTTGATTATTCCCATCCAAGGATGGTAAATAAAGTATTTGTATATCTCTTTTAAGAAAACATTGTGTTATAAATTATTATTTATACTCCACTGAGGCACATGCAAAGTCCCACTCCATATCTTTCCAGTTTTGTTTCTACTAGGGATGGTGCCTCCGTGTGAGTTATAATTATTCCTCGCCTACCCCAACCCTCCTTTACCTCTTGGGCTCTGACCTCTGCATTCCCACAGCCCTCACCTTTGCATATGATAAACACAGAGCACTGAGAGCACACTCACTTTTGACCCTGCCTCTCCCTATTGGCTAGCATCAGCAGTGGGATCATCAGAAGGGTGTCAGCATCCGGGCACCAAGTGGTAACTCAGCATGCATTGCCCCACCTCCCGTCCATGAAAACAGCATGCCCCGGTAGCTGTCCCCCCCTTGTTCCAGCCCTGAATGCAGGGGCAGGAAGGTTCTGTGGGAGGCAACGGGAGAAGCTGAGCTTCTATGTTTACAAGTAACAGTAGTTAGTTGTGAGCAAATTAATAAATTAGTGGAAAATGTTAATATACCCTAACATTACCAACACCTCACACATTTTCTAGATAGAAATCACTCTACAGATGATCTTTTAAAAAACACTGTAACTTAGACCTGTTTTTGCCAATCCCCCCCCCCTCCCCCTGGCATGTATACTTACCCAACCTTGCTCCTTTACTACCCCTCCACACTGCCAAAGCCCTGACTAATAAAGTAGGGTATAGAGGCGCATGTGTGATCACCAGTGGCCGGGGCCTAAGCAGCCAATCACCAGGCGATCACCGGGTGCCATGATATCACCCCTCTGTCTCTGCTCCGACAGCAGTTAATGCCAGAGCTTACATAGCCAGGGATGCTGCAGCGGTGAGGTGGTGGGGGTGTGTGGCTGGGTAAGTAGAAATGACTGGAAAGGAGGGCGTTATTTGTAGTCACTGTCTCTTTACCATTAATAGGCCTGAAGCTGAGACAATTTGAGCAGACCTTGCAGTTTATTGCAAGGTCTGCTTCAATTAACATGCAGTTGCTAGATTGTGTCAATATTTTAGCTTATGTTTTTAGCACTCTCTGTGCCCCAATTAGAGAGAATCAATCCACTGTCACTTGGTCTGAAAGTGTAGGAAAGTTCAAAATTTTGAGTTGTCACCAGAATTAGAATAGAGGGGAAACCATCCAAAGGAGACACTTGCTTTGGTGATACCTGTCTAAGAAGACATTCTCCTCATTTTGGAGATATGTCCTCTCCCTCTATGTTGTGTCCACACAGGACAGGAAGTGAATGGGTGATTGCCCCAAAGAGGCACAGATGAGATGTTTAACCTTTCCCCCAGCTTAATCCAAAATGAATAAATACACTTTGAGGTAAAATAAAATAGGCACTGTACCGATCCATTGACTACAGTGCAACAAAATCTGATTTGTTAAGTTACGGGATAGATCTAACTAATCTTAAATTGCTCCCTCCCCTACTACTAACACCTAAACTAACTTACCTGTGGAAGAAAGATGCATATACAGTACTTACCTATTCTCAGGTCACTCCAGTCCGATCACATGATATCCATTGTGTCAGCAACTGTTGGCTACAGGGGAGATGAGAGAGCGTTCTGACAGCGGCTGGAATGCCTGAGCGGTGACGTCACCCATATGCTTACTATGGGCCATCTGTTGTCAGCGCTCCCTCCTCTTCCCTGATGCCACTGCTAGCTGGCACAGGAGAGCCAATCATGTGATCAGACCTGAGTAACAGGTTCAAAAATGAGTCTTGCATAGGGTCCTTTTTGGTAACTATGTCCACCACTTGGCCCAATACTATGACGGAGCTGTCTCTCTGGCTAGCAGGAAGTGGTAGGCAAGCTTTGTCACTACCAGGAAATGCCAAGGCTTTTCATTTTAGAACAGCCCAAAATTTTGGAAAGTAGTTTAGCAATGTGCAGGCACCTTTAGGTAATTACACTTTATACATGCAGAGAATTTTTTTTTCTTGTTCAATAATTTTTATTTTAATATACCAGTAAAACAAAATAACAAAGAGGAGCACCTGGTCCGCCCACCCAGGGGCTAGGACTACGACATGGGTAAAGAGAGACTTGCAAATTATGAACAAAAGAGGAGAAACATCCTCCACAGGCAACCTTAACATACATAAATACGCCATAGAAAAAGGATTGTGAGGAGGTCCTCGGAGCCAGCATTGCATGTCAGAATATGTGGAGTTCCAGCCTGGACTCACCGAGAATTCAAAAAGGGGCATAGGGACCTGTCAAGAAGGAAATAATAAGAGAAAGAGAACAAGATAGACAGGGGGAAACAAGAAGAGGGGGGAAGGAACGGACAGGGACTAGGGATCATTGGGGATGCCAGTCAAAGCTGACCCACACTATTTAGTGGGAGAGCAGGGAAGGCATATGCCCACCATGGTTCCCAAGTTTTCAAGAACTTTGTGTGACAGTCAGTAAGGCTTCATGTAAACTAGCAGCTCCTAGTTTAGGAGCTTTTGGAATTTTTTTTGCCAAAGCTCCTAAACTCAATTCTATAAAGGCCTGTCAATGTACACATAAGCTTTTAGCAGAGTTTAGAAGCTGCTGCAGTTAGGTGAGGTTCAACCTCCCTCAACCTCCCTCTCCTGAATCGCGTTCAGGATAGGAATGTTTTGACCGCCGATGTTTTGCGTATTCCCACGGCCGCGATAAATGTAGGCAGGGTGTACATGAAGCCTAATGCCCCGTACACATGGTCGGATTTTCCGACGGAAAATGTGTGATAGGACCTTGTTGTCGGAAATTCCGACCATGTGTGGGCTCCATCACACATTTTCCATCGGAATTTCCGACACACAAAGTTTGAGAGCAGGCTATAAAATTTTCCGACAACAAAATCCGTTGTCGGAAATTCTGATCGTGTGTACACAAATCTGACGCACAAAGTGCCACGCATGCTCAGAATAAATTAAGAGACGAAAGCTATTGGCTACTGCCCCGTTTATAGTCCCGACGTACGTGTTTTACATCACCGCGTTCAGAAGGATCGGATTTTCTGACAACTTTGTGTGACCGTGTATATGCAAGACAAGTTTGAGCCAACATCTGTTGAAAAAAATCCATGGATTTGGTTGTCGGAATGTCCGATCAATGTCCGACCGTGTGTATGGGGCATAAGGATACTGGACATGTGTTGATTGAGCATCATAGCCGTCATACCATCTCTCACTCCCTGGGACTGTGGGTTTCTTTCTTTCTTTTCTTCCAAGCTTGGGCAATCATTCTCTTAGCTGATATAAACAAATAGGATGACAATTTTTGCTGATAAGCAAATAAGCCCAGGATAGGGCAGTGCAGAAAGGCAAATTTAGCATCCTTTCTGATGTTCGGGTGGAACAGGCCGAACACTCAAGACCAAAAGCCTATCAGTCGTGGACATGTCTACTAGGTGTACAGAACATCCCCACAATGGCCACACCTCCAAGAGCATATTTTTCTTTTAAAAACAGAAAGTAAAATTCATAAAGCTAGCACATTGATAAAGGAATCATTTTTAAAAAATTAGAAATACAGTCACACGGATAAAATAAAGACCCATATTTTTGTATTACAGCTTTGTGAAATCAGCCTACTATTTCTTTGTCTCTTGAATTTACATTGTGCATCATTTTTTGCACATGAGATGAAAAGGATCGTGTGGCCAGACTTGTGTAAGTTACTAAACAGCAAAAAGTTAAAAAAACTTTATAGACGGCCATATAGTTCACAAATATTTCAGACTTATGTTTATGGCCCTTCATGCTAGACATACCTAACTGCATTGTAACATCCGAGCCAAACAAAGGCAGATAAATATTTTGGCTTTACATCTTGGAGATGAGGCTATGTCTAGGGCTGATTTTCCACAGATTCGGCAACTTTGGTCTAAAAAGGGAAAGGAACTTTTCATCTTTGCTCGTGTGGCCATAGATCATCTATATAGTTTTTCTTCCTTTATCCTTGAAGAACATTCAGGTCATTTTTTTAACAGCCTGTGAAGTTTTAGAACTGCAAGACATGAGCTGTACAATTTCTATTGTGTCTTGTATTTTAGCTGTTCCCTGAAGATTATGTCCCATCTTTAATCTTTTAGAGTTCAGATGTTGGTCAAGGTTGATGGGTTTCCGCTCTGCAGCTCACTTTAAAAATGTTTTTAAATGTATGTATATGGATAAACCTATGATGTTTCAGTTGCATAGGCACATTTTAAAGCAGTATTGTAGACCTTCATCATCTCCAGTGTCACCATCATCACCATCATCATCTATATGTTTTGAATTTAGCTTTAAATTTTTTATAATTTAGGGTAAATTAATTTTTTTTCTGTTTTATAAACCTTTTTAAATTATGTAACATTTTTATTGTACAAATAAGCCCATCTCCACCTTTCTTAAATACCCTCCCCAATTGTATTCACTAGATACATTTCTTTAATCTTGTCTTCACCAGGGGGTGTGTCCATGACAGCCTGGGCTTACAGGAAATGGTTTTAACAGTGCTAGACTACACCTCATTCTACCTGGAGCGCCAACTAGTGGCAGAGGATAAAGTCAGCTTGCAACAACTTGCAGCAAAAGTTGTTGTTTTTTTAAATACATGCTGGACAAGTATTTCTTTTTTTCATAACCTGGAGTTCTGCCTTAATACAGAGTACATTAGTGAGAAAATCTATTGCAAATCAGACACTTCTCATTTGGAAAATATATGCAACTTTTTGTGTATTTGCAACACCTGCAAACCATGATAGCCAACTTAGACAGTTTTGCATAAATCACACTAATTTACACTTGTTTTAGCCCTCTGAAGAGGGATCCATAGTGGATCACTTTTCAGAGGGTGTCTGATAGGCAGTGAGAAAATGATATGTCAGCTCCTCAGTACCTGTTTTAACACCTAAAAGCCTGCATCACTTTACTCTACTGTAGTGTTTCTCAACTCCACTCCTCAAGGCGCCCCAACAGGTCATGTTTTCAGGCTTGCCATTATTTTGAACAGGTGATTTGATCAGTTTCACTGCCTTAGTAATTGCCACAGCCGTTTCATCTGATTGGAATCCTGAAAACATGACCTGTTGGGGCGCCTTGAGGACTGGAGTTGAGAAATCCTGCTCTAATGCACGCAGTTGAAGGGCAGTTGCCCAGTGGTCTTGTTTACTTACCACATGCATGCCCCCATTTACTGCCAAACACAATGGAGGAAATAATTTTTACAGCACTGCAATACAAATCATCATGGTGGTGGCATGTGTATATCCCCATATATCTGCAGCTAAGGAAGGCCATAAATTATGTGATTTTGTTTCCTGCCCCCACAGGTCCCTCCCAAGGAGCTAGGCAGAATGGCACAGGGAGCCGTCCCTGCCAGGAGAACACAACGATTATTGCTAGCAGCTATAACTGCTGCCAATAATTGCATGCTATAGATCCAACATTTTGGTTGTACCCAGGTTGCTCGATGGATCAACTTAGGTACAATTAGCCTGCCCATAGACAGGGCCGTCTTCACACGGGCCCCCTCAGAGCCAGTCAAATAGAAGTAGCAGTGGGGCAAGGGAGTCGGGCTTAGAGGGCACAGGCAGTCCGGTGGGCAGGACCGCCATCAGGGGGGTACAGAGCCCATACACTAGTAAGGGGCCCGAGGCCCTGAGGCTCTAGAAGGGCCCGGCTGTCTGGCGGATATGGGAGAAGGCAGGGGCGGATGCAGGAGAGCTCTGTACAGGTGTGAGGAGGGCTGAGAGCGTACAGGTGTGAGTCAGACTTCCAGAAGAGCATTTCTGAGGTCAGGCACTGATGTTGGATGAGAAGGCCTGACTCGCAGTCTCTGCTCTAATTCATCCCAAAGCTGTTCTATAGGGTTGAGGTCAGGATTCTGTGCAGGCCAGTCAAGTTCCTCCACCCCAAACTCGCTCATCCATGTCTTTATGAACCTTGCTTTGTGCACTGGTGTGCATTCATGTTGGAGCAGGAAGGGGCCATCCCCAAACTGTTCCCACAAAGTTGGGAGCATGAAATTGTGCAAAATGTCTTGGTATGCTGACGCCTTAAGATTTCCCTTTATTGGAACTAAGAGGCCAAGCCCAGCCCCTGAAAAACAACCCCACACCATAATCCCCCCTCCACCAAATGATTTGGAGCAGTGCACAAAGCAAGGTCCACAAAGACATGAATGAGTGAGTTTGGGGTGGAGGAACTTGACTGGTCTGCACAGAGTCCTGACCTCAACCCGATAGAACACCTTTGGGATGAATTAGAGCGTAGACTGTGAGCCAGGCTTTTTCATCCAACATCTGTGCCTGACCTCACAAACGCACTTCTGGAAGAATGGTCAAACATTCCCATAGACACACTTCTAAACCTTGTGGACAGCCTTTCCAGAAGAGTTGAAGATGTTATAGCTGCAAAGGGTGGGCCAACGCAATATTGAACCCTACAGACTAAAGCCTCGTACACACAATCCGATTGTTGACAGGGGATTGTCTGTTGACAGACTGTTGTCCTAAAATCTGACCGTTAGTATGCTCCATCTGACAATTGTTGTCCAACTTTCAGCCATCAAATGTTGGATGGCAGGCTAGTAAATTTTCCGGCGGACAACGGTCTGTTGTCTGATTTTTGTATCGTCAGTATACAAGTCCATCACATAAAAGTTGAAAGTACAAACACTCATGCTGGGAATCAATGCTCACCAAACACGAAATTAGCAGAAGGGGCCCAAAGGGCTCAAGAGCTGAAATTCCTCCTAGTACGTCACTATGTTCATGTTTGTTGGCCGACAATTGTGTGCCGTTAGAATGCAAGACAAGATCCAGGCACACTCCCTTTGGACAAAAATCAGACGCTCGGTTGGCCAACAATTGGATCGTGTGTACGAGGCTTTAAACTGGGATGCCATTAAAGTTCATATGCATGTAAAGGCAAGCGTCTCAATAGTTTTGCCCATCACAGAGGACAAGGGGGCACTCTTTATGTCTAGAGGAAAAGAGATTTAATTTCCCAATACAGAAAGGTTTCTTCACAGTAAGAGCTGTGAAAATGTAGAATAGATTCCCTCCAGAGGTGGATCTGGCCAGCTCAGTAGATTGCTTTAAAAAAGGCCTGGATTCTTTCCTAGGTGTACATAATTTAACTGGGTACTGACATTTATAGGTAAAGTTGATCCAGGGAAAATCCGATTGCCTCTTGGGGGATCAGGAAGGAATTGTTTCCCCTGCTGTAGCAATTTGGATCATGCTTTGCTGGGGTTTTTCGCCTTCCTCTGGATCAACTGTGGGTATAGGATTGTGTATATGGGATTGTATAGTTGTTTTTTTTTGTTTTTGTTTTTTTTTTTTGGTTGAACTAGATGGACACTTGTGTCTTTTTTCAACCTGACTAACTACAGTCCCTTGAAAAAGTATTCAAACCCCTTGAAATTTTCCACATTTTGTCATGTTACAAAAACATAAATGTATTTTATTGGGATTTTATGCGATAGACCACCACAAATTGGCACATAATGAAGTAGAAGGAAAATGATAAACTGTTTTCAAACTTTTTTACAAATAAATATGTAAAAATTATGGCGTGCATTTGTATTCAGCCCTCGTAAGTCAATACTTTGTAGAACCTCCTTTCACTGCAATTACAGATGCAGTTCTTTTGGGGCATGCCTTTACCAGCTTTGCACAGATTGGATGGAGAGCGTCAGTGAACAGCAATTTTCATGTCCTGCCACAGATTCTCAATTGGATTTAGGTCTGGACTTTGACTGGGCCATTCTAACACATGAATATGCTTTGATCGAAATCATTCCATTGTAGATCTGGCTGTATGTTTAGGGTCGCTGTCCTGCTGGAAGGTGAACCTCCACCCCAGTCTCAAGTCTTTTGCATTCTCTAACAGGTTTTCTTCTAAGATTGCCCTGTATTTGGCTCCATCCGTCTTGTCATCAACTCTGACCAGCTTCCCTGTCCTTGCTGAAGAAAAGCATCCCCCCAACATGATGCTGCCACCACCATGTTTCACGTGGGGATGGTGTGTTCAGGGTGATGTGCAGTGTTAGTTTTCCAGCACACATATTGTTTTGCTTTTAGGCCAAAAAGTTCAATTTTGGTTTCATCTGACCAGATCACTTTCTTCCACATGTTTGCTTTGTCCCCCACATGGCTTCTCGCACACTGCAAAAGGGACTTTTTATGGCTTTCTTTCAACAATGGCTTTCTTCTTGCTACTCTTCCATAAAGGCCAGATTTGTGGAGTGCACGACCAATAGTTGTCCTGTGGACAGATTTTACCACCTGAGCTGTGGATCTCTGCAGCTCCTCCAGAGTTACCATGGACCTCTTGACTGCTGCTCTGATTAATGCTCTCCTTGCCCGGCCTGTCAGTTTAGGTGGACAACCATGTATTGGTAGATTTGCAGTTTTGCCATACTTTTTCCATTTTGGATGATTGAACAGTGTTTTGTGAGATGTTCAAAGCTTGGGATATTTTTTTACAACCTGACCATGATTTAAACTTCTCCACAACTTTATCCCTGACCTGTCTGGTGTGTTCCTTGGCCTTCATGATGCTGTTTGTTCACTAAGGTTCTCTAACAAACCTCTGAGGGCTTCACAGAATAGCTTTATTTATACTGAGATTAAATTACACACAGGTGGACTCTATTTACTAATTAGGTGACTTCTGAAGTCAATTGGTTCCACTAGATTTTAGTTGCAAATGCATATACAAATGCAGGCCACACTTTTCCCACATTTATTTGTAAACAATTTTGAAAACCATTTATCAATTTCCTTCAACTCCACAATTATGTGCCACTTTGTGTTGGTCTATCACATAAAATCCCAATAAAATACATTCAAATTTTTGGTGGTAACATGACAAAATGTGGAAAATTTCAAGGGGTATGAATACTTTTTCAAGGCACTGTATGTAACTTTTGGTAATATAGTGATTATTTAAACTAGGAATGCACCAAATGGGTTTTTTGGTGCTGAAACCGATACCGAAACAGCACCGATACCGAAAGTGACTGTTTTTAAAAATATTTTTATACAGGAGATGGTCAGAGACTGGGGACATGGTACAGGAGATGGTCAGAGACTGGGGACATGGTACAGGAGATGGTCAGAGACTGGGGACATGGTACAGGAGATTGTCAGAGACTAGGGACATAGTACAGGGGATTGTCAGAGACTAGGGACATGGTACAGGAGATTGTCACAGACTAGGGACATGGTACAGGAGATGGTCAGAGACTGGGGACATGGTACAGGAGATTGTCAGAGACTAGGGACATGGTACAGGAGATGGTCAGAGACTGGGGACATGGTACAGGAGATGGTCAGAGACTGGGGATGTGGTACAGGAGATGGTCAGAGACTGGGGACATGGTACAGGAGATGGTCAGAGACTGGGGACATGGTACAGGAGATGGTCAGAGACTGGGGACATGGTACAGGAGATGGTCAGAGACTGGGGACATGCTACAGGAGATGGTCAGAGACTAGGGACATGGTACAGGAGATTGTCAGAGACTAGGGACATGGTACAGGAGATTGTCAGTGACTGCAAACACATTACAGGAGATGGTCAGAGACTGGGGACATGGTACAGGAGATGGTCAGAGACTGCAGACATGATACAGTAGATTGTCAGAGACTGCAGACACATTACATGAGATGGTCAGAGACTGCGGACATGGTAGAGGAGATGGTCAGAGACTGCGGACATGGTAGAGGAGATGGTCAGAGACTGCGGACATTTTACAAGAGATCAATGTAGCCTCACCAGTGCCCGTCATGCAGCCCACGTTTTCCCCTCAGATGCAGCCCACATGTGCCCATAAGATGCAGCCTGCCTGTGCCTATGAGCTGCAGCCTCACCTGTGCCCATCATGCAGCTTGCCATTGCCCGTTCTGCTGCCTGCCAGTGCCCGTCATGCAGCTTGCCAGTTCCCGAATCAGAGCGTCGATCTCCGTGTGTCACGGAGCTGCTTTTGAATTGCCCGGGTCGCAGTAACGATGTTCCGCCTCCTGTAATCACGTCACACTGATTCAATGTCCCCCCATTGGATCAGTGTGCCGTCTGTCAGGCGGGACATTGTTACTACGGTCTGTGTTAAGATCCGTGACACAACGGAGATCGCGGTGAGGAGGGAGGGAGGGGAGGAGGAGAAGAGAGGAGAGGATTGCGGCGCGCCGCGCCAGAAGGACACTCCCGTAATGGGCAGCACCATGGACGGGGCCCCGCTCAGGCTCCGTCCCCATTTTCGGCGAGATTTCCTTTTCGCCATTTTGCCGAAAAGGCCATTTTCGGCCGATATGTTTCGGCGGCCGAAAATTCGGTGCATCACTAATTTACACACACACACAATATAAAAAAAAAAATAAAGCCTTATCTCATGAAAAAAAAAGCTTCAAATTCCCTTTAATAAAGTAAAATGACTACGTTAAAATAGCACTAAACCACAGCAGCCAATGACATTTCATCCTTTTATGTATTCTCATTTCTTGAATTTGATTTTATTGGTGCTGATTACACCATACATTGCAAGCAAGCATAATGTGTTTTTCTGCCAGTCACAGTACTCATTACACACAAATAATGCAGTGTATAGAAGCAGAATTATGAAGATACAACAGTGCAGTTCTTATATACACAATGGACATGTAAACTTATAGGAGAATTCCTACCCTTTCAGTGAAGAACTCAAATTCATCTGGTTCCATGTCATGCATTCTAGCTGGGAGGTCATCTGGTACAGATTATCACTGTAGTAAAAGAACAGATGCGATAAATGAAACTCAGCAATCTGGTCCCATCCAACCTTATCTATCATTTCTAGGGGTAAGGGATAATCTACACAAGGCAATTTAAATCTTGCTACTGAGAGATGTTACCAGTTGCTGGCAGTCACCTCATTAGTTTGAGTTATACAGGAGATTTTTAGTAGCTTAGTTGAGCTGCTAAAATCATTAGTGATTAATCAATTGGATTATTGATCACTAAACCAATGGAACAAATGGCTTCTTGTGAAAAAAGTGACTTACTGTACACTGACTATACTCCAGACAAGGTTATGCTCTATCCACTTCAGCTCAAATACAGGCCCCCCCCAAGGCTCATTGTGTGCCCCCCGCCCCCGAGGTGGGGTGGACTCCCAATCATGTGGTGGCCAATCACATAGCTCCTAACTGTCCCTGATTTCGAGGGACTGTCCCTGATTTCAAGCAATGTCCCTCTGTCCCTCTTTCCTCCTCATTTGTCCCTCATTTTGGTCTGATCTATATAGTTGTATATAAAATGCACTTTTTAACTTTCAAAAAAGTGTTTCCCAGAGCTAAACTTTTCATCCAAATTCTAAATTGCTGCATTTGCAAATTTTAAAAGCCATTATAAAGGAATAGTAGTGGTTAAAAAAAAAACCCTTGTGGATTTAATTAACCTTTTTTTTGTTTAGCCCTCATGCACACAGGCTGTTAAAAAAACGTTATGAAAACGCCAGTATCTTTGCAGTGATTTTTTTTAACTTTTTTCAGCTTTTTTCAGCGTTTTTGCAATAGCGTTTTTTAGCGTTTTTGAGCGTTTTTCCGCGTTAGCGTTTTTGAGCGTTTTTTTTTTTCAAATTTTTTTTTTCTTTTTTTTCAATGGATCAAAAACGCTAAAAAACGTTGATGAAGGACGTTTTTGAGCGTTTTTGAGCGTTTTTCAGCATTAGAGCATTTTTACAGCTGAAAAACGTCTTTCAGAACCCACTGGTCCTGGGTTTTTTTACAGCTTAAAAACGCCTATGCCACTTGCAGCTCAAAAACGCCTAGGTGGGCATGAAGCCATAGACTAACATAGACAGGCCTTTTTAAGCTGCAAAAAAAGCTCAAAAAAGCAGCTGTAAAAACGTCCGTGTGCATGAGGACTAATTCTTCTTTAAGGGGGTGTGGCAGGGGGCGTGTCCTATGCCTACATACATATGCTAGTAGGTGTTCCTCATTCCCATCTCAAAATGTTGGGAGGTATGCAATCACAGTGATCACATGGTCAAACATTGTCCAGCCTTAAGATCTACCTAAAGATTCGCTTGAAGGCCATGGCCAGAGGTTAAATGTGGTGACTACATTTGTTTTCTAGGCTGACAACACTCACTCACCTTACTATATCAGGACAAAAGACACAAGGTAGGAATTAAACCCCACCCCTCTTCTGTTTTCTATAACATGCATGGTTCAGTAATTCTCAGAGAACAATGTAATCAAAAACAGTCAGCATAGAAAGTTATGAGCTTACAAAATTCCTGGCAAGATCAAGGGTTTTTTTTTTAGTTTATTAAACCGATCTAACAAAAAAACACTTTTAACAATATGTTTACCAGAACAAAAGACACCACATAGAAGAAGTTCACTGTTGGAGTTTAGATATGCTTTAAATGAAGATTGTAACTTGGTACAGTATGTGTCTGTTGGGATTATACACAAGAAAACTTTAGCAGCATGTAGTAGGAGTCACAGGATTGCACATATGATTGCACAACGCTTCAGTCATCTGCATATAATTGCAGTAAGATCCAGCTACATTCAACATGTATAGCTAAAACTGGATACACACTATACAATTTTCTGTAGATTTTTTCCTTCAGATGTACCAAAACCATATAATATGAGGTCAAACCTTAAAGCCGCGTACACACGAGCGGAATGTCCGACAGAAAAAGTTCGATGGAAGCGTTTCATCGTCTATTCTGATCATGTGTGTGCCTCATCTGACTTTTTTTTTCGAAAATTCTGATGGACCTAGAAATAGAACATGTTCTAAATATTTCCGACGGAACCAATTCCTATCGGCTCTGAAGCAAGTACGAGACGGAAGCTATTTGCTACTAGCTATTGAACTTGTAGTCCCGTCGTACGTGTTGTACGTCACCACGTTCTGGACGGTCAGACTTTGGTCGGACTTTGGGTTGACTGTGTGTAGGCAAGACTACTTGAATGGAAATCCGTCGGAGTTCCATCAGAGAAAACTTCTGAGTTTATTCTGATGGCAAAACCGGTCGTGTGTACGCGGCATAAGAGTTTCAATTTGTATGCAATCAGGCAGGCCCTTGCTTTACATGGTTTTGGTAAATCTAAAGGAAATCTGACAACAAAAGTTGTATAGTGTGTATGGGGTCTTACTCTACAGGGAGCCATTTATTCCAGCTGTTTTGCAACCAATTGCTAAATAAATATTAGAAATGTAAACATATACACTATATTATCAAAAGTATTGGGACGCCTGACTTTACACGCACATGAACTTTTAATGTCATCCCAGTCTTAGTCCGTAGGGTTCAATATTGAGTTGGCCCACCCTTTGTAGCTATAACAGCTTCAACTCTTCTGGGAAGGCTGTCCACAAGGTCTAGGAGTGTGTCTATAGGAATGTTTGACTATTCTTCCAAAAGCGCATTTGTGAGATCAGGCACTGATGTGGGTGAGAAGGCCTGGCCCACAAGTGTCCACTGTAATTCATCCCAAAGGTGTTCTATCGGGTTGAGGTCAGGACTCAGTCAAGTTCCTCCACCCCAAATTAATCAACCCCAATTGATCAAGCTGGACTGAATAATTTGTGATTTTTATATATTTACAAAATATACCAAAAACAAGATTAAAAAAAAAAATATATATATATAGCGATAAACACAACCTATTTTCTATTAACCTGTTCCCGTTGGCCATACACATATATGTGGTAGTGGGTTGGGTGGGCCTTAATGCCCACCCAGTACACATTATAAGACACATTTCAGAAGGAAACCCTTGTTCTGTGCTGAGAGTCCACTCCCAGTCCTTCTTTTTGATTGGGAGTTCCCGGTCATGTGACAGACAATTACAAGGGTCACATGATCGGAAAGACACAGATGATCGGCTATGAAATTTAGAAGAGATGCTGGAGATTTGGATTGTTCCAGAGAGGAGTGAGCGGTAACCATCAATTAGTATTAGCTAGGGGAAGCACCCCAAGTCATGCTCTGATAGTGGAACACATAGTTCGAAGGGGTATAGGGCCCGGGAGCCTGTGAAAAAAGGAGTAGCTGGCGTGCGTCATAAAAGCCTAGGACTGCTGCCTCTACTCGTTACCATCCGGTTTCTGCTGGTGGCTACGTAGCAAGAAGTTCGGAAATACCACTTCCAGCTTCATTCAATACATTATGCATTGTTTTTAACTTTTGTACAATTTATCTAACATGTCAAATCTTCTACTCAATTTGTCTTTTTTTATATGTCAAAATAAATTTCTTATATATAGAATTTCTTTCTAAATTATTTTTTTCATTGCCTTAAAATTCCCAAACTTAAGGTTTTTCCAAATTTTTTGTTACCATAGAGATGATGGCAATTACACACCTAGTCACATGAGTAGTCCTACTTTTCCTGCTTACTGCTCAGGTTTTTTTTTTTTTGATTATCCACTGGAGGAACATTGTCATATACGGGGCCATTATCAGTATGGGATCAAGTGGCAGTATTCACGACCTGCCCCAGTTAATATTAAGGCCGGAAAACACACTAAATACTTCTCCAGAGTTCCAGAGTTCAACTTTAAACTATAAGTTCATCATGAATCAGTGCATCATAAATGCTCCTGCCAGAGTCATCCACTTTACAAACCACAGCCACAAATTTGCTGCCACTCACCCAACGAATTCAATTCAAAATACTAACAATAACTTACAAAGCCAACCACAACTTTGCCCCAAGGTGCATCACTAACCTACTCTCAACATACCAACCTACTCATTCCCTTTGTTCCTCCCAAGACCTCCTGCTCTCTAGCTCCTCTGTCACCTTCTCCCATGCTCTCCTCTAGGACTTCTCCCGAGCCTAGGCGATCCCTGAAAACGTTTCTCTTCGAGCAGGACCCTCTGATTCCTTCTGTATTGAATTGTATTGTAACTGTACTGTTTTCACTAACGTTGTAAAGTGCTGCGCAAACTGTTGGTGCTATATAAATCCTGTATAATAATAATTATTACATACATATGCACCTCTCTTGTGCCATTATTAAAGACTGACCCTTCTGCATCTAATGATACCAGTGCTGTAAGCAAATGCTACCTAATGAATTGGTATTACATAAGCAGCCTACATTATTCATTCTTCAATGTTATACTTCTTTTTCAGGCGTCGCCAAGCTAATTGTCTTTGTTTGCAGGTCCTTAGCCTAGTCTGGAATTATATCTGCCTATTAAAGACAAGCAAAGAATAAGGCAATTGCTCATTACAGGGTCTGGACTGGCATGAAGCTCGCACAATATCCTTCATATCAATTCTAAAACTATCTTCTCTCCTGCAGTTTCCCCTGTCATCCCGTGCTAGTCTGTACCACTGCATTTAGCAATTCCACAAATTCTTCCTGTACCGCCAGTGTAATTAATACCTCCAGGACCATTTTTTTTATTAGAAATACCAGCTCAGGAAAATTACAGCAGGAGATTCTTTTACACTTGTGTTGAGATGACACGTCATTTTTAACTTTAAATGTTTTTTTTTTTTTTTTTTTCGCCCTGTTCTGCTGGGTTCTTTTCAACAAGTGGTCTCATTTTTCTCCAGATTGTCATTAATCTAAATGTATTGCATATCACTGTGTTCCCTTGGAAAGCTATTACCTTTGTTACTAAACAGTGCAGCCAAAGCAGGGCACTGATCTGCCTCTGGTTAATTAAGTTCATTAACCTTTCCAATACCAGAAGGGGTCATGTATTCGGCTTCTTAAAACCTCGAATTCCCATAAATATTTAACATAACTTATAGAATTGTTGTAAACATTTTTTTTATAATTTAGCATTCAGTTTTAGCCCCATCTACAATTTTGCATGTGTTTTTCATGGTTTTTAAAGCGCAGTATCCTTCAGCTATCAATATATAGCTAATATATATCTAATATATATGCTAATATCCACACTATCCAATGGTATTCTAAGCAGCCGGCATAATTTGTTTGATCAGCTAAAATACCTTTACATATATTTTATTTATTTTTTATTTATTTCAGGTACTTATATAGCGCCGTCAATTTACGCAGCGCTTTACATATACATTATACATTTACATCAGTCCCTACACCCTCAAGGAGCTTACAATCTAAGGTCCCTAACTCACATTCATACATACTAGGGACAATTTAGACAGGATCCAATTAACCTACCAGCATGTATTTGGAGTGTGGGAGGAAACCGGAGTACCCGGAGGAAACCCCACGGACACAGGGAGAACATGCAAACTCCAGGCAGGTAGTGTCGTGGTCGGGATTCGAACCAGTGACCCTTCTTACTGCTAGGCGAGAATGCTACCCACTACACCACTGCGCTGCCCCTATATGTATTTATATACTATATTTTTTAAAAGTATTGGCATCCCAGTCTTAGTCCGTAGGGTTCAATATTGAGTTGGCCCACCTGTTGTGTTACACTTTGTGATTTATCATTGCTCTGTGTCTTTATGCTCTGTTCCTTCTGTCTATCTGAACTCTCTCTCCCACCGTAGTGCTGTAAATTCCCCTCCCTCCTCTTCCTGTCTCTGATTCATTTGCTCAGTATACCACCATGCTGTAACAACTTTCCATGTGGCTTACAACACCAACATTTTTCTACCTATAGCCATCATTAAACGGAACATTCGAAAGGATTCATCGTCTGTCTCTCCACACAGTGAGTTTATTCATTGAGTTGTCTGAATTGATGCAAGGGATAGAACACCAGGTCGTGTAAGCCCTATTTGAAGCTGGAGATAAAGTTTATGGTCTTGTAGTTGAGTCAGAACACCACTCTTTGTAGCTATGACAGCTTCAACTCTACAGGGTGACACTGCTTCTACAAAATGCAGAAGAAACATTGTCATCTTGTTAAAGGAAGTGGAAAAATAATGGATCTACTGGCAGGATCAACAGGTAATATAACTACACTATATTACCAAAAGTATTGGGACGCCTGCCATTACATGCACATGAACTTTAATGGCATCCTAGTCTTAGTCTGTAGGGTTCAATATTGATTTGACCCACCCTTTGCAGCTATAACAGCTTCAGCTCTTCTGGGAAGGCTGTCCACAAGGTTTAGGAGTGTGTCTATGGGAACGTTTGACCATTCTTCCAGAAGCGCATTTGTGAGGTCAGGCACTGATGTTGGACAAGAAGGCCTGGCTTGCAGTCTACGCTCTAATTCATCTCAAAGGTGTTCTATGGGAGTGAGGTCAGGACTCTATGCAGGCCAGTCAAGTTCCTCCACCCCAAACTCACTCATCCAAGTCTTTATGGACCTTGCTTTGTGCACTGGTGCACAGTCATGTTAGAACAGGAAGGGGCCATCCCCAAACTGTTCCCACAAAGTTGGGAGCATGAAATTGTCCAAAATGTCTTGGTATGCTGACCCCTTAAGAGTTCCCTTCACTGGAACTAAGAGGCCAAGCCCAACCCCTGAAAAACAACCCCCCACCATAATCCCCCCTCCACCAAATGATTTGGACCAGTGCACAAAGCAAGGTCCATAAAGACATGGATGAGAGAGTTTGATGTGGAGGAACTTGACTGGCCTGCACAGAGTCCTGATCTCAACCTGATAGAACACCTTTGGGATATATTAGAGTAGAGACTGTGAGCCAGGCCTTTTTGTCCAACATCAGTGCCTGATCTCACAAATGCGCTTCTGGAAGAATGGTCAAACATTCCCATAGACACACTCCTAAACCTTGTGGACAGCCTCCTCAGAAGAGTTGAAGCTGTTATAGCTGCAAAGGGTGGGCCAACTCAATATTGAACCCTACGGACTAAGACTGGGATGTCATTAAAGTTCATGTGTGTGTGTGTGTAAAGGCAGGTGTCCCAATACTTTTAACAATATATTATAAATAAATATATATATAAATATATATATTGTTGTAACCCTGATGAAGCAGGATTTTTTTCTGACCCCCGAAACCTGTTGGCAGTTTTTTTTACTGTAAACCAATAGATGAATATGGACTCTTTTATCACATGGTCTGTGGCTCCTTCCATTGGTGCATGTATTTTCTCTGATCATCCAAATTTGTAACTGCTGATGAAAGGTGTGGCCCTTTGGTTCCCACACTCTCCACTGTCTTTATGCTGTTTACTGATACAGGACAGGATCCTCAAGCGTTAAATATAAAAATATGAGCACATTCATCGAAAGATTTTGCTTATATTTGCTTTCATTAGTTATTTTAGTTATACTTATGAAATCTCTGATGACAAAAATCTTAACTGGTTTTCCACTTCAATTTAAATTTGGGTTCCTGAATTTTTTTTTTGGCTCAAGTAGAAATATCATCAATCAATATGATATACTAAATACTTATGTAAATATACTTATATTACTAAAATAAGTCTATTTTCAGAGCTATCTTTTTCCATAGAAACAGTTTTCCTGACCTAGAATTTGGCTGTCCATAACCTAGTTTATAACTATGCTTCTATGGTAAGAGGAAGCTCTAAAATAGATATTTATAGCAAATAAATCCATTATCACATTAACCTATTTGATTTATAATAAATGTAAAAATAAAAGTTTAGCAAAAGTAAAAAAATAATTATATTTTTTCAAATATCATTTGACATTATTTGCAAGCAGCCTTTATTTTACACATAATACTGGGTGCTTCCATGATTTAGTTTATGCAGAGTATGCTGTGGTTTTAAGCTTAAAGTGGTATTAAGCCCAAAAGCAAACATTTATGCAGCTTACCAATTCTTGGATGTGATGCCTGCATTCTTTTTTTTATTGCTTCCTTTTATTTTCACCTGGTGATCCAGCCAGCAAGTCTGTTGTTTTTCAAAAGAACAAGCTCTCCAGCAGAATGTATCAGTTACAGGGATGAGACAAAACATTAATCACTATCTTGCAATGGCCTAAGTGCTGCTGTACAAAAGATTACAGTAAACAGTAATTAGACATATGCAATTCGCTTCGTTCCGAATTAGTTTTTTTAATAAACTTCGACAAATTCGTTAATTCGGAATAATGCAGCAATACGGGGGATGTTCGGTTGAGTCACTTTTTAAAGGATCTTACACCCCATGAGGAGCCTTTTCTTTGTATATTATATGCCTGCATACCTTGGCCCAGGATCGCTGCCATAGGAGGCAAGCCACCACAGCGAGAGTACCCAGCAGACACCGAGGTGGGATAGGCCCCCCCCAAGAGACCTAAATGCACAGCTGACTCTCTTTGCCATAAGGTAGAGGAGTCCATCCTATCTGGTGAGTGCGGAACCATATAGACTCACAAGAGGAAAGTCACAGTTGGAGCACAAGAGCACTTTAATAGACTCTGTCTGCACATGTATCACAAGTCACAATATTATTGTATTTATTACTTTATCACACCAGTCACTATATATCATATCTATCATTGGTTTACTAGTCCCTATTTATTTAGTTATTAATTTATTATTGATCTTAATCAACATATTGATTTTCTTATGAACTTTTTTATGGATTCTGTATTTGTTTAGTAGTCACACATTCAATTATGGATTACAATAGCACAGAATGGTTCATTTAAAGTCACTTGTCTTAACACAGATATAGAGTTTTCACATATAGTTTAACCAATTTGACCACCAGGTGTGGTGAGGCAAGCACTGTATATCTTTTTTATTATTTCTTCTCTGTTCCCTCCCAAGGGGTATAGCACTCACAGCAGCGGCCTAAACAACTATTCCACGCTAAAAACCATAAAAAATTATACCGCACTATTATAACACATAACCTAAACTAAAAGCAGCTACTAAACTGGGATACACACACGAATACAATAGGAAAAAATGTAGCAGCGCTACTACATTTTTTCCAATTATTCCACACTACCAAGGCGCGAGTGGGAGAAAATTGGCACTCCAAAAGCTCCAGGCCTATTGAAGACACCCACCCTATTGCGAAGTTACAGGTGCTGGCTCTGCTCAAGCTTAGAAGAAAGGAAAAAATCCTGGATGGCCGCACACCGCTAAAGGCATCTTTATTAAAGAATTAAAATCCAAAACAGTCACTTCGTATGCATGAAAAACAGGGAGAAGCAACTTACGCGTTTCACATCACGTATTGATCATAGCTGACTAAGCATCAATACATGATGTGAAACACGTTAGCTGCTTCTCCCTGTTTTTCATGCATACGAAGTGACTGTTTTTGGATTTTAATTCTTCAATAAAGATGCCTTTAGCAGTGTGTGGCCGTTCAGGATTTTTTCCTTTCTTCTAACCAAGGCGTGAGTATCACACACTTTCATATGTGTAAAGAGCTGTGTATATTGATGCCGCTTTATAAGTACCTGTAATAAAAAAATAAATAAATACACACTATAAAAAAGGTGGGAAAATCTAGTGCTGAAATCAGATTGGCTGTGATGACACATGCACTTAGACAGTTAATAGTTTGGAATGCTGTTAAGAGTTTGAAGAGGGAAAATCTCCAGCACTACCGAGGTGACGACAGTTTTACTATACTGCATGATCCTAAATGGGAGACCTGGCCTTCTATTGTATGAGTGAACAATTATTTTGAACGATCTTGGATGAACACAGCCTGAAATAAATGAAGTGATTTGTATTGCTCTTCAAACTTGGAACTGAGTGATAGGCCCGAATGGAACATGTATAAGTCAGATCTGAAAGGGTGACTGTAATATGGACCTGCAGAAATCATTATGTTTTTAAATAAGAATTCATGAAAGGTTTATATCAATGATTCTGCAGATTTATTTTTCTGAGGATGTAAGTGCCTAGTATTTATTTTTTCTGCCATGTTTGTGTCTGGACAATCAAAGCTCTAGAACATTCACAAAAAGATTTACCTATAACGAATTAGAGTATCATAATATTAAAGTTTATGTAAACCCCAACATTGAATTTTTGTTATTTTTTTTTATCTGTTTTGGCCTGTTAAATATATGTTGAATTTAATTATAATTGTTTCATAAGCGCTAAAAAATTTCTGTTGATCCTGGCAGAAATCCAGAAATGTTATCTTCCTATGCTCTCTGTCTGTGCTGCACTCTTATGAGTTATCATTGTTCCCAGTTCTCTCTGTGGACTACAGAGCATCTCCTCCCTAAGTCATGGAGATATGGTGAGGAGAAGGTGTTCAGTAATCCATACCAGGGATGAGCTTAGGTCTGGTCCAAATTGGGTATAGATCGAACCCAAACTTGGACCAAACCTGAGTTCATGCCTATTACAGACAGCAGCCATTTTCAACCGGGGTTCTATGGAACCCTATAATTCCTTCTGAGGTTGCTAGGGGGTTCCTTGAGCTGTGAATGATATGCCCATGGCATATTTCCAGTGCCATGGGCACCAGGCAAAGTCAGCAACATGACACCAATTATCTTTTTAGCTGTCTGTAAGCGTGGCATTCTGACCACCACTGTACATTGGGCATCCTTCCCACTGGCCACCAATATAAGGGGCATTTTTTCTACTGACCCCTAATAAATTTGGTGTTAGCAGGGGTTCCCTGAGACCTGACAATGATTTTAAGGGTTCCTCAGGGATAAAAAGGTTGAGAAAGGCTGCCTTACACATTTCCTGTCCTAGGGTGACAACGCTGCTGCTCTACTGATACAGTACACTGAGTGAGTGTTGTCATTCTAAAATTGGCAGGGTCACCAGATGAACTGCCAGAAGTTCAAAATGCTGTTAAGATTTGACAGAATTTATCAGATGTCTCCAAACATTTTAAACAATGGGCCAGTTTACTGTCCTTCAAGCTTGGTTCACATTGGAGCGATGCGGGAAGCCCTGCGAACAGGGCTGGTGCAAGGATTTTTGAGACCCTAGGCGAAACCTTATTTTGCTCCCCCCCATTGGCTCCATCCCTGACTCCACCCCCTTTACCCTGCCCATGTATACCCCACCTTTTTAATGAAGCGCCCATCAAATGCAGCCCACCAGAGCCCATCAAATGCAGCCCACCAGTGCCCATCAAAAGAAGCCTCACCAGCGCCCATCAATGCAGCCTCACCAGTGCCCATCAATGTAGCCTCAATAGCGCCCATCAATGCAGCCCACCAGCGCCCATTAATTCAGCCTCACCAGTACCCATCAATGCAGCCTACCAGTGCCCATCAATGAATGTTTGCTTGCTTCCATGCATTCGGGAGTCAGGACACAGACCTCAGCTGCCTGCTGATGCTGAGACTTAGTTGCTTGCTGCAGAAAGAAGAGAGTAGGAACACCAGTGGCCGGGCACCCTAGGCACCAATGCGCCCTAGGCGGCTGCCTAGTTGGCCTAGTGGTAGCACTGGCCCTGTCTGCGAATCCACTGCAGGTTCCCGCATTGCACCCGACTCTCAGGCAGTTCACACTGCCATATGCGAACCGCTGAGAGTGTCAATACAAAGTTAATGACACCCCCAGATCGGTTTGCATATCGCAGTGCGAATTGTCAATTAGTACATGGGTGTTCACACCCATGCGATCCGATTCTGGTGCGGACCAAAATAAGGGTCCTGCATGACTTTGGTCTGAATGTAATGCAAATTCAGCCATACAATCTGTATGGCTGTATTTGCATCGCACAGACATTGCATGTGATGTGCACAGCAGTGCGATGCGAATCACATGCGATGTCGCACAGCGCACTTACTGTATGTGAACCCAGCCTCAGACTTTAGAGGGGGGGTGGATTGTGACCGGTGGGAGTAGAAAATGTCCCTGACCCAGCACAGTGAAAATAAACTTGGCCTCGGGCTTGGGGGTCAGTAGGAGGAGGGATAGTATCCCATCATTGGCATCAGTGGGAGGAATAATGCCCCATTGTTGGTGTCAGTGTGGATGAAATAGTGCCCCATTGTTGGTGTCAGTTGGAGGAATAGTGCCCCATCATTGATATTAGTGGGAGGAATAATGCCCCATCATTGGTGTCAGTGGTAGGAATTATGCCTCACTGTTGGTGTCTGTGGAGGAATAGTGCCTGATATCATTGGGGGGAATAGTGTCCCAGAGGGCCGGATAAAGGCTGGCAAAGGGCTGCAGTTTGGAGACCACTGGTCTTTATCAAGCCCTAACATAGGTCTTCTATTGCATCTCATAAGGAGTCTAATAATCCATTAATCCATTTATTGACTAATAATCAGGATTCTAATAATCCACTGTTCAAAACCTACAGAAGGTGAAGTCCCTTCCTCCGAAGTGCATTGGACTTATTTGATGCTCTTAACCAATTTCAAAAAGTCCTGATCTAACCTTTGCTCTAGACACTCCCCAATACTCACCCCAGATGGAAAAAAAAGAAGCCTAAAAAAGAATACTAATGCAGCTACCACATCTTAAGACTGGTATGCTGCAATATATTATATCTTTGATCTTTAGATTTGATCTTTGGATTTAGAAACGGCCTATCAAGGCTTACAGTATTTAGCCATAGTCAGAGTATTAGAATATTTGGAATAGGCACGCTTGCATCCATTCAGAGCAGTGCATTAAGATTTACAACACTGAGCAATTAGAATTTAGGAACCTTCATCAAAGCTAAACTGATATGTAGCCAATCCGCAGATAATAATGCTCACAAAACTGGAGCTGTAATATTTATCCAATCAGAATGTTAGAAAGGTTACAGGGCTAAAAAAAAAACATTACTAACCAAAACAATAGTGGCCAATTTACACTGTAAGGGTTTATGCACACTGCAGCTCAAAGAAGCTCAAACACACAAAAAAATATATAGGAAAAATGAGCTGTAGGGAAGGTTTGTGAAAAAACGCTTATGCTCAAAAAATCTCAAAGAAGCTCAATAAAAACATGCAAAAGATCCCAAAAAAGTACAAGCTTCTTCAAGCTGAAATAAAAGCTCAAATGCCTGTAAAAGCAGCTTTTTTTTTTTTTTTTGCACTGCATCTCAAAGGAGCTCAAAGAAGCTGATCCTACAAGCTTTTGAGTATTTTTGACCTATCATTATTTTTTGCCTGGCAACTCCCCTCCATGTTAACCAATGTGTCCATGCACGCTATGGCGTTTTTAGGAGTTTACAGGCATATTCTCTTACAGGCAGAAAAAACCCCCCCAAACTTGCGTCTCTGAGAGGAGCTTTTGAGCAGAAAAGATTCCTAAGTGCTCAAAAACACACGAAAACTTGCTAAAAAGCGCAAAGGAACATGAAAAAGCTCAAAGAAGCTAAAAAAACACACAAAAATAGGAAAAATTAGCTGAAGGGAGGGTTTGTAAAAAAAAAAAAAAAAACGCTTATGCTCGAAAAAGCTCAAAGGAGCTCAATAAAAATGTGCAAAAGAGCCCAAAAATGCACAGGCTTCTTCAAGCTGAAATAAAAGCTGAAATGCCTGCTGGGAACCCTACAGGACCTCAGATCATGTGCTGAGCGTCCCCAAATAGGAGTTTCTCATCCTTGTGTTCACCTTTTTTGCAAATTAGACTCTGTAAGGCCCCATTCACAATTGAGCATTTTGTAGCTTGAAGCCTCAAGCTACAAAACGCTGGAGTGAAAAAAAAACAATTATTCTCTATGGAGAGGGTTCACATCTCCTCTCCAAAACGCCTGAAGCCAGAAGCCCCGAAACACCTGAAGCTCAAACAAGTTATGGAATTTTTTTGTTAGGCAGAGTTGGTTGTTTTTTCTGCTTTTTACATTGGTGACCTATTAACCTGTACAAAATCGTGGCAAAAAACGCGTCAAAATCATGGCAAAAACGTGGCAAAAATCGTGCAACTTTCTGCCTGAAAACGCTACAGAGGAAGCTGGAGAAATCCCCATTTTAGGGAGAAACATGTTGTAAACCTCACCATCGTGCTGTACCTTAAAGGACTGTACTGTATGAGTCTTTTCTAATGCAACTGTGTTGTTTTTATGTAAATTTTACATTTTTTTATTAATTTTTCCTATTGATTTAATAAAATCCTACAAATCTCCAATATACAAATTAACTATAAGATGTGGTGCTATATTGTTGGTATATTGTCTAGAAGCTGAGTTTTTGCCTGTAAAAGCAGCATTTTTTTTTGAGCAGCAGTGTGCATGAGCCCTTAACACTTTAACGCATGTGTTGAAAATACTCAAATTTCTTTTTTAGACCATTATGACGGTAATGGAAAGGTCAGCCATGGCGGACATTCAGTTTAAGGTTGTATAGGCTAATAATAGCTTGTAAATTGTAGTCTGGGTTAAAAATATAAAAACAGCCTAGTGTGAACTTTAGAGCGAAAAATATGAATGTGTCTAGAACCTGATTCCATATCTCTTAGTCATAACATGTTTCTGAAGAGATCTCCTTGTGCTTATTCTGGGAGATATCTACAGTCACAAAGTTACTTAATCACTTACAAAGTGTTCCAGCGTTTGCTGAGTTGCTATAGCCAACGTGCAGATCTAACAATGGTCAGGGGAAAGGTCAATATGCTGTACCCTGGCGGACTGAAAATGTAGTTTGGAGGACCCCACTAACAATCGGTAATCGGTGGGACTAGATCTCGATCATGTGACCACTGTGACAGCCAATCACATTGGCCACATGATCGCTTTTTTTCTTCCCCCCCAAAATCCCTCTATTCCCTATGTAAACCAAGGAGAGTGCAGCGCTAGACTTTATGTGAAAAAAATCAGGACTGAGAAAACTAAAGCAGAGTCCCATAAGATAATCAACATGTGGTGACTAATAAAATATATATATAATCAAGTGAGCAATGACATAAAAACTTGAGCAAATCATAAAGATAAATCAACATTTGATACAATATAAAAAGCATGTGGGACAAAAAAAATATGAGAATATATATATCAAGAAAAAGTCAGTGCAAAAGTATTTAGTCCATAAATTAACAAATGAGGACACCCATGAAAGATGCAGGAAAAAAGGAATGAAACGTCCGTGTGATTGTGCACCCTAGGTGAGTAATAGATTCTGCTTACCAGATGGCGGTGACTGCTATTACGGCAGTCTCGCCCAGCTCAGGGAATTCGGTCTCCCAAAAACCAAAAACGCAATACAGGAACAGCAGCTTTAGCGGTGGGTGATTCCCGGAAATATAAAACAGAATGCTTCCATAGTGTAAAATGTACAAATGAAGTAATTTATTTTGATAAAAAAGAGGAATCGTACTTACAATATTGCGGTCAAATATGAAGCAATGGGATGTAGTATAAAAACACAAGTGGCGGTGTCTCCATTTGTTGTACTTCACTTACTACGTTCGTAAGCCCATCCAAAAACGTAATGACGTGACCGTCGCAGGCTCCTCCCTATGCGTTTTGTCACGATAGGACGTCGTCTGGGGATTGGGGACTCTGCTTTAGTTTTCTCAGTCCTGATTTTTTTTCACATAAAGTCTAGCGCTGCACTCTCCTTGGTTTACATTGTGATTTAGAGCTTGATACTAGACTTTTGGGTGCTGGCAGCTACTGTTTGGTTATTCTATTCTGACTTCCAAGCGCAGATTTTACCCTTTGGGTTTTTTTCTTATTACTCTATTCCCTATGCCTAGATTATATATTATATTATATCATATTATTCCTATATTATATATAATCCCCTATTAACCTCATCAACCACAAAAAACCCTAAACAATCTAAGTAAGGACTTTAATGGTACTACTTGAGTAAAATATCAAAAGATTTTATTGTACAAAGTTTAAAAACGTATTCATGACATAGAAATACATATCAATACATATAATAACATCAATGTAAGAGCGATTCTTATGATATTCTTATACAATCATCATCACCCTGCTCCAAGCGAGCCAATCACCACCTGGCTGCAGCAGGGTGATGATGATTGTATAAGAATATCATAAGAATCGCTCTTACATTGATGTTATTATATGTATTGATATGTATTTCTATGTCATGAATAAGTTTTTAAACTTTGTACAATAAAATCTTTTGATATTTTACTCAAGTATAACCATTAAATTTCTTAATTCGTTTGTTTAAGGATTTTTGTATATTATTCCAATAGGATAAGGTACTGGACATTCGTCCTATTGATAGAGGGTTACCTTTATTGGCCCCTCCTCCCATCTCTCTGATTTTTCTAACCTCTTTAGCCCCGGAAGGTTTTACCCCACTTCCTGACCAGGGCATTTTTTTCAATATGGCACTGCGTTACTTTAACTGACACTTGCGTGTCATGCGATGCTGTACCCAAATAAAATTGATGTCCTTTTTTTCCCACAAATAAGCCTTTCTTTTGGTGGTATTTGAAAGACAGACAATTTTGAAAAAAAACAAACATTTTTTTACTTTCTGCTATAAAACATATCCAATTAAAAAAATGTAAAAAAAAATCGAATTTCTTCATCAGTTTAGGCCGATACGTATTCTTCTACATGTTTTTGGTAAAAAAAATCCCAATAAGTGTATATTGATTGGTTTGCGCAAAAGTTATAGCGTATACAAACTATGGAATAGATTTATAGCATTTTTTTCTTTCTTTTTGTTTTTACTAGTAATGAAGGCAGTGATTTTTAGCGGGACTGCGAGATTGCGGCGGACAAATCTGACACTAAGAGACACTTTTTGGGGAGCAGTGACACCAATACAGTCATTAGTGCTAAAACAAAAATGCACTGTCGCTGTACTAATGACACTGGCTAGGAAGGGGTTAACATCAGGGGCGATCAAAGGGTTAAATGTGTTCCCTGGGAGTGCTTTCTAACTGTGTGTGCGGGGATGCTTTGACTGGGGGAAGACAGAGATCCGTGTTCCTGCTTAGCAGAAACACAAGATCTCCATCTTCCCCTCTCACAGAACAGCGGTCTGTCTTGTTTACATAGGCAGACCACCGTTCTGCCTCCCCTGAGAATGATCGCAAGGTGTCTGCGAACATCGGGTCCAATCACAGCGGGAGCGGGTCGCCGGTGGCGCGTGCCCCAGATCCAGTGCACAAAATCACTTACAGGTACGTGATTTCACGCAGGAGGGCCGCTCTGCTGCAGGGTGGTCCAGAGGGGGTTAAACGGACACTGGAGGTGAGCTGGAAAGGTTTAAAGGGAAAAAAAAATTAAATTAAAATATTATCTTTTAGGACGGTTGTGCACTGCCTCACTGCGGTTTGGCCACAGCCAGTGCCGAGGGTTCTGGCAGATGTTTTAAACTGCTCATATTATTTTACTATTAAAGATGTTTGCTGATACCTTTCCAGGTGTTATTGTAGCTCTTAGAATATACAGGGATTGGACAAAAATATGGAAACACTGCATGATTTGCACGTGTGAAAGTGACATGTTTCGTGTTGAAAGCGGAAGTGATGTAACACGGGACGGTAGGCGGCATAAACTCCAAACACACAAAGAACACTAGACACACTAAACTGGATTCATAAAAGTTGCGGCCTTGTTTATCGGTTTTCACAAAAATCAACAATTAATAATTTACCGTAACTCTTTTAATCAATAAATACTTTAACCACTTCAGCCCTGGAAGGTTCTACCCCCTTCATGACCAGGCCATTTTTTGCGATGCGGCACTACGTTACTTTAACTCACAACTGCGCAGTCATGCAACACTGTACCCAAATAAAATTGATGTCTTTTTTTCACACAAATAGAGCTTTCTTTTGATGGTATTTTATCACCTCTGCGGTTTTTATTTTTTGCGCTATAAACAAAAAAAGAGACTGACAATTATGAAAAAAAAAACAATATTTTTTACTTTCTGCTATAAAACACATCCAATAAAAAAAAATTAAAAGATCTAATTTCTTCATCAATTTAAGCCAATATGTATTCTGCTACATATTTTTGGTAAAAAAAAATAAATAAATAACTGACACTTTTGACACTTTTTGGGAACCAGTGACATTATTACAGTAATCAGTGCTAAAAATTTGCACTGTTACTGTACTAATGACAGTGACAGGGAAGGGGTTAAAACCAGGGGCAATCAAAGGGTTAAGTGTGTCCCTAGGGGATGCTTTCTAACTGTGTGGGGGATGGACTCATTAGATGAACACAGTGATTCGTGTTCCTGATTAGCAGGAACACAAGATCACTGAGTTCATCCCTGACAGAACTTGTTTACATCGGCAGACCACCGTTTTGATCTCTCTGGCTCCCCCTCTGGCCAATCAGCGTCCCCACCCCCTCCGCTGGCTATTGTACGAAATGACTAACAGGTACATAATTTTGCGCAATAAAGCCCATCTGCCGCAGTACATGTACTGTGGCTGGTCGGCAAGTGGTTAAATCTGTAAACAAAATCAGACAAAATCCATGGCAGGGGGGGTTAAAATATTTCTTATGGCGACTGGCAAAGACCCCCTCAGCCCCCTACTTAAATATGGGTCCTGGGAATTTCTGGAATGTTCTGGGGGGGGGGGGGGGGGGGCAGGTGACCTTAAATGACCTATCCTAGAGGACCCCCAGAACTTTCAGAACATTCCCAATCAACTTACCTTTTTTGACCTATTTCAAAAATCCCAATTGAAATAAATCAATGGGGGCTTGAAACTCCTACCACCACCATCCAATGAGGGTAAGGGGTGCCCTAAAACTAGCTATCCCCCCTTTCCTCACATTCTTTTGCTTCCGCTGTGTGATGAACCACCTAGCTAACAGGTGGGAAGCCTCACTTTCGTTATTCAGTGCGTGCGCTTTCATTATTCACTGTCAGAGCTTACTGAGCTACAAAGAGGGCAAATTATTGGTGCCAGCTCAGCGGTGTCCCTGTGACTAAAGTAGCCAATTTATTTGTAGTGTCGCGAGGTACAGTGTCAAAGGTTATGGCGGCATATACAGTTTCTGGGTAAACGTCATCTGATAAGCATAAGCATAGTCAACATGGTCAACCAGTATCAGATTCCGGTATCCACCATCCAAGAGTTATATTTGTCCATTACCATGAAAATACAGGCCGTCGTGGATTCCTAAGGCGGTCCAACACCATATTAGGTAAAAATTTCGTTCTTTCACCATACTTGTTTCAATATTTTTGTCCAACCCTAGTATTTGAGCATGACGGCGACTAGTTGTGTGCAAGAAAGGTCGTTCAGCACATTGAAACTGAAAAGGAATTATCTGAGACCCACGATGACCCATAAAAGACTAAATCTGGGCGAACGTGGACTGAACCGTGGCCTGTTCAGTGTGGACCGGCTGAGATTTGATCCATCTATGGGCAGGCTGATGCCGCGTACACACGAGCGGAACTTCAGACAGAAAGAGTCAGATGGGAGCTTTTCATCGTATATTCCGACCGTGTGTATGCCCCATCGGACTTTTTCCGTTGAAAATTCAGATGGACTTAGATAGAGAACATGTTCTAAATTTTTCCCATGGAACAAATTACTATCGAAAAAAACGCTCGTCTGTATGCTGTTCCAATGCACCAAAAACGACACACGCTCTGAAGTAAATACGAGATGGAAGCTATTGGCTACTGGCTATTGAACTTCCATTTTCTAGTCCCGTTGTACGTTTTGTATGTCACCGCGTTCTGGACTTTGGTGTGACCATGTGTATGCAAGACAGCTTGAGCGGAATTCCGTCGGAAATCCGTCGGAAAAACCTTCAGAGTTTATTCCGATGGCAAAACCGGTCGTGTGTACAGGGCATGATTGTACCTAAGGTGGTTGATCCTTCGACTTGGGTACAACCAGTCTGTAGGTTTTTTTATATGCGATTATTTCGGGCGGCTATAGCAGCTAGCAGTAATCATTGTGTTCTGCTAGCCAGGAAGGCGCGATCCAATAGAAATCTATGGGAAACCATGGATAACCTGTACAAGAACCACAGGTACACTGCGCTGCAGGGCCAAATGCAACGCAGCAGTGTGAAACCACCCTTAAATGCTGAACTACAGCCTTCCCTTCAGTCTTGCACAGTTATACAGTCTCCTCTATTATGCTGATATTGCTTACACTGATTTCACTGCACACTGTGAACATCTCACATTGTGCATTAGTAGCTGCAGAAAGCCAGTCATTTACTTTGTAAAACAAGCTGGCATGTGGGCTGGAAGGCTTTTGACCCAAACTCAAAGCTCATCCCAACTCAGGCACATTGAAGACCTAGTGCTATATGTGAAAAGATGTATTAAATACAGGACAAACTGCATCCCATATTAAATCAATATCAGGTGTAGCTTTTTATTTTGACTTCCATGAATACAGAACAGGCAGTAATCTTCTTACAAATCAGCACCCACTACAGTCCTAAAAATGTTACTGGCTTCTGGCAATGTTCAAGATTCAAGATCTTTTTGGAATGATGTCATGTCATTACTTCAACATTTGTTTCAAAGGTCTTTTCCATTAGACCCTGTTCACTATCTCCTGGGTCTTCCCTTCTCCCATGTCCCAATCAACCAAGTGTCTGATCTCATACATTCTCCTAGCTGCTAGGAAAGCCACCCCCCTCCAATGGTTGTCTACTGACCCCCCTACAAAACCCCAACTTTTACATATTGTGGCAGACATCTAGAGAATGGAATTCCCTACTGCTATTGTTACCGACTCTCTTATATAGTTTAATAAATGTTGGGAAACCATACCTGGGACCAATCCAAATATGGTGACCTTTCTCCTCCAAAAAACACCTAATGCCACCTGTCTCATCCCTTGTAACCTCCTATAATCCCCTCCTTTCCTTCCCTCCCTATCCAATGTGGGCCCCACTCACAGCTCCTAGACCCACGTTTTATTTTTGATGTTCTGAATTACTGATACCTTGTGCAATGTTCAGTCTTGCTCCTGTCCTAAATTGCACTAGGGGGTCTATGTAGGGTTGCCACTTTTTCTTCAAGTCAAACTCGAACACTTTAGTGGCGCACAGGAATTAATTTTTTTTAGCATACACTGTAAGCTTGTAACAGAACTTGAACACCTTTGAGCACTCCAAAGAGAATACTAATGCAGCGTGCATAGTGCCCTCTCACCATCCTGTCAGGCCCTGTTCTGAGCCACGTACAGTCTGATTATTGTGTCCGGGTTTCAGGCGGTCTGAAACCCGGACACATGATTCAAAACCCAGACTGTCAGGGTGAATCCCAGACAGGTGGAAACCCTAGGTCTATGTTATTTTTCTTTACTAACCATAAACCTGAAAGGCCTCTTTCACACGGGCTGTCCGTTTTGTTGGACTCTGCTTGTTCAGCAGGGATCGCTCCGCTGATCCCGTCTGAGCAGGCAGGTGACAGGTCCATCTCCGCTCACTGTGCTGAGACAGACCTGTCAGAGCCCCGCTCTCCTCTATGGGAGATTGGATGAAAAACGGATCCCCCTGTCCGTTTTCATCCGATCAGATCTGACCGCCAGATGGATGTAAAATAGGGTTTCCATTTGTCTGGATTTGGCAGACCGGATCGGATAGCAGCGGGTGTCAGGGGACATGTCACAGCTGACATCCGTCGATCCATAGAGGTGAATGGAGCATCCAATCAGGTCCTCCTTAAAAACGGACAGGCGGACCTGATCAGAGAGCATGTGTGAAGGGGGCCTAAGTTGTACCTTTTTTTTTAATCAATAGGTTTTTATTGTTTTATAATAAAGACTAGGGATGAGCCGAACACCCCCCGGTTCGGTTCGCACCAGAACCCGCGAACGGACCGAAAGTTCGCACGAACGTTAGAACCCCATTGACGTCTATGGGACTCGAACGTTCGAAATCAAAAGTGCTCATTTTAAAGGCTAATTTGCATGGTATTGTCCTAAAAAGGGTTTGGGGACCCGGGTCCTACCCCAGGGGACATGTATCAATGCAAAAAAAACTTTTAAAAACGGCCGTTTTTTCGGGAGCAGTGATTTTAATGATGCTTAAAGTAAAAAAAAAAAAGTGAAATATTCCTTTAAATATCGTACCTGGGGGGTGTCTATAGTATGCCTGTAAAGTGACGCGTGTTTCCCATGTTTAGAACAGTCCCTGCACCAAATGTCATTTTTAAAGGAAAAAATCTCATTTAAAACTGCTTGCGGGTTTAATGTCATGTCGGGTCATGGCAATATGGATGAAAATCAGTGAGACAAACGGCATGGGTACCCCCCAGTCCATTACCAGGCCCTTTGGGTCTTGTATGGATATTAAGGGGAACCCCGCACCCAAATTAAAATAAGGAAAGGTGTGGGGCCACCAGGCCCTATATACTCTGAACAGCAGTATACAGGCGGTGCAAACAAGACAGGGACTGTAGGTTTGTTGTTAAGTAGAATCTGTTTGTAATTTTGAACATTTTTAACGTGTTTAGCTCCAGCCAAAAAATCTTTTCTAAGCTTTTTGGAAAACATAGGGAAGGGTTATCACCCCTGTGACATTTGTTTTGCTGTCTTTCCTCCTCTTCAGAAGATTTCACCTCACTTTTTTGTCCCAATGAAAAATGTTTTTTGAAAATTTGGGTTTTTTTGTGGAACAAGGATTGGAAAGCATCAGTGGAAAGGAGAAATTGTTTTCCCATATTAACTCTTACAGGAGAGAATTTCCCTTCCTAGGGGTAGATTTCATCTCACTTCCTGTTGTCTCCTTCCGTTTGCAAGTAGGAGTCGTTTGTAAGTTAGATGTTTGAAAGTAGGGTCCTGCCCTATATACTCAGCAGAAATTTGGGCCTTAGGTGTTGCTGTGGCCACAACACTGTAAGCCCTCACAGGGCCCTGCTGTGAAATATTAGATCAAGAATTGTAATTACATGCCCCTGTTGAACAGGAGCTGAAAAATTAGGCCTTAGGCACTGGTGCTGGTGCCACAACACTGCAACCCCTCACAGACACTCTAGTTGGAACGCAGGAACGAGCCCTGCTGCAAATTATTGCTTCAAAAATTGTAATTACACGCCCCTGTTAGACAGGGGCAGAAAAATTGGGCCTTAGGCACTGGTGCTGGTGCCACAACACTGCAACCCCTCACAGACACTCTAGTTGGAACGCAGGAACGAGCCCTGCTGCAAAGTATTGCATCAAAAATTGTAATTACACGCCCCTGTTAGACAGGGGCAGAAAAATTGGGCCCTAGGCACTGGTGCTGGTGCCACAACACTGCAACCCCTCACAGACACTCTAGTTGGAATGCAGGAACGAGCCCTGCTGCAAAGTATTACATCAAAAATTGTAATTACACGCCCCTGTTAAACAGGGGCTGAAAAATTGTGCCTTAGGCACTGGTGGTGGCGCCCAGAACCAAAAATGTTCTTACAAGCTATCAGCGTGATGATTGAGGAGGAAGAGGATAATTACTCAGGGATAGTCACTCAGCATCAGCATAGGCAGTCTTTGAAGGGATCTGAGATTTCAAAAAAAATTATTCGGTTACATCAGCATCAGGTGCTTGGTAGCTGGTGGTGATCCAAGACTCATTCATTTTTATGAAGGTCAGCCGATCGACCGAGTCGGTGGACAGACGCACCCTGTGATCGGTTACCACGCCTCCAGCAGCACTGAATGTGCGTTCCGAAAGAACGGTGGATGCAGGACAGGCCAGTAGCTCAATTGCATACTGTGCAAGCTCTGGCCAGTGATCCATCCTCAAGACCCAGTAACCCAGAGGATTTTCGGTGGGAAAGGTGTCCAAGTCTGATCTTGCCCCTAGGTATTCCTGCACCATGTAAAACAGACGCTGGCGATGGTTGCTGGAACCGATCATACCTTGGGGCTGCGGACCAAAAAATTGTCTGAACGCATCGGTCAGACGGCCACCTTCTCCACCGCTCCTTCTTTGACTGACCGAAGCCTCAGCAACACGTTGTCCAGAAACAGGAGTTTGTAACCTCCCAGTCTCTGGGAACGCGTTGCACAGACCTTTCTGCAAGGCCTCCCGAAGATGTTTCATCCTCTGCTCCCTCTGCGATGGCAAGATAAGGTCCGCAACCTTACCCTTGTAACGTGGATCAAGGAGGGTTGCCAGCCAGTATTGGTCCTTCTCCTTGATACCACGAATACGAGGATCCTTACGCAGGCTTTGCAGGATCAGGGAGGCCATGCAGCGTAGGTTTGCTGAGGCATTCGGTCCGGAGTCCTCTGGGTCACTAAGAACGACATGGTCCGCAGCCACCTCCTCCCAGCCACGTACAAGTCCATGTGTTTCTTGGGACTGATCCCTTAAAGACTGCTGCTGATGCTGAGTGCCAGGCTCCACCTCCATACTGACACAATCTTCCTCCTCCTCCTCTTCCTCCTCGTCCTCTTCCTGTGTGATCGGCGGGCACGCAGGAACACTGTCTGGATAAAGGGGGCCTTGAGAGCTAAGGAAGTCCTCCTCTTCCTGCCTCTGTTCTGCCTCAAGTGCCCTGTCCATTATTCCACGCAGCGTGTGCTCCAACAGGTGGACAAGGGGGACAGTGTCACTGATGCATGCACTGTCACTGCTCACCATCCTCGTGGCCTCCTCGAATGGTGACAGGACAGTGCATGCATCCCTGATCATGGCCCACTGGCGTGGGGAAAAAAAACCAAGCTCCCCTGACCCTGTCCTGGTGCCATAGTCGCACAGGTACTCATTGATGGCCCTCTGCTGCGTGTGCAGCCGCTGCAGCATGGCCAACGTTGAGTTCCACCTGGTGGGCATGTCACAGATTAGGCGGTTCTTGGGCAGGTTAAACTCCTTTTGGAGGTCCGTCAGCCGAGCACTGGCATTATATGACCGGCGGAAATGCACACAGACTTTCCTGGCCTGCCTCAGGACATCCTGTAAGCCCGGGTACCTGCCCAAGAACCGCTGCACCACCAAGTTAAGGACGTGAGCCAAACAGGGCACATGGGTCATTTGTCCCTGTCGGAGGGCAGAGAGGAGGTTGGTGCCATTGTCGCAAACCACCATTCCTGCCTTAAGTTGGCGTGGCGTCAACCACCTCTGAACCTGCCCCTGCAGAGCTGACAGAACCTCTGCCCCAGTGTGGCTCCTGTCCCCCAAGCACACCAGCTCAAGCACCGCATGGCATCTTTTGGCCTGCGTACTTGCGTAGCCCCTTGAACGCCTACGGAGCACCGCTGGTTCCGAGGAAGAGGCCATGGAGGAAGAAGAAGAGGAGGGGGTGGAGGAGAGAGGTGTGTCACAATCAGCATTTTGGAGGCGTGGTGGCGGAACAACCTCCAACACTACTGCACCTTGTCCTGCATCCTTCCCAGCTGCCAGCAGAGTCACCCAATGCGCCGTGAAACTTAGGTAACGTCCCTGTCCATGCCTGCTGGACCATGAGTCAGCGGTAATATGCACCTTACCGCTGACCGCCCTGTCCAGCGAGGCATGGACATTGCCTTCCACATGCCGGTAGAGAGCCGGAATCGCCTTCCGTGAGAAAAAGTGGCGTTTGGGTACCTGCCACTGAGGAACCGCACATTCCACAAACTCACGGAAGGGGGCAGAGTCTACCAACTGAAAAGGCAGCAGTTGAAGTGCTAGCAATTTTGCCAAGCTAGCATTCAACCGCTGGGCATGTGGATGGCTGGGAGCAAACTTCTTTCGGCGGTGCAGCAGCTGGGGCAGGGAAATTTGCCTGGTACAATCTGACGTCGGTGTACCAAAAGCAGATTGCCCACAAGTACTTGGCTGTGACACACCTAATTCTACACCTTCATTCCTCTCACTGCAGGTCTCAGAGAGGACTGAAGGTCTAGTGGGGTTGGAAATCTCAGCTGATGAGGAGCAAGGAGAGATCCTCTTTGTTCTTTGGTGTGGGTCTTTTAGATACGCTTGCCAACGAACTGCATGGCAGGTCAACATATGTCTGGTCAAGCATGTGGTACCCAAGCGGGAGATATTTTGGCCACGCGAGATACGCTTGAGACATATGTTGCAAATAGCAGCGGTGCAATCTGATGCACTCGTCTCAAAAAAGGCCCACACCAAAGAACTTTTTGAATAACGCGCAGAGACTGCAGCGCCCTGCACATGTGGAGCTTTGGGGTGTGATGCAGTCAATGTGCTGCCCTTAGGCTGGCCCCTGGAGGGCATCCTGCCTCGTTGGTGATGTGCTGCCGCCTCCTCCTCCTCCTCCTCCTCCTCCTCCTCCTCCTCCTCCTCTCTCCTATCAGGCACCCACGTTGAGTCAGTGACCTCATCATCCCCTCCCTCCTCATCACTGGAGCAAACCTGGCAGTATGCTGCAGCAGGGGGAGCATGACTGCCAGATTGCTGTCCTTCTTGGGCACCCCCTCTGTCCGCGCTCATGTTACTGCCTTCATCGAGCTCAGTATCGTCATCAGAGCCTTCCAAACGCTGGGCATCCTCCTGGAGCATGTACCCAACACTGTGGTCAAACAGTTCGAGGGAATCCTCATGAGGACATGGTGGAGCTAGGGAAGGAGTCACTGATGACATTGAGCTGAGGGAAGAGGCCGCTGCTTTGCCAGACAAAGCACCCTGGGCATGGGTGAGAGAGGATGAGGAGGATGAGGACGGCTTGGTCATCCACTCGACCAAGTCTTCCGCATGTTGCGGCTCAACATGGCCAGCTGCCGAAAAAAAGGCCAAGCGTGTCCCATGGCCACGTGCTGATGAGGATGCACCGTCTCCACGACCAGCACTAGACACAGAGCCTGCTTGCCCTCTCTTATTGGCTTGTGACTGTCTGCCTCTCCTTCTTGGCCTTCCAGACATACTAATGGCCTGTAGCTGCACTAAGCTGGGATAGAACACCTGTAATTTTCTTCAAGTAGCTTTATATACTGTAACCAGACAAGCCTGCCTGTCAGTAGGAAGATAACAGGAACGGATCTAGCTGAACACTGTGAGCAGGACGCACTGTACTAAATGTAAATAGTCTAGCTGCCTGACCGTGGTACTAATAGGATCAAATAGAACACCTGTAATTTTCTTCAGGTAGCTTTATATACTGTAACCAGACAAGCCTGCCTGTCAGTAGGAAGATAACAGGAACGGATCTAGCTGTACACTGTGAGCAGGACGCACTGTACTAAATGTAAATAGTCTAGCTGCCTGACCGTGGTACTAATAGGATCAAATAGAACACCTGTAATTTTCTTCAGGTAGCTTTATATACTGTAACCAGACAAGCCTGCCTGTCAGTAGGAAGATAACAGGAACGGATCTAGCTGAACACTGTGAGCAGGACGCACTGTACTAAATGTAAATAGTCTAGCTGCCTGACCGTGGTACTAATAGGATCAAATAGAACACCTGTAATTTTCTTCAGGTAGCTTTATATACTGTAACCAGACAAGCCTGCCGGTCAGTAGGAATTTAACAGGAACGGATCTAGCTGAACACTGTGAGCAGGACGCACTGCACTAAATGTAAATAGCAGGAACGGATCTAGCTGAACACTGTGAGCAGGACGCACTGCACTAAATGTAAATAGCAGGAACGGATCTAGCTGAACACTGTGAGCAGGACGCACTGCACTAAATGTAAATAGCAGGAACGGATCTAGCTGAACACTGTGAGCAGGACGCACTGCACTAAATGTAAATTGCAGGAACGGATCTAGCTGAACACTGTGAGCAGGACGCACTGCACTAAATGTAAATAGTCTAGAAGATAACAGGAACGGATCTAGCTGAACACTGTGAGCAGGACGCACTGCACTAAATGTAAATAGCAGGAACGGATCTAGCTGAACACTGTGAGCAGGACGCACTGCACTAAATGTAAATAGCAGGAACGGATCTAGCTGAACACTGTGAGCAGGACGCACTGCACTAAATGTAAATAGCAGGAACGGATCTAGCTGAACACTGTGAGCAGGACGAACTGCACTAAATGTAAATTGCAGGAACGGATCTAGCTGAACACTGTGAGCAGGACGCACTGCACTAAATGTAAATAGTCTAGAAGTAGGGATGAGCTTCGTGTTCGAGTCGAACCCATGTTCGACTCGAACATCGGCTGTTCGATCGTTCGCCGAATTGCGAACGTTATGGGCCGTTCGCGCTAAATTCGTGTGGCGCGTCACGGCCCATAATTCACTGCGGCATCGCAGTGCATTGCTGGCTGATGATTGGCCAAGCATGCACTATGACCCGCATGCTTGGCCAATCACAGCGCTGTCAGTAGAGAGAGCTGTAATTGGCCAAAGCCAGGGTGGCTTTGGCCAATTACGGCTCAGGGCATTTAGTACACACCCCACACTATATAAGGCCGCCTGCACGGCGGCCCTGTGTAGTGTGTGTTCCGGTGTGCTGAGAGATAGAGAGAGAGAGAGACAGTGTCATTTGATTTGAGTTAGATAGATTAGGCAGAACAGTCAGTCAGTTAGCTGCACTTACAGTGTATTGTGTATATATATGCATCCCAGGTGTTGCATATATATATATACACTGTATTCAGTTTAGCTAGATCCGTTCCTGTTATCTTCTATCTAGACTATTTACATTTAATGCAGTGCGTCCTGCTCACAGTGTTCAGCTAGATCCGTTCCTGTTATCTTCTAGACTATTTACATTTAGTGCAGTGCGTCCTGCTCACAGTGTTCAGCTAGATCCGTTCCTGCTATTTACATTTAGTGCAGTGCGTCCTGCTCACAGTGTTCAGCTAGATCCGTTCCTGTTAAATTCCTACTGACCGGCAGGCTTGTCTGGTTACAGTATATAAAGCTACCTGAAGAAAATTACAGGTGTTCTATTTGATCCTATTAGTACCACGGTCAGGCAGCTAGACTATTTACATTTAGTACAGTGCGTCCTGCTCACAGTGTTCAGCTAGATCCGTTCCTGTTATCTTCCTACTGACAGGCAGGCTTGTCTGGTTACAGTATATAAAGCTACCTGAAGAAAATTACAGGTGTTCTATTTGATCCTATTAGTACCACGGTCAGGCAGCTAGACTATTTACATTTAGTACAGTGCGTCCTGCTCACAGTGTACAGCTAGATCCGTTCCTGTTATCTTCCTACTGACAGGCAGGCTTGTCTGGTTACAGTATATAAAGCTACCTGAAGAAAATTACAGGTGTTCTATTTGATCCTATTAGTACCACGGTCAGGCAGCTAGACTATTTACATTTAGTACAGTGCGTCCTGCTCACAGTGTACAGCTAGATCCGTTCCTGTTATCTTCCTACTGACAGGCAGGCTTGTCTGGTTACAGTATATAAAGCTACCTGAAGAAAATTACAGGTGTTCTATTTGATCCTATTAGTACCACGGTCAGGCAGCTAGACTATTTACATTTAGTACAGTGCGTCCTGCTCACAGTGTTCAGCTAGATCCGTTCCTGTTATCTTCCTACTGACAGGCAGGCTTGTCTGGTTACAGTATATAAAGCTACTTGAAGAAAATTACAGGTGTTCTATCCCAGCTTAGTGCAGCTACAGGCCATTAGTATGTCTGGAAGGCCAAGAAGGAGAGGCAGACAGTCACAAGCCAATAAGAGAGGGCAAGCAGGCTCTGTGTCTAGTGCTGGTCGTGGAGACGGTGCATCCTCATCAGCACGTGGCCATGGGACACGCTTGGCCTTTTTTTCGGCAGCTGGCCATGTTGAGCCACAACATGCGGAAGACTTGGTCGAGTGGATGACCAAGCCGTCCTCATCCTCCTCATCCTCTCTCACCCATGCCCAGGGTGCTTTGTCTGGCAAAGCAGCGGCCTCTTCCCTCAGCTCAATGTCATCAGTGACTCCTTCCCTAGCTCCACCATGTCCTCATGAGGATTCCCTCGAACTGTTTGACCACAGTGTTGGGTACATGCTCCAGGAGGATGCCCAGCGTTTGGAAGGCTCTGATGACGATACTGAGCTCGATGAAGGCAGTAACATGAGCGCGGACAGAGGGGGTGCCCAAGAAGGACAGCAATCTGGCAGTCATGCTCCCCCTGCTGCAGCATACTGCCAGGTTTGCTCCAGTGATGAGGAGGGAGGGGATGATGAGGTCACTGACTCAACGTGGGTGCCTGATAGGAGAGAGGAGGAGGAGGAGGAGGAGGAGGAGGAGGAGGAGGAGGAGGCGGCAGCACATCACCAACGAGGCAGGATGCCCTCCAGGGGCCAGCCTAAGGGCAACACATTGACTGCATCACACCCCAAAGCTCCACATGTGCAGGGCGCTGCAGTCTCTGCGCGTTATTCAAAAAGTTCTTTGGTGTGGGCCTTTTTTGAGACGAGTGCATCAGATCGCACCGCTGCTATTTGCAACATATGTCTCAAGCGTATCTCGCGTGGCCAAAATATCTCCCGCTTGGGTACCACATGCTTGACCAGACATATGTTGACCTGCCATGCAGTTCGTTGGCAAGCGTATCTAAAAGACCCACACCAAAGAACAAAGAGGATCTCTCCTTGCTCCTCATCAGCTGAGATTTCCAACCCCACTAGACCTTCAGTCCTCTCTGAGACCTGCAGTGAGAGGAATGAAGGTGTAGAATTAGGTGTGTCACAGCCAAGTACTTGTGGGCAATCTGCTTTTGGTACACCGACGTCAGATTGTACCAGGCAAATTTCCCTGCCCCAGCTGCTGCACCGCCGAAAGAAGTTTGCTCCCAGCCATCCACATGCCCAGCGGTTGAATGCTAGCTTGGCAAAATTGCTAGCACTTCAACTGCTGCCTTTTCAGTTGGTAGACTCTGCCCCCTTCCGTGAGTTTGTGGAATGTGCGGTTCCTCAGTGGCAGGTACCCAAACGCCACTTTTTCTCACGGAAGGCGATTCCGGCTCTCTACCGGCATGTGGAAGGCAATGTCCATGCCTCGCTGGACAGGGCGGTCAGCGGTAAGGTGCATATTACCGCTGACTCATGGTCCAGCAGGCATGGACAGGGACGTTACCTAAGTTTCACGGCGCATTGGGTGACTCTGCTGGCAGCTGGGAAGGATGCAGGACAAGGTGCAGTAGTGTTGGAGGTTGTTCTGCCACCACGCCTCCAAAATGCTGATTGTGACACACCTCTCTCCTCCACCCCCTCCTCTTCTTCTTCCTCCATGGCCTCTTCCTCGGAACCAGCGGTGCTCCGTAGGCGTTCAAGGGGCTACGCAAGTACGCAGGCCAAAAGATGCCATGCGGTGCTTGAGCTGGTGTGCTTGGGGGACAGGAGCCACACTGGGGCAGAGGTTCTGTCAGCTCTGCAGGGGCAGGTTCAGAGGTGGTTGACGCCACGCCAACTTAAGGCAGGAATGGTGGTTTGCGACAATGGCACCAACCTCCTCTCTGCCCTCCGACAGGGACAAATGACCCATGTGCCCTGTTTGGCTCACGTCCTTAACTTGGTGGTGCAGCGGTTCTTGGGCAGGTACCCGGGCTTACAGGATGTCCTGAGGCAGGCCAGGAAAGTCTGTGTGCATTTCCGCCGGTCATATAATGCCAGTGCTCGGCTGACGGACCTCCAAAAGGAGTTTAACCTGCCCAAGAACCGCCTAATCTGTGACATGCCCACCAGGTGGAACTCAACGTTGGCCATGCTGCAGCGGCTGCACACGCAGCAGAGGGCCATCAATGAGTACCTGTGCGACTATGGCACCAGGACAGGGTCAGGGGAGCTTGGTTTTTTTTCCCCACGCCAGTGGGCCATGATCAGGGATGCATGCACTGTCCTGTCACCATTCGAGGAGGCCACGAGGATGGTGAGCAGTGACAGTGCATGCATCAGTGACACTGTCCCCCTTGTCCACCTGTTGGAGCACACGCTGCGTGGAATAATGGACAGGGCACTTGAGGCAGAACAGAGGCAGGAAGAGGAGGACTTCCTTAGCTCTCAAGGCCCCCTTTATCCAGACAGTGTTCCTGCGTGCCCGCCGATCACACAGGAAGAGGACGAGGAGGAAGAGGAGGAGGAGGAAGATTGTGTCAGTATGGAGGTGGAGCCTGGCACTCAGCATCAGCAGCAGTCTTTAAGGGATCAGTCCCAAGAAACACATGGACTTGTACGTGGCTGGGAGGAGGTGGCTGCGGACCATGTCGTTCTTAGTGACCCAGAGGACTCCGGACCGAATGCCTCAGCAAACCTACGCTGCATGGCCTCCCTGATCCTGCAAAGCCTGCGTAAGGATCCTCGTATTCGTGGTATCAAGGAGAAGGACCAATACTGGCTGGCAACCCTCCTTGATCCACGTTACAAGGGTAAGGTTGCGGACCTTATCTTGCCATCGCAGAGGGAGCAGAGGATGAAACATCTTCGGGAGGCCTTGCAGAAAGGTCTGTGCAACGCGTTCCCAGAGACTGGGAGGTTACAAACTCCTGTTTCTGGACAACGTGTTGCTGAGGCTTCGGTCAGTCAAAGAAGGAGCGGTGGAGAAGGTGGCCGTCTGACCGATGCGTTCAGACAATTTTTTGGTCCGCAGCCCCAAGGTATGATCGGTTCCAGCAACCATCGCCAGCGTCTGTTTTACATGGTGCAGGAATACCTAGGGGCAAGATCAGACTTGGACACCTTTCCCACCGAAAATCCTCTGGGTTACTGGGTCTTGAGGATGGATCACTGGCCAGAGCTTGCACAGTATGCAATTGAGCTACTGGCCTGTCCTGCATCCAGCGTTCTTTCGGAACGCACATTCAGTGCTGCTGGAGGCGTGGTAACCGATCACAGGGTGCGTCTGTCCACCGACTCGGTCGATCGGCTGACCTTCATAAAAATGAATGAGTCTTGGATCACCACCAGCTACCAAGCACCTGATGCTGATGTAACCGAATAATTTTTTTTGAAATCTCAGATCCCTTCAAAGACTGCCTATGCTGATGCTGAGTGACTATCCCTGAGTAATTATCCTCTTCCTCCTCAATCATCACGCTGATAGCTTGTAAGAACATTTTTGGTTCTGGGCGCCACCACCAGTGCCTAAGGCACAATTTTTCAGCCCCTGTTTAACAGGGGCGTGTAATTACAATTTTTGATGTAATACTTTGCAGCAGGGCTCGTTCCTGCATTCCAACTAGAGTGTCTGTGAGGGGTTGCAGTGTTGTGGCACCAGCACCAGTGCCTAGGGCCCAATTTTTCTGCCCCTGTCTAACAGGGGCGTGTAATTACAATTTTTGATGCAATACTTTGCAGCAGGGCTCGTTCCTGCGTTCCAACTAGAGTGTCTGTGAGGGGTTGCAGTGTTGTGGCACCAGCACCAGTGCCTAAGGCCCAATTTTTCTGCCCCTGTCTAACAGGGGCGTGTAATTACAATTTTTGATGCAATACTTTGCAGCAGGGCTCGTTCCTGCGTTCCAACTAGAGTGTCTGTGAGGGGTTGCAGTGTTGTGGCACCAGCACCAGTGCCTAAGGCCCAATTTTTCTGCCCCTGTCTAACAGGGGCGTGTAATTACAATTTTTGAAGCAATAATTTGCAGCAGGGCTCGTTCCTGCGTTCCAACTAGAGTGTCTGTGAGGGGTTGCAGTGTTGTGGCACCAGCACCAGTGCCTAAGGCCTAATTTTTCAGCTCCTGTTCAACAGGGGCATGTAATTACAATTCTTGATCTAATATTTCACAGCAGGGCCCTGTGAGGGCTTACAGTGTTGTGGCCACAGCAACACCTAAGGCCCAAATTTCTGCTGAGTATATAGGGCAGGACCCTACTTTCAAACATCTAACTTACAAACGACTCCTACTTGCAAACGGAAGGAGACAACAGGAAGTGAGATGAAATCTACCCCTAGGAAGGGAAATTCTCTCCTGTAAGAGTTAATATGGGAAAACAATTTCTCCTTTCCACTGATGCTTTCCAATCCTTGTTCCACAAAAAAACCCAAATTTTCAAAAAACATTTTTCATTGGGACAAAAAAGTGAGGTGAAATCTTCTGAAGAGGAGGAAAGACAGCAAAACAAATGTCACAGGGGTGATAACCCTTCCCTATGTTTTCCAAAAAGCTTAGAAAAGATTTTTTGGCTGGAGCTAAACACGTTAAAAATGTTCAAAATTACAAACAGATTCTACTTAACAACAAACCTACAGTCCCTGTCTTGTTTGCACCGCCTGTATACTGCTGTTCAGAGTATATAGGGCCTGGTGGCCCCACACCTTTCCTTATTTTAATTTGGGTGCGGGGTTCCCCTTAATATCCATACAAGACCCAAAGGGCCTGGTAATGGACTGGGGGGTACCCATGCCGTTTGTCTCACTGATTTTCATCCATATTGCCATGACCCGACATGACATTAAACCCGCAAGCAGTTTTAAATGAGATTTTTTCCTTTAAAAATGACATTTGGTGCAGGGACTGTTCTAAACATGGGAAACACGCGTCACTTTACAGGCATACTATAGACACCCCCCAGGTACGATATTTAAAGGAATATTTCACTTTTTTTTTTTTACTTTAAGCATCATTAAAATCACTGCTCCCGAAAAAACGGCCGTTTTTAAAAGTTTTTTTTGCATTGATACATGTCCCCTGGGGTAGGACCCGGGTCCCCAAACCCTTTTTAGGACAATACCATGCAAATTAGCCTTTAAAATGAGCACTTTTGATTTCGAACGTTCGAGTCCCATAGACGTCAATGGGGTTCTAACGTTCGTGCGAACTTTCGGTCCGTTCGCGGGTTCTGGTGCGAACCGAACCGGGGGGTGTTCGGCTCATCCCTATCTAGAAGATAACAGGAACGGATCTAGCTGAACACTGTGAGCAGGACGCACTGCACTAAATGTAAATAGCAGGAACGGATCTAGCTGAACACTGTGAGCAGGACGCACTGCATTAAATGTAAATAGTCTAGATAGAAGATAACAGGAACGGATCTAGCTAAACTGAATACAGTGTATATATATATATGCAACACCTGGGATGCATATATATACACAATACACTGTAAGTGCAGCTAACTGACTGACTGTTCTGCCTAATCTATCTAACTCAAATCAAATGACACTGTCTCTCTCTCTCTCTATCTCTCAGCACACCGGAACACACACTACACAGGGCCGCCGTGCAGGCGGCCTTATATAGTGTGGGGTGTGTACTAAATCCCCTGAGCCATAATTGGCCAAAGCCACCCTGGCTTTGGCCAATTACAGCTCTCTCTACTGACGGCGCTGTGATTGGCCAAGCATGCGGGTCATAGTGCATGCTTGGCCAATCATCAGCCAGCAATGCACTGCGATGCCGCAGTGAATTATGGGCCGTGACGCGCCACACGAATTTAGCGCGAACGGCCCATAACGTTCGCAATTCGGCGAACGATCGAACAGCCGATGTTCGAGTCGAACATGGGTTCGACTCGAACACGAAGCTCATCCCTAATAAAGACATAAGAAAACAATGAGTACATTGTACAACATTTGCACAGTGTCGCAGACAAAATAATATACAGATACATGTTGGTGGATCTACTAACAGAAAACTCTGTACTATAACTTATACATTAAATATAGGCTGTCATATTACGTCACTCCCCCAGGAACCCCCAAATGGGATCTCTTTTGGTGCCCGGGGGAGAGCTGGGTCTGCATCGTTTGCGTAACGTATACATGACCAATGTGAGGGCATTGGAGATTAACTTACTGCTGAATCATCACTATATTCAATGGCAACTCAACTGTATCAAAGGAACTTTGCAGCTCTAGACGACCTTTCCCACGGAGACCTAAGTTGTACTTTTGACACTCCTCTTTTGGTGAACTGCCATATCTTTACTTCTGTTTTTGTTTTGTTGTATGTACAATTTTAATAAAATTATGCCGCGTACACACGGTCTGAATTTCCGACAACAAATGTTCGATGGGAGCTTGTTGTCGGAAATTCCGACCGTGTGTAGGCGTCATCAGACATTTGTTGTGGAAATTTCCGACAAACAAAATTTGAGATCTGGATCTCAAATTTTCCGACAACAAAATATGTTGTTGCAAATTCCGATCGTGTGTACACAATTCCGACGCACAAAATTCCATACATGCTCGGAATCAAGCAGAAGAGCCGCACTGGCTATTGAACTTCATTTTTCTCGGCTCGTTGTACGTGTTGTACATCACCGCGTTCTTGACGTTCGGAATTTCCAACAAGATTTGCATGACCGTGTGTATGCAAGACAAGTTTGAGCCAACATCCGTCAGAAAAAAAAAATGGATTTTGTTGTCGGAATGTCCGATCGTGTGTATGCGACATTATAATTATAAAAAATGTAAAAAATAAAAAATAATAAATAATAATAAATAAAATAAATAAAAAAAAGTTACTGGCACCACATCTAATATTCCTCGTTACAAGATCCATTGTAAAAGGTCAAAGAAAAAAAAAATCCAAAAGAGATAAAAGAATGGACTGCACAGAAAAAATAAAGAGGCATGGAAAAAAACAACCAAATCAATTAGCTTGTAGAAACCATTTGATTCAATATTTTCTTTCATTGTCCCTGAGTAAACACCTAGTGCTTTTTTACCACTACTATTCCTTTCCTTATTGGCTTTTGGAATTTACAAATGCAGCAATTTAGAAATCAGATGAAATGGTTTAGTGCTGGGAAACACTTTTTGATAGATAAATAGTGCATTTTATATACATCTATATAGATCAGACCAAAATGAGGGACAAATGAGAAGGAATGAGAGACAGAGGGACCTTACTCCAAATCAGGGACAGTCCCTCGAAATCAGGGACAGTTGGGAGCTATGTTCACACTGATAGCAAACATTGTACATTTATATCAATAATATGAAACAGCCATGAATCTGGTAACGACCAGTGTGAGTATTGGTAAGTGGAGGTGTACTTTATAAACATCAATCAAATTTAAGCTGATCAACTGCTAAAAAGCGTCTCCAGTTTTTTTAGAGAAGAGCTTCAGTAAGTCCAGAAAATGTGAAGGCTTTCTTAAACCCTTATGCCGCGTACACACGAATGGACTTGCCAACGGGCTAAACTCCGTCGGCATTTCCGACAGAAAGATTCAGAACAAGTTCTATATCTGAGTCCGTCAGAAATGCCGACAGAAAAGTCCGATGGGGCATACACAAGGTCAGAATGTCCAACCGAAAGCTCCCATCTGACTTTTTCTGTCGGGAAGTCCGGCCGTGTGTACGCGGCATTAGAGATGTTCCAGTTCACTGATCCAATCCTGGTAAGTACCGCAGATCACAGGGGTGACACACACTGGTGATTTGGTTGTAAACACACACTGTGATGGCTCTGAATCTGATAGCTCCATGTGTGGTCACCTTCATTCATTTTCCTTCCTACCCACACTTTAAGTGCTCAATTACAAGGGTGGCAAGGGGGCGGCAAAAAAGAGGAGTTTGCATCGCAGTTTTACCACTCACAGACCACTCACCTAAAGGATAACACATAGCCAGAGGGGGCTGTACACAGCGAATTGAATGCAGCTTGTCAAGTTTGATGGGTGTCACCTCCTGCCTAACGCCCCTAAAAGTCATCTAAAATGTCCCCTGTCTTGATTAGTTTTTAAACAGTTCCTTTGGGCATAATAAAAAATGACATGTATGATGCAGTCCCTTACTAGCAAAAACACAGCTGTTCTTTGGGGATTTTTTTTTTTGTTTATTTTTTTTTCCCTTCCCTTTGACATAGTTTTATGCCTGTTGATCCTGATAATTGATCTGTTATTTTTCCACTTAACAAGCTGAGCTGTCCAACAAAATGGCATGTTTAGGATGAATCATGTAACACTGCTGGTGGTAATACAATGGTCTACTTTTATTAAATTGATTTACATTTTTTTCTAAATAAAAAAAAAATGCTGTATCTACCTAAAAGGTATTAGCTGGAATTCTGCTTCAATTTTTTTGTCTCTTAGTTTAAAAAAATAAGTGCCCTGAACTTAACCATCCCACCCTTTCCCTCCACAGATCTGAACTTAATGAGATCTATCACCTCTGGCCCTCTGGGATTATTTACATCCCATACCACAAGACTCTTTCTGCTGGCAGGACCTGTGCATTACCCTCTCATAGATGAATATGAGGCCATCAGCCTGGCCTGGAGAGGAAGACTTGGCGTGGGAAGTAAAGATGTAAACAATCCCCAAAAGCTGTGAGTGGCGGACCAAAAAACATACCTATCTATCTACATACATATCTACAAGGTGACACTGCTGCTACAAAATGCAGAAGAAACGTTGTCACCTTGTTAAAGGAAGTGGAAAAATAATGGATCTACTGGCAGGACGAACAGGTAATATAACTACACTATATTACCAAAAGTATTGGGATGCCTGCCTTTACATGCACATGAACTTTAATGGTATCCCAGTCTTAAGTCTTTAGGGTTGAATATTGAGTTGGCTCCACCCTTTGCAGCCATAACAGCTTCAACTCTTCTGGGAAGGTTGTCCACAAGGTTTAGGAGTGTGTCTATGGGAACGTTTGACCATTCTTCCAGAAGCGCATTTGTGCGGTGAGACATTCATTTTTCATTCTTGTCCGCAGTTACATTTTATTTTTGACCATAACATTAGTTTCTATATTATTGTTATTGTCATCAAATGCATGTACCGAATAGACCATTTACCTGTCATTTTTCAATGGATTACAATGCAACATTTCAGATGACTTGGAACATGCGATTAGTTGATTAATTATACCGTAGTTTAACTGAAGTTTACTCAAAACTGACTGAAGTAGCTGACATTGAGGCAGCTGTCAAAGATTTTCTGCAAGTGCCAAATAAAAATGTGACTTATCTACACCATCAGAGTACACTCATCAGCACCACCGGCCATAGCCGGCGGTGCTGATGGAGAGAAATTTTTCCAACAGGCTGGTTGTCCACATAGTCAATCAATAGATTGTGGACAACCAGCTTGCCCACACATGGACCGAAATTCATCCAGTGTCTGCTGAACCAGCCGAATTTCAATCCATGTATGACCAGCGTTAGTATAGAGCTTTTTGTATCCTTTGGCCCACCTCACTTCACTTCACCATTACCTGTTGGGTTATACTATCTCATTGCTCCCCAAACCCTACTCCATAGAAGCTATTGTTTCCATGCACTGCACTGATGATGGCCAACAAGTTTGAAACAGAAGTGTGCAGTTAGGAATAAATGGTTCTAAAATATTAGGGCTTTTTCCGTACCATAAACCAGTGGTATGGAACATATAGCTGGCTGGTTCAGTGAAGGTATTTTTGGTTGTCAGGTTATGCTTTCTAGAAACATTTACTGAAACACTAATGTGATGCTTCTAAAGCGTAATCTAAAGGGATGCCTGTTCTGCATTATTTCATATAATATTATGATATTAATATGAATGTTCGGAATCTCCAATTTTCATTCATTTCTAATTTTTCACAGCTATTTTCTATACTCTTTTTCTAGAAAAGCCTCTCTCAACATTTTTAACATGGAGAAACCCTTAAAATAACTTTTTGGCTTTGGGGAACCCCTGCTAATAATTACTAATAATTATTACCTCTACAGCTTACAGTACATTAGTAGTTATGGTCAGTGTGAAGAATGCTTCTTATATTTGTGGGAACCCCCCCCCTCTTACAGAGAGCTAAAAAGTTCATTGATGTCAGTGGTTACTCATCTGAGTGGCAGAAATCACATAAGCCATCCATAGCAGGGACTGGCCAAGATTTGAACCATCTATGGGCAGGCCAAATGTACCCAAGTCGATCCATCAATCAACTTGGGTACAACCAGCATGCTGGATTTTCGGCATGCGATTATTCTCCCGGTACCACATGTTGCAGGATAGAAAACTGCACCTATAGCCTGCCTTATTGTTCAAGGAACCCCTAGCAACCCCTGGAGGAACCATAGGGTTCCATGGAACACTGATTGAGAAACCCTGATATAGAGCAAGGTACATTAGAACATACAGCATCACAGTGGAGTTTTGATTTTCTTAGCGAAGCTGCAATTTTAGTATAACTCAGTTCCTATGTACTGGTATTTTAGATATGGATGACTTCAAGGATCCTTGTGGAGTAATAAGGCCATATAAAACCACTTGGGGAAAAAGGGTGAGGCATTGGATCCCAGATAGGAAACAGCTAGGACCAGGGTGTGTTGAGCATCGGGTAGGCAGCTAATATATATTGGAGTTTCTACAAGAGCACTTCCTATAAGAATTGTAGAGACAAATAATGGAGAGTTCAAAATGAGAGTCTAAATATAAGGGTTTTTTATATATCAAATCAGATAAGTATTGTCCACACATGTAGTATTGATCTCTTTTTGAACAGAACTCTCAGTTTGAGAGTGGCCCCTCATTTTTTTATCTCTACGGTACATACAACTACTTGACATTGACCAAGTTAGTGAATGAATTTCAGTTAGCGGTTCTCCTTTTTGTTCTTGTTTTCCTATGTCATTATAATGTGCAGAATTTCCATTCAGCTTCTGCTAAAAATAATCCAGTACCAAACCAGTGCAGCTAAATTTTGCCTCTACCATTATGTGTATGGAAAGATGAGGCTGGATTAATGTTCTTTGGAGTCAAATGAAAGGAAATCTAGATTTAGAGAAAAGTAGGAACTTTAAAGGAACTCAGTAGTAGATCATCTTGAGTTTGTTTTGGCCTGCAGAGTAAGTTCTTGACCCCCGCAGTGGAGAGAGCTTTAATCTGTTCCTTAACTCCCCCACTCTGTTATAGGGATAGCTTTTTTGCTGCCAGGGGGGCTTTCTAGGGGTTGGGTTCAACAGATGCAAACCAAGCATGCAGATAGCCAAATACTTGGCAAACAAACATAATTAAAATATTATAAAATATGTCTGTATTTATAATTGGAACATTTATTGGTTAAACTTGATGGAATTGTATCTTTTTGTAACCATACTAATTCTATATACTGTGTGCACGCACCTCTCATAAGTGAATTTTTCTTAGGTAGAGTAGTTTAAATTCCATGGGCATAGGTTGCAGAGGACACCAGTTCAAATAATCATTTGCTTGTCATTTTTGTTCCATAAATGTCCTCTGCTCACCAGCCTGTCCCATGAGAAATTCACGGGTTACCTATTTTATGCTCTGGATGTGCATGCGTATTTCCTCTGTTTCAGACCACATCTTACCAGTGTCTACCTACCTTATTTGTTACAGATAAACGCTCACTTATAACCATTATTGCTAGCCTCAATGACCAGTGCCACTGGACCCAATAACTGAACCCTCTATAGAGATGCCCCGATTATCAGTAGATAGGATAGAGAGGGTCCACCGACCATCTTGACGTCTTGGTGTGTTCCCTGGTAGGGCATATGGGCTTGTTGTTTTGGGGCTGTGTAAAGGCAGACAACATGTGTACCCATGGTATATTGACTAGGAGCACCACTAACTGGGCAAGTGTATATTGGGATTGCACTGATGGATCTCATGTATGATAGAATCTGTCAATTTGCCCAGGATGAGCCTTTGCCCAATGGCCATCTGAAGGAGCTTGCACAGCAGGCGGACTATGTTGCTGCTAACTGCAAGGCAGCTGCTAGAAGTAAGAAACTTAGGGATAGATTAGTAATAGATTCACAAAAAAAAAACACTTGCTTAAAGGAGTATCAAGGCAAAACATTTATTATACGCTATATTACTAAAAGTATTGGGATGCCTGCCTTTACACGCACATGAACTTTAATGGCCTTGCCAGTCTTAGTCCATAGGGTTCAATGTTGAGTTGGCCCACCCTTTGCAGCTATAACAGCTTCAGCTCTTCTGGGAAGGCTGTCCACAAGGTTTAGGAGTGTGTCTATGGGAATGTTTGACCATTCTTCCAGAAGTGCATTTGTGAGATCAGGTACTGATGTGGACGAGAAGGCCTGGCTCGCAGTCTCCACTCTAATTCATCCCAAAGCTGTTCTATCAGGTTGAGGTCTCTGTGCACACCAGTCAAGTTCCTCCACCCCAAACTCGCTCATTCATGTCTTTATGGACCTTGTTTGTGCACTGGTGTGCAGTCGTGTTGGAACAGGAAGGGGCCATCCCCAAACTGCTTCCAGAAAGTCGAGAGCATGAAATTGTCCAAAATGTCTTGCTATGCTGATGCCTTAAGGGTTCCCTTCACTGGAACTAAGGGACCAAGCCCAACCCCTGAAAAACAACCCTACACCGTGATCCCCCCTCAACCAAATGATTTGGACCAGTGCATAAAAACATGGATGAGGAACTTGACTGGCCTGCACAGTCCTGACAACCCAATAGAACACCTTTGGCATATATTAGAGTGGAGACTGCGAGCCAGGCCTTCTCGTCCAACATCAGTGCCTGACCTCACAAATGTGCTTCTGGAAGAATGGTCAAACATTCCCATAGACACACTCCTAAACCTTCTGGACAGCCTTTCCAGAAGAGTTGAAGCTGTTACAGCTGCAAAGGGTGGGCCAACTCAATATTCAACCCTACGGACTAAGACTGGGATGCCATTAAAGTTCATGTGTGTGTAAAGGCAGGTGTCCCAATACTTTTGAATATATATATATAATCTATGATTTTCTATGACTGTTAGACTTATGATTATACCAGTCACATTTACATTTATATTTTATTGTGTTTTGTTGTAGCCCTGATGAAGCCGGATTTTTTTCTGACCCCCGAAACCTGTTGGCAGTTTTTTTTACTGTAAACCAATAAATAAATATTTACTTGGTCTGTGGCTCCTTCCATTGGTGCATGTATTTTTTCTGATCATCTAAATTTCTACCTGCTGATAACCCCCCACCACCACCACCAAATGATTTGGACCAGTACACAAAGCAAGGTCTATAAAGCTCCTGAGGCAAGGATTTGCACTGGATCACTGCACAGATCTGGAAGAAATACGCAAAGCACACCTAGATTCAAGGAAGAATACACATGCCTCTTATATTTAGACAATATTTGCTTGTCCCGTAGTTCAGCTTTGATATTTATAGCTTGACAGTGATCAGTTCATCGTACTTGTTTTCTTCAAATTTCTGCGTAACTCTGTCTTGTTTCACAACTATTTCAAACAGCAAAATATGGGATTTATTTGACATCTTATTTCCGGAACATCTGTGTTTGTCAAGGGAGCCATGCTCCTGCAAGAAATGCATCATTGATGAGAATATATTGTTTCTGGTGCTACTTTTGGCAATTCCGGACAATGCAGGTCGCTCATGAGGTCTCTCCCGAAAGCTCAGTCACTAATCCCAATTTCTGAGAGTCTTCCAGAGGTTACACTAAGTTTCATGTTACACTGGCCAGACCTGACCTCAGCTTGCCTTAACCATCTCCCCTGACGTCATATATTACAGAGCAGGGAAAGTGTAAGGGGTGACCTCTGGCCAGTAAGGGGCAAAGCAGTATTTACTGGACGTGGTGTCATATCCAGCTCATAGTTCCCTTATTGGCTGCGCGGGGCTTTGTGTACCAGTCTCCAGACAGGCCTTATCAGGGTGATACAGGACTGCATCCAAGTTCACCGAGAGTTGAGAAATGATTTCCTAGTCACTGCCGAACATGTTATGAAAAGGGAATATGATACTTTAAGTGTGCCCCAGACTTTGCCTAAGCCTTCTGTCAGTTGCTAAGAAAAACTGGAAATCTTATAGTAGATTTTTTAAGGGTGTATCTATAAATAACTGAGCTCCTCGCTGAAGGTTCTTCTGACCCTTCAGGGATCGTTGCTTTATATGGAACCCCACCACCAAGATCTATACTGTAAAGCCTCGTACACACGATCGGATTGTTGGCCAACAAAACCGTGGACTTTTGTCCGAAGGGCATTGGCCCAAAATTGTCTTGCATAGACACGGCCACACAATTGTTGGCTAACAATTACAAATGTAGTGATGTACTACGTTGTTTTTCAGCTCTTTAGCGGCACCCTTTGGGCTCTTTCTGCTAATTTCATGTTAGTAGAAGTTTGGTGAGTGTTGATTTGCGCTTTTCATTTCACACTTTTCAGTTTGCACTTTTCATTTAGCGCTTTTCAGTTCGCGTTTTTTCATTTCGTGCTTTTTAGTTCGTTTCTGAATGGCCGTTCGTCAACCAGACATGTTGCGGAATCGGAGGAGATAACATGTTATTTATTATTGGCCTTGGAGTTATTGCTTTGACATAATTTTTTTGGTTGAATAATGATTTGATTTGGTATATTTTCTATATTTTTGGATGCATAGAATGCACTTTTTGGTTAAGTTCTATTGGCAGATAGCATGTCTAATTTTATTTATTTTCTTTTTTTAATGCACAATAAAAAAATTGTGTAGAATAATACTTGGCTATGTGTTTTACTTCAAATGACAGTTTGGGAGTAGGCAGTTACATTTTAAAAAATACAATGTAAAATTGACAAGAGACACCAACATAGTTGTATCTTTGATCTTAAAAACTACGGGATAATGGTGTTGTAGTACCTTGCCCAAACCCCCCCCCCCAAAAAAAACCATAATAATAATATTCTTGATATCACTAGAAAAAAAAAGCGTTTGAAATTTTGTTTGCAATAACTCCATCAGTATCACCAGCAAAGCAGCTTCATTATTATCCCATTAAAGAAGAAGAGAATTGTGCGCTGCATTTCGAGATTTCATAATTTGTGGCGTCACAAATGTTAATTCTCCATTATGAACGCTAGTTTACAAGACCGACCGCTTCTGGCTCGTCCTTGTTTCCGAGCATGCGTGTTTGTACTTTGGACTTTTGTCCGACGGACTTGTGTACACACGCTCGGAAAATCCGACAACAGATATTTGTCCACGGAAAATTTATAAACCTGCCATCCAACATTTGTCCGCGAAAAGTTGGCCAACAATTGTCTGATGGAGCATACGCACGGTCTGATTTTCCGCCAACAGCCTGTCATCACACATTTCCCATCGGAAAATCCGATCGTGTATACGAGGCTTTAAACAGTATATTTACACTTACCAGCCACTTTATTAGGTACACCTGTTCAATTGCTTGGTAACACAAATTGCTAATCAGCCAATCACATGGCAGCAACTCATGATGTCATGCATTTAGACATCAAGACGTGGTGAAGACGCATTGCTGAATTTCAAGCTGAGCATCAGAGTGGAGAAGAAAGGTGATTTAAAGTGGATGTTATCCTCATTCATGAAATCTGCCCTGGGCACATACAGTATATCTGTAGTGTTTACTTATCTCTCTCCAAAGCCCTAAGTCCCCTGTCTTTCTGCTGCTCCGTTCCTCTGTTATTAGCATGATAACTACTGACAAGTTCTTCCACACAGGGGAGGGAAGGTAGAGACAGTTTCTTCATTCCTCTTGTTGATGTCAGAGGTCAGAGAAGAATGGACAGACTGGTTCTAGATAATAGAGAGACAACAGTACCTCAAATAACCAAGGTATGCAGAGTACCATCTCTGAACGCACAACACATCGAACCTTAAAGCAGATCAGCTACAGCAGCAGAAGACCTCACCGGGTGCCACTCCTGTCAGCTAAGAACAGGAAACTGAGGCTACAATTTGTACAGGCTCACAAAAATTGGACAATAGAAGATTGAAAAAATGTTGCCTGGTCTGATGAGTCTCAATTTCAGCTGTGGCATTCAGATGGTAGGGTCAGAATTTGGCGTTAACAACATGAAAGCATGGATCCATCCTGCCTTGTATCAACGGTTCAAGTTGGTGGTGCAATGGCATGGGGGATATTTTCTTGGCACATTTTGGACCCCTTAGTACCAATTAACCATTGTTTAAACGCCACGGCCTACCTTTATTGTTGCTGACCATGTCCATCCCTTTATGACTACAGGAGTGGGTGATGTCCCCTCCTGCTGCTTGGGATAACAGTTGAGCAGACTTCTTAGCCACACTGATTGTTATCCCAAGAAACCCAACTGCCGGATCTAAAAAACAGTACCGGGGTGATGCCTGCAGCTGCAGGCATCACCCCGATACAACCCCTTCAAGCCGAGGCCGCATTTTTGCATACGGTCGGCGTGAAGGGGTTTAAAAAGTCACTGACAATAGTACTCTATTGGATCTTTTTTGCATCTATCAGGGGTCCATATAGAATCAGGTGAGGAGACACCCGGGCAGGGGGGTGACACTCTTTGGTGGCAGTCCATGATGGACAATTTCTGATACTGTGGAATGTTTACCTTGACTTGTGGCACATGAACTGTGGTGGTGTTTTTTTCTGGACACTTAGGGGTTGATTTACTATAGGCTGTGCACTTTGCAAAGTGCAGTTGCTCCAGAGCTTAGTAAATGAGGTAAAGTTTCACTTTGAACAGAATACCCAAACATGTGCAAGAAAAAGAAAATGCATTTTTGCTTGCACATGATTGAATGATGGAAGTCAGCAGAGCTTCTGCTCATTTACTAAGCTCTGGAGCAACTGCACTTTGCAAAGTGAACAGTATACACTGTATTGTCAGAAGTATTGTGACGCCTGCCTTTACACACTCAACTCTTCTGGGAAAGCTGTCCACAAGGTTTAGGTTTGTGTCTATGGGAATGGTAGATCATTCGTCCAGAAGGGCATTTGTGAGGTCAGGTACTGATGTTGGACGAAAAGGCCAGGCTCGCAGTCTGCGCTCTAATTCATCCCAAAGATGTTCTATCGGGTTGAGGTCAGGAGTCTGTGCAGGCCAGTCAAGTTCCTCAAAACTCAAAGTTTCCCAAACTCGCTCACCCATGTCTTTATGGACCTTGCTTTGTGCACTGGTGCGCAGTCATGTTGGAACAGGAAGGGGCCATCCCTAAACTGCTCCCACAAAGTTAGGAGCATGAAATTGTCCAAAATGTCTTAGTATGCTGATGCCTTAAGACTTCCCTTCACTGGAATCAAGGGACCAAGCCCAACCCCTGAAAAAACAACCCCACACCATAATCCCCCCTCCACCAAATGATTTAGACACGTGCACAAAGCAAGTTCCAAAAAAACATTGATGAACGAGTTTGGGGTGGAGGAACTTGAATGGACCGTACAGAGTCCTGACCTCAACCCGATAGAACAGTGGGCCCCCTTCCTGCCGTCTTGGGACCCCCCACAGTGGAGGAACGCCAGGGCCGGGTCGCAAGTGCTGGTAGTCTAGCCACTGCTTAAAGGTATTTCAGAAGTACTTTTCCATATTTTCCATATTTTTTTATTTCTGCAGCTTTTATTAAAATAATACCTAGAGATCTTGCTATCCTGGTTTAGGTACTTCTGGTTACAGGGTGACAAAGCACCCTCCCTTTCTCCAAATTGTCCTCCTGCATTGTCATCCAGGCTTCTGATGAAAACTACAGGTGATCTTTGGAACCCACACAGTGCAGACATGGTCCACTGTTGTCACCATCAGGAAAGCTGCACTGAGAAAGGACATGCCGCCAATGTTGGGGTGCATGTAGACAGGTGTAGCAGCTCAGCAGCACAGAGATGTGACAAAGGTGTGTTTAGTATTTCTGCTTTGCCTCAATGCGGTCCTCGGTTCGAATCCCAGCCACAATACTATCGGCATTAAGTTTGCATTTTGCCGCTTTGTTTGCATGGGTCTCCTCCAAATTTACATAGGAGATAATTAACCTACCAACACTTTGCATTAATTGGCTCCTGTCTAAATTGTGAGGAAGCCCACCTCTCCTCATCCAACGGCATATCTTTGCTGGTGAGTTAACTGGCCCCCTCTATCTTTGCTATGCACATGTGTTATCGAATTCTGCATGCTGGTTCCAAGCCGAGCTATCAGGGGGGAAGGGGTAGAGAAAAAGATCTGGTAAAGAAAATTTTATGGGAAATGTTCTTAAAGAGGATCTTCATCCTGGAAAGAAAAAAATCTGTAGCTGCTGACTTTTAATAAAAGGACACTTACCTGTCCAAGGATCCAGTGATGTCCTCATCCGGGCCGGTTCTTCTCCAGTCTTTGGGTTCACAGAGCCAGCATGTTTAGTATGGTAAGTCAGCTGTGACTCCTTGCAGTGTAACAGCCAGCTTCCTACTGCACATGCTATCCTTTTGAGACCTTTGACGTGTCCCAAAAGGCTGCGGGCAAAGAGGGGATCGAAAGTGGGAGCAGGTACTTGTCAAAACCAGATATCTGCCCCCACCCCCCACCCCCATACAAAATAAAGTGCCAAAAGTTAAAGAGGAAGGGGTATCAGACGGAAAAGTTCAACTTGCCTTTTTTCGGTGAAGTTCCGCTTTAAAGTGGAAGTAAATATAATAAGGCTTACCTGTAGGTACAGTGAATACATCCTAAACCTGCACGGCTTAGGAGATATTCACACTGCATGCAGCTGGTGACATCACGGGCGCATGCGCTCTGAAGGGACAGTATACCAGTGCCATGCCTTCAGAGCTCCGTGCCATGGTCCGTGACTCCCGCGCGCATGTGAGAGAATAATGTCATTGCGGCGCAGACAATCAGACGGCCGGAGGACGCGAACCTAGAAAAAGAACGGGTGAAGATGGAAGCGCATGTTAGCAGTGACATCGCGGTGCTGGGGAGCTACGTTCTAAGGTAAGTATTTCATAATGTGCTAGTATGCAATGTATACTAGCACATTATGCCTTTACCTTGCAGGGTTAAAAAAAAAAAAAAAAATTGGTGCGGTTTACTACCGCTTTAAGCGCATCAGACATGGTGCCCAGAGAGCTGGCCCATAGAATTGATGAGAGCCACATACAAATGAATGGATATGTATATACAATTATTCATAATAAACGGCGCTTTAGCAAACCAAAAGACATTTGGTTAGAGTCTACACCAACTTTATTTTCCAGTGAATGCCTTAGAGATCCTATATTTTGTTTTAAAGGAGTGTTTATATAGTGCCAATAATTGTATACAGCATTCTACATATACAGTGTACATTCACATCAGTCCCTGGCCTCAAGGAGCTTACAATCTAAGGTCCCTAACTCACATTCATACATACACATACTAGGGCCAATTAAAAGAGAAGCCAAGAAACCCACAAGCTTGTCTTTGAAGTGTGGGAGAGAACCCATACAAGCACAGGAAGAACATGCATACCCCATGGGATAATGTTTTGGTTGGGATTTGAACCAACAACCCAATTTCCACCAGGTAGAGGTGCTAACCACTAAACTGATCTACAGATTAATCATCCCATGTGATGGCTGTGTAGGACATACCTGTTATATGGAGATCTCAGTAGGAGGGCTTGGCTGCCGGTACAGCTGTCAGTAGGGGTGTGACAGCCGTAGACTGGTGGAGGTACAGAATACTGCTGGTCTCCTGTAGGGAAATGATATGTAGTTAGTAAACCATCAGTGATCACTCACCATCCACATCCATTACTCCTCCTGTCTACTGCATACATTCCACAAGCAGATCACAGCCTGGGGACTGCACCGCTCATTGCTGATTTATGGTCTGCACTTCCCTATACATAACCAGTATAAATGAGATCTCAGCATTCAGACAGTGCAGTCTGCATCTAATCAATGGGAACTCTCAGGGCTTCTTGTATTATTAGAAAATGTAATCTGCTCTATAACACCGAGGCTGAAAAAATAATAAAAAAATGAATATAAAAAATAGAAATAAAAAAACAAGATTTTTTCAAAAAACATGATTGGTTGATTAAACTTAAAGCAGCATCCTCCAATTAAGTACACTAATTTAGTAAATCAACTAATCAACAAGTATGTATGCAAAATACCTTCACCTCCTTGGCTGAAAATGGTAGGAGGGTTTAGTTACGCTTTAAGTCCCTAGTAACATTTTGTGGGTGTATAAATGCAGATTTAACCCCTTTTTGAAAAAAATCTTGTTATTTTATTTCTATTTATTATTTAAATTTTTTTACTATATTATTTTTTTCACTTCTTTCACACGTGATTGGGTGTTTTTTTGTTAGTTTCCTTTGGAAAATGTTAGCTGTCTGTCCTGCTGTTCTATTAGTTTCAATACTCTGGGTTTGATTTACTAAAGGAAAATAGACTGTGCACTTTGCAAAGTGCAGATGCACTCTGCAAAAGCAAATGCTCCAGAGCTTAGTAAATGAGATAAAGATTCACTTTGCAAAAAAAAAAACAATTACGTGCAAGAAAAAAAAAAAACAGCAATTTTGCTTGCACATGATTGGATGATGGAAGTCAGCAGAGCTTCTGGTCATTTATTAAGCTCCAGAGCAACTGCTCTTGCAGAATACAGTTGCACATTGCAAAGTGCACAGTTTATTTGCCTTTAGTAAATCAACCCTTAAGGCTCCATTCTCACCTATGCATGTTGCTTATGAGCGTTTCCGCAGTGCTTTTTGCTGTGCTTTCCGCGTTTCCTGCATTTTTGATCCTTTTTTTCTTTTTTTTTTGGCCAACTTCTTGTTGGGCAGAATAAATTTGCTAAAAATGCACTAAATGCTTTTCTGCAGCATCTCCATTGAAGTCTATTGAACCAAAAAAGCAAAGAAAGCAGTGTTTCGCTTTTAAAAAAAGTCCCTGGCCCTTTCAAAAAACGAAAAGGCACAAAAATGAATTGATGTGAATGTTAAAAAACATGTCCTGCGTTTCTGCAAAAAGAATGAAAAAACGCATCGGTGTGAATGGAGCCTTAAAAGTGTATATTTATAAAGCAGTGAATGTTACATTCATGGTTTTAAAAAAATACACTTTTAAGTGTCTTTCTCAACACAGCTGTCCTTTATATTTACCTGTAGTGAAGTGATTAAATGCAGGTAAATCTATCACTGTAGACTGAAACATGTGCAACAGGAAGATTCACCTGCAGTGAATGTTTAGTGAATGTCATGTTCACTGCTTTATAAGCATACCCCTAAAGCTGGCCATGCATGACTTGAATTTCCATCAATTGCTGCAGAATCGGCTGCAATTTGAGCCGTAAGTGGCCCTGTTGGCACTAACGTGTAGGAGGGGCTTTGCCACTGGCTAATAATTGTGCCAAGAGCACAAGTCCTTGCCCCGCTCCTGTCTTTGCTAGAACACTGTCCCTCCTGCTGAGGCTGATCCCTCGACCATCTAGAGCCCTACTCTCTTCCTGGGGCCTCCACATGACATTCCCAGCCGGTGCCTTTTATATCCCAAGGAAGGAATGTCCACATATGAATTGGGTTGATGCACTTTACTGATGGTACTCAGGTAATGGCATAACAGTCACATCACATCAACATACATATTCATAGTTAATCACATTTAGTGGACGGTCGGCAGCAGTCACATGTGAAAGCATACTGTAGGCAGCACTTGGAGCAGCCATCTCCCTCAAACAGTCTCTCCTGTCACCCGGAGTCATTAGTACTCACAGGACTGGGTTCTCTGTAGGTACCTCCTCCTTAGGTACACATCTTACGGAATCCCTCAGGTAACACTTAGCCTGGCCTGAAAGGCCTTTTGCATCACGCCCTAGCCTCCACCTCTATAAGGGTCAGGAAGTCTACAGCCAACTCTCCTGGGTACAGGTCTACTCTTCCCTGGCCTCCAGGCCTGTCCAGGGCCTCCAAAAGCTGGTTACGTCTGTACTGGTGTGGGGTGTTTGGCTCCCATGCCCCAAGTGCCTAGGGCTCCTCCCAACCTGGTTTATATGTGGACGCCGACTCACCCATTACATCACTAGCCAGTGCTGGGACAAGGTCATCCAGTGCCCAGGGCACATATGCATAGCTCCCAACTGTCCCTGATTTCGAGGGACTGTCCCTGATTTGCAGCAATGTCCCTCATTCCTCCTCATTTGTCCCTCATTTTGGTCTGATCTATATAGTTGTATATAAAATGCACTTTTTATCTTTCAAAAAGGGTTTCCCAGTGCTAAACCTTTCATCTAAATCTAAAAGCCAATGTAAAGGAATAGTAGTGGTAAAAAAAAGCCCTTGTGGATTTAATTAACCTTCTGTTTTTGGTTAATTCTCCTTTAAAGGGGGTGTGGCAGGGGGCATGTCCTATGCCTACATACGTTTGCTAGTAGGTTTCCCCCATTCCCATCTCAAAATGTTGGGAGGTATGCATATGCCAAACTGCCCAGCCTTGTAACAGAAGGAAGGCACTGCCATCCCTATAGTAAACCATAGCGCCCGGGGCAGCTTCCCCTCCCCCCTTTGTGAGTGCATAAATGCAGATTTAACAAACAATAATTACTCAAGAGACATGCATATATGTAAAATCTTGTAAAAATATGTTTACATGTGTTAAGTAGCTGTGTCTTCTGACAGCAATGACATACATACATAATTACATACACGGTTACTCTGGTTGAAAAAGTATACAAGTCCATCTAGTTCAACTCACAGAGAAAAAACACACAGAACAAATTCAAGACCTCCATATACACTGTGACTATCCTATACCCACAGTTGATCCAGAGGAGGGAAAAAAACAAAAACAAAAAACAAAAACAAAAATATAGCATGATCTTATTTGCTCCAGCGAGGGTAAAAAAAATTCTTCCTGATCCCCCAGGAGACAATCGGATATTCCCTGGATTAACGTTACCTAAAAATGTTAGTATCCAGTTATAATATGTATATTTAGGAAATAATCCAGGCCTTTTTTTTAAAACAATCTACTTAGCTGGCCAGAACCACCTCTGGTGGGAGTCCATTCCACATTTTCACAGCTCTTACTGTGAAGAAACCTTTCCATATTTGGAGATTAAATATCTTTTCCTCCAGACTTAAAGAGTTCCCCCTTGTTCCCTGTGATGACCTTAAAATAAAGAACTCTACGCCAAATTCACTATATGGACCACATATGTATTTAAACATGTTGATCATATCCCCCCTAATCTCCTCTTCTCTAGAGAGAATAAATTCAGTTCCTCTAATCTATCCTCATAGATGAGCTCCTCCATGCGACAATGTCAAGGCCATGAAAATGAGATCACAATTCCCATAATTCCGAGCCGTTGTCAAGCGTTCCATGATACAGAGGAGCCAGAGCTGCAGGACCACGTGACCAAACCGGACTAAAGAAAGGTAAGCATACAGATCTCTTTAATACAGGGTAGGCAGGTTAGGAAGAATGGAAGGGTGAGGGAACATTTTTAAGAATAGTTAGTATAAGCTTGAATTCCACTTTAAGCTTTAATGATATGCATTTTTAATAACAGCAGACAGCAATGGCAGTTTCCAAGTTTCTCACTTAAAAGGCTTCCTTTAAGGGAAATTTAATTGACAGTGGATATTTAAAATATACTCATGTGAAACTCAAAGGTTACATTAGTTATGAACATTACATCTTTACCCAATACTGCTACATAAACTAAACTCTTCATCATTGGGAAGGAACAGTTATGTTGAACCTCTTCCTACTCTCCATCATCAAGACCAGATTATTTACCACTAAATTACAGGCACCGTTTAGAATTTCAGTAGTAACAATAGCTTGGCTTGGCAGAATTTTCAGTGGATGTCAATGGAGAATGACATATCTGCAAGACTTACCGAGAGAGGATTGTTGGGTAATGGGATCTTCATGTTTGAAGGAGTGGTTGGGGAACTGTGCCGTATGGTGAGATGGAGTATGACCATAACTTGGCGTTCCATCAAAAGCCACTGCGCTGTATCCTTTCAAAACAAGAGAGTAACATTGAGATTAAGGAATGCAAAGTGATGATGTTTCTTTTTTATTGAGAAGGCATGATCAACGTCTTTTTGTTTTATCCTGCAGTGTTTTATCAGTCATGGCTATAGATTTATTAAAGTGCAAGTCCAGCTAAGTTTTTGATAGCATTGGGAAGGGTTAGAACCTCTATTAGATGTTACTGCTAACTGGGAAACCATTAAAAGATTTCCTCTCACGTTCCGTCAAGTTTTGGTTGAACATACCCTTTGGGGTTGATTTACTAAAACTAGAGAGTGCAAAATCTGGTGCAGCTGTGCATGGTAGCCAATCCGTTTCTAACTTCAGCTTGTTCAATTAAGCTTTCACAAAAAAAAAACTGATAGCTGGTTTCTATGCAGAGCTGCACCAGATTTTGCACTCTCCAGTTTTAATAAATCAATCCCTTTAAGTCACCTTTAGCACTTATTTAGCCTGAGCACAGTTAGGCAATTTAGAGGCTTCTTTTTTAGCGTTTATATGCAGTTTGTATACATGACTTGTAGTACAGGAGCAGAATTGTGTGTGAATGGGAGTTCCAAAAAAATGCAAACATGCATTTTTTTCAAACATTTTAAAGGCACTCCCCTTAAAGTCTATGGGGCCAACAATGCACAATTCCACCCCAAAGAAGCTCAGGTTCTTTTTTGAGTTATAGATGAAAGACAACATGTGACACAACACTCAGGTGTGAATCGCCCCATTGGGAATAATGAAATTTCTTGTCTCACTTTGGCAATTGCATAAAAAAAATCCCTCAGGTGTGAACAGAGCTAATAGTAGTTGGTTTACTAATAGTGTTCAAAATGTTCACTTTGCAAAATAAATGTCCACGTAGCTTAGTCCATAAGTTGTGCTCATCCAATCACATGCAAACAAAAATAATGATATTTTTAATTCTCTCTCATATGATTGGATATTTGAAGTGACCTACAGTGAGCCTTTCTACAATACAAGTACGAGTACAACAAACCATTTACCTCTGTCAGCCCCTCCCCAGAGGAGCTTACAGTCTCATTTCCCACTTACAGTTGAATGACTACATCTTCACAGAAGTTGTATTTACTTGCATAACCTCAAAAAACTGTGTGTTTTGGGGGTTAAAGGAAGAAAGAATTATACCTGGAAAAACACAATGTAATCAGAGAGGATAAACACACTATGTACATACAGTGAGGGAAAACAAGTATTTGATACCCTGCTGGTTTTGTACGTTTGCCCACTGACAAAGAAATGATCAGTCTATAATTTTAATGGTAGATTTATTTTAACAGTGAGAGACAGACTAACAACAAAAAAATCCAGAAAAATGCATTTCAAAAAAGTTGTAAAGGTCATTTTTTTTTTTAAATAACAAACATGTCATACTTACCTTCACTGTGCAGCTCGTTTTGCACAGAGTGGCCCCCGAACCTGGTCTTCTGGGGTCCCTCGGCGGCTGTTTTAGCTCCTCCCCGCAAGGACTCACCACCTTAATGCAAGCTCCCTCGCATGGTGGTTAGTTCTTGCGTGCGCGCTCCCGTGATACAGCCGGCGAGCCAATGGCTGCGCTGCTTTCAATCCATCCACTGTAGCCAATCAGCGGCCAGGCTGAGCGGCGAAATGGATGTCGGGAGCGAGCGCGGGACTTTTGAGGGGTCAGGTAAGTAAAACGGGGGGCTGGGGGCGGCGGTATTGTCGGAAGTTTTTTCACCTTAATGCATAGAATGCATTGAGGTGAAAAAACTTTTACCTTTACAACCCCTTTAATTGATTTGCATTTTAATGAGTGAAATAAGTATACGGCCCCTTCGCAAAACATATGTGGAGGGAACCTTCAGCTCCCTCCACATATTTTCTATAGGATTAATGTCTGGAGACTGGTTAGGCCACTCCAGTACCTTTAATGTGCTTTTTCTTGAGTCACTCCTTTTTTGCCTTGGCCCAGTGTTTTGGGTCATTGTCATGCTGGAATACCCATCCACGACCCATTTTTAATGCCCTGGCTGAGGGAAGGAGGTTCTCACCCAAGATTTGAAGGTACATGGCCCCGTCCATCGTCCCTTTGATGCAGTGAAGTTGTCCTGTCCCCTTTGCAGAGAAACACCCCCAAAGCATTAACTCCACCTCCATATATGACAGTGGGGATGGTATTCTTGGGGGTCATAGACAGCATTCCTCCTCCTCCAAACACGGTGATTTGAGTTGATGCCAAAGAGCTCGATTTTGGTCTCATCTGACCAGAACACTTGCACCCTGTTCTCCTCTGAATCATTCAGATGTTCATTAGCAAACTTCGGACAGGCCTGTACATGTGCTTTCTTGAGCAGGGGGACCTTGCGGGCGCTGCAAGATTTCAGTCATTCACAGTGTAGTGTGTTACCAATTGTTTTCTTGGTGACTATGGTCCCAGCTGCCTTGATATCATTGACAAGATTCCCTGTGTAGTTCTGGGCTGATTCCTCACCGTTCTCATGATCATTGAAACTCCACGAGGTGAGATCTTGCATGGAGCCCCAGACCGAGGGAGATTGACAGTTATTTTGTCTTTCTTCCATTTGCGAATAATCGCACCAACTGTTGTCATCCTCTTACCAAACTGCTTGGCGATGGTCTTGTAGCCCATTCCAGCCTCATGTAGGTCTACAATATGATCCATGACATACTTGGACAGCTCTTTGGTCTTGGCCATGGTGGAGAGATTGGCACCTGATTGACTGCTTGCTTCTGTGGACAAGTGTCTTTTATACAGGTAACAAGCTGAGATTTGGAGCACTCCCTTTCAGCTCGTTACCTGTATAGAAGACACCTGGGAGCCAGAAATCTTGCTGATTGATAGGGGATCAAATACTTATTTCACTCATTAAAATGCAAATCAATTTATAATTTTTTTGAAATGCGTTTTTCTGGATATTTTTGTTGTTATTCTGTCTCTCACTGTTAAAATAACCCTACCATTAAAATTATAGACTGATCATTTCTTTGTCAGTGGGCAAACGTACAAAATCAGCAGGGGATCAAATACTTTTTTTCCCTCACCGTAAGGTCCCTGGTTGAGAGAATACCGGCAAAGCCACACAGATATGCTACCCTGTGTGCCACCATCATACTACAGACTACTAGATGTGCTCACAATTTTCACCAGAAACACATAGTAGAAAGGTATTATTTTTACGATATATTCGGATTTGTTTACTAAAATGGGGGAGTGCAAAATCTGGGCAGCTGTGCATGGTAGCCAATTAGCTTCTAACATCGGGATGCTCAGTTAAGCTTTGACAGAAAAAAAACTAGAAGCTGATTGGTTTCTATGCAGAGCTGCACCAGATTTTGCACGTTCCAGTTTTAGTAAATCAGCCACATTGAATCCCTGACCTGTAACAGGCATGCGCATATCATGTTCCCCCAAAACTTTACTGGCTGCATGCTTGTTACAAAATTCTGATCCACCAGATGGACTCCGGAGAATGCATCTTTTAAAGCAAGTCAGTAATGACATATGGTCTAAAAAAAAAAACTTAAGCCACAAACTCCATTTCTGACTTTTCAATAAGTGTTATTAAACTTGATACAGACCAAGGAAGAGCTACTTGGATCCTCCATGGAATGGCAGCTTACATATGTCCATCCTAATGCCTGGTACACGCGATGAGATTAAAAAGAAAAGGTTTATGCACTTGGCCAATAAATGTGATGAATGGCTGCAACCCAAAAATCTAAATACTAGTTTGCTAAAAAATGTGTAAAAAATGGTGCACTATTCCTTTAAATGATAAATTGAAATTGGTGCAAACACCAGTGTGACTCCAAAAAGTGAAAAATAAATTGGTAAATATAAAACAATTAGTGATATGCTTACAATGACAGCGCATCACAATCAAAGTCCATATGACATTTCGTGTGATGTATATGTATATGAAAAAAGTCCATAAGGTGCCAAATAAAGTGCTTAGTGCTCAAAAAACTTTCACTTTAAAATTGTGCTCCAGTGATCCAAACATGCTCCTCTTAAAAAAAGACAGCCTCTTACCAGATAATATGGATCTCGGTTACAGAGATCTAACTAGCTTGTGTGCAATCTCTACAAGGAAGCCCCAATGCTCAGGAGTAGTTGTGATTCTCTCGCTGTTGGGAAAGGAATCAAACACCTCCGATGGAGAGCCGCTTTCCAGGAACATGTGTAGATACAAGCAGGGAGAGACCTCATAGTGTGTACCAGAATGGTAACTTTTATTAAAAAGTTAAAATCCACTTACAATTAGGATAAAAATGACAAGCGATGTGAACAAAAAACTGGCAGCCGTGTCACCCGAGCTCCGGCCATCATGACGTCACACATATGCTCCATCTGACGCATTTCCCTGAAAATGGTGTCTTTTCCAATCCTCCAATCCCTGAAGGTGGCATTTTTGGGTAAACACGTTGGGCGGAGCATACGTGTGACGTCATCGCGGCCGGAGCTCGGGTGACAACGCGGCAGGCTTTTGTGCACATCACTTGTCATTTTATCCTCGTTGTAAGTGGATTTTAACTTTTTAATAAAAGAGAGCATCATAACTATTCCTGAGCATTGGGGGTTCCTTGTGGAGACTGCACATAGGCTCATTTGATCTCTGTAACCAAAAGCCATATTATCTGATAAGCGGCTGTCTTTTTTTAAAAGGAGCACGTTTGGATCACTGGAGAATAATTTTAAAGCGGATGTTTTTTGAGCACTAAGCATTTTATTTTGGCACCTTATGGACTTTGTTTCATATACATAAGTATCACCAGAAGTAATATATGGACTTTGATTGTGATGCATTGTCATTCTAAGCATATCACTAATTGTTTTATATTTACCAATTCTTTTTTCACACGCAATGAGATTATCAGACGAATGATTTATTTATTTTTTTTCAATGCTAGTCTGATATCGAAAATGAACAGTTTACTATAGTTACGAAAACTCTCCTACGACAGAATAAAAATTCAGAAGTGATGTAATGTGTTGTAGTGTATTTATATTGTATTTTCGAACGACAACTGTACTGATTAAACGAAAATTGTATGATCTGGTATCGTATGAGAAAAATTTTCATGCTTGTCCCATCGGATAATTACTCACGAATTGTCGTGATCGGCTCTCGAAAGCTGTGTACTAACAAGCAGATTATCGGACGATCGCTTTAAAAGGGTTATTTTTGGTACGATTTTCTGATCGTGTGTACAGGCCATAACAGGTTCCTCCTTCAGACCATTTGTTTGTGCCATAATTATGCCTGCAGTGGTAGTTTTGCTCCTTCTTTAGTGATCAGTTAATACCATATAGTAGCTTTGCATCTATTACCTCTTGGATTGTTGGCTTTTTTCCAATGGCATGCAACTTGGCCTCAGATGGAATTTCGGGTTGGCTTACTGAAGGAGTAAAAACTGCAAACTTAGCAAAATGAAGATACACTTAGCTAAGTAAACTGAAGGTGTGTTCACACTGAATACCCAGTCATGTACAAGGGAAATAGAAAAAGAGGACCTTGAACATTAGCAATCTCTACTCCTTTAATAAATCAGACCCATTGAATGTCAATTAGTAGATAGCAATAAAGAACCTAGGCCCTATGTGTTGTGATCTTTTTACATTTACTGTGTGAAACAACACATACTGTTCTCTAACGGAATAGAGATGAGCTAAGGTTCAAGCCAAACTCAGTTGTCCATGGGAAACTGTTAAATGTCATGTCAAATATTAGCAGACTGCTGGCCCAATCAGCTGCGGACATGAAATTCCCCATCCCACAACTAAGGGGAGGGGATGCCTGTGACATCATTGACCTAATATGGTCACATGGCCGTATTTGAACATTGTCATTAAGCTATTGTGGACATGTGGCCATATTAGTTCAATGATATCACCGGCATTCATACCCCTTTGTTACAACAGGGAGCAGAATTCCACATCCGCAGCGAGTTGGGCCAGCAGCCTTCCATCATGTGAAAGTTTCCTGTAGGATCGGACCAAACTGAGTTCAGTCCAAAACTTAGCTTATCAATACAACTGAAAAGGCACAAAACCTCTAATATTTACACCTGGCCTTTGAAAACACATTTTTAAAGCAGAACTCCAGAATAACCAAATGTCTAAATACAAGAAGCATGTGTATTCTTTCTTGAATCTTGGTGTGCTTTGTGTTTTTGGTGTGCAGTAATCCAGTGGGAAACTTCCTCTGTGCGTGAGCTTCCTGTAACAAAGACCAGTCATTGTTGCACTCTCTTCTTATGCAGAGTGACTGGTCTTGTATCCGCCCCTTTTGCATTTGTTTGTCTGTAGTGGGTGGACCTGTTGGGTCCCTCCCACAGCTTTGTTCTCTGCACAGGCTATGCACAGCACAGTGATGATGTCACCATTACTTTTACAAGATAACATCTGGGTTTGCAAAGACATTCAGTGCACCCAAAATAGATTTCTATGCTTTGCGGCAATTGAGGAATATATTTAATGAAAGTTTTTGTGCCTGGGGTTCAGCTTTAAAAGAAAACCTATTACTTGATTTCAGGGCTTTTTTTCAGCGGGAACACGGGGGAATACAGTTCCTGGCACCTCCAGCACTGGATATATGTAATAGCATGGGGTGTGGGGTGTGCTGGAGGGTCTATTGATGTTGGCTGCTGGGGGATCTATTGTCACTGGTGGGGATCTGATTTTGTGTGAGGGTCTATTGTTGCTGATGGGAATCTATTGTTGCTGGGGGGTCTTATGTTGCTGGAAGGGATCTATTTTTGAGGGAGAGGTCTATTTTTACTGGCTGCTGGAGGATCTATTGATGCTGGCTGCTGGGAGATCTGTTGTTGCTGCTGGGGGGGTCTAATGTTGCTTGGGTGGATATTTTGTTACTGGGTGTGATATTTTGTTGTGGGTAGTTCACTGTTGCTGCAGGGAATCTATTGTTGTTGGGGTGGAGTCCATTGTTGCTGGGGGAGTCTGTTGTTGTGTGGGGATCTATTGCTGGGATTCTATTGTTGCTGGCTGCAGGGGATCTATTTTACTGCTTTTCTTTTTATCATTAACATGTTTCATACAAATGATTTAGCACCACAAAACGATACTTGGTTCTGTATTCTCTAAAAGGGGCAGTACTGGTAGGTGGGTAGGGGGTGGAATCAAGGGATGGTGGTCAGAGGTGGGTAGGGGGTAGAGACAAGGGGTAACTCAGACGGGGGGAGTTCCTGCACCTATTCTCCGAGAAAAAAAGCCCTGCTTGATTTGCAATTGAAGAGTTATTTGGTTCATTTTTAACACCAAGTCAATGCTAACGTTTTCACAGATCCCTTCATAATAAATGTAGCTCCTTATGTAATTACTCAATAAAGGATAAAATAGAAGTGTCATTTTTACAATGGTCCAGTGAGCCTATGTTCACGGCCCATCATTTTAAACCTAAAATAGAGATTTCTCCCTGCTGGATATTTGAGGCAAACACAGTCAGCATAAAAATATTCCAGCTTACAATTGGCCATAAACTCTTCTCTGGCGTAGAATGCATGAGCTTATTTTAATGAAATCTTATTGCAAAGAAGAATGTCCATATTTATGATTAGCTGTCAACAGCAAACCAGGCCTGCTGGATTGAAATAGTATATACCTTTTGTATCGCTTTCCCCTCCCTTTTAGATTGTACATTATAAGCAAGGCCCTCCAAATATTCTTGTATTGAATTGTTTAGTAAATATACTGTCACCTTTTATTTTCTAAAGTGATGTATATTAATAAATTATTATTATTGTTATTAATAATAATAATAACAACAACAACAACAACAATAATAATAATAATATGGACTTTAGAAGTGGAAGAAAACAACCAACTTTGGTGGAAATCATCCATTTATTAATTCCTAGGTTTTCCAAGAATTACTATTTAAGATGACCCCTTGATACAAGATAACAGTTAATATTTATTAAACCTAATGGAATTCATGTAATAAAACAAAGAACAATATGCTCTATAAAAAAATATCAAGCCATCAACATTTTTCATTGCATATCTGACTGCTTTAACCTCCCTGGCGGTATTCCCGAGTCTGGCTCGGGGTGGATTTTACATACCAAAAGCGGTATCCCCGAGCCAGACTCGGGCTTGCATCGCAGGATCCAGGAAGAGATTACTTACCTTGTCCCCTGGTTCCTGCGATGTCTCCCCGCTGTGATCGGCGAGCCGCTGTGTCTCGCTCGATTCACAGTGCCGAGCTCCGTTCCCTGCGAGCGTTGCGACGCACGGGGACGGAGTTCGGCGGTAAATTCAAAAGTGAAAACACATAGTATAGATACAGCATACTGTAATCTTACAGATTACAGTACTGTATCAAATAACTACACATCCCCTTTGTCCCTAGTGGTCTGCCCAGTGTCCTGCATGCAGTTTTATATATATAAAACTGTTCTTTCTGCCAGGAAACTGGAGATTGTCCATAGCAACCAAAACTGTCTCTTTACATCAAAAGTGGTTTTAGACCAGCTAGAAAAAAGCGATAATAAATTATAATCACTTGCAGAATTGAGCGATAGTGATTTGTGGGGAGATCCGTCATCAAACACTAAAAGTAATAAAAGCTAAAATTCTGCAACTGTGCAAATTTCAGTGTTTTTGATTTGATTACATTATTATATAATTTTTATTATTATTATATTATTATGTGTTTTAATTATTTATAGTTATTTATTATATTATAATTTTTTATTTCATTTTTCAAACTTTATCATACCCGGGATGTCTACTAGATTCTTGTTTGGACAGATTTAAGTGAACTATTCCTAAGAATTACAGGCCTACAATATGAAACGCCATATTTCTGTGCAAAATAATTGTACCGCTTTCAGCACCTAAAATCTGAAATAATCATACCGCCAGGGAGGTTAACTACTTCAAGCTGAATGTGAATGCCATTATTCGCCCTCTCAGAAAAGCATTTTCTAATTTTGATACATAAAGATATCCTAGGTCTGATTTATTAAATGAGTATACACAACTCACTAAGAAAAGTAAATGTTCTATGAATTTAGTAAATAAGGTAAAGTTGAGTTCACATCGCTCAAGCAATCAATTTTAGCAAAAAAACTGTTGTTTTTGCATTTTCCTTGTTTGTGATTGGGTATTCAACACCTAGGTTTAATTTATTTCACTTTGAAGAGTAAACATTTTGTTAAGTGAACATCCTCTACTTCTTTAGTAGATCATTCCAAATATCAATGAGCTTTCACTCTGGAACATTTATAATAGGAGGAAATAGAAATAACATGAAATCTCCTATTTAATGAAATTTATACAAAGAAAAATATGTTAGACTGCTGTTTATGACAACTCTGACTGGAACTGCTAGTTATCTGGCTGTCACGCTGATACAATCGCTACAGTATTTTAAGCCAGTGACCTGGAATACTTTTGCAGATCAGGCAGTTGACTAACTTCACTTGCTGCATACTTGTTCAAGGTTAGTGATTTAGAAATGATTAATGCCAGAGACAGCCAGGCACCTAGCGTTTTACAATAGAGTTCAGCAATGGCAACCTACGTATTTCTCTTCTTTAACTTTTATTATATTATAGTTGACAGTGTTACCATTAATATGAACTGACCAGGTCATATTCCTCTGTAGGGAGGATTAAGTTTGTTCAAATTCAAAATACAGTATTGAGAATGTGAACTCAACGTTACCTTATTTACTAAATTCATTGAGAATGAACTTCAACAATTTTGTCTATTATAATGCACTGTTATCACTGGATTATTGTGCTACTTTCTACAAACACTTTTTTATAACTAGGGAAAAATTTCACTGCAAAATTAATTGCAATTTTTAGAGGAGAATTCCCTTTCTTAATAAATGTGTCCCACATCTATATAAAGTAATATATACACCTTTATAAAAATATATATACTGTTATATCTTAATTTAAAAAGCCAATGCAATTCGATCTTTGCACATAACATGTTTTTAATGTGTCAATATATATATATAGATAGATATATATATATATATATAGATATAAATATTTATATCTATATATAAATATTTATATCTATCTATATATATATATATATATATATATATATATATATATATATAGATATAGATATAGATATAGATATATCTATCTATCTATATATAGTATATATAAAGGGTTGACAGATGTTGTGGGTTTCATGGAGCAATCCTTAACTACTCTAGTAACATTTGTCGATGAAACATCTGCAGATCTGGTAAAAAAAATAAACATTACTGCAAAACAATTCTGAGAACATCTAACACATTTTAAATATTTTGTTTAACATCATAAAATAATTATATTTACTGCAAAAATTCTCATTTTTACTATAATTAGTATTATTGTTTTAGATGTTAATTTATATTCTAAATTTAATTATGAATAGATGTGGCTCCACCATTGAATTATCATTGTTAAATGCATTCAATCCTGACAGCAAATACTCTATCTGAGTGCTATAGCTGTATTCATATGTGTATTGTATCTGATGAGATGGGTAAATAAGCCAAACTTACTGTAAAAAGCTTGGGTCCATTTTTGTTTTTAGCAAAACAAAACAGTTAAAAATAGCAGTACCCCACCGAATGGAAAATTACTTGTCAGAAAATAAACTTTCAATATGTATCCCAAACAAATGGAGTCAGCCCTTTCTGCAGCCCCTGACCATCCATCAAGTGGTGAGGAGACACTTTCATTAATTAGGGCCAGCGAAGGGAAAATATCCAAAACAAATTACAACAAAGCACTATCCTCTGTCCTCCTTGTCACCTATCTCACACCCTGCACTGTACAGTCTGGCCTGGAAAATGGGCTTGTCATTATTTAATTCCCATTAGATTCTGAACACATTTTTTTAAGATATCTCCCAAGTTCCAAAATTAGATGGTATGAAATGTTTGTTTCTAAAGTGTACAAGACTGGGCAATGCAATAGAAGAGGTATATGGTGATATTAACACTGTCCACCATATATTTATATATATAGATATATATAGATATATATCTATATATAAGATTTTAATAATAATGTAATAATGATAAGGTGTGTGTGTGACACTTTACATTAGTAGAGGTTTTGGACACACATGTCCTATTTTTATTGTGTTGAAAAAAAATAAACGTAGATGCAAAAAAATAAATAAGTAAATAAATAAATTGATAAGTTGATAATTAAACAGAAAAAATAAAACAATCATATAAATGTATATAAATAGATAGATAGATAGATAGATAGATAGATAGATAGATAGATAGATAGATAGATAGATAGATAGATAGATAGAATCTTTACTCAACAAATTGAGTGATTATTCACTTCAATTATCCGATTTTGTGAACAAGGAATGTCTGTTCACTTTGAACCCCAACCATGTGCAGATGAAATAAGTAAAGTAATCAGGAATTTGCTTTTCATATTATTGGATAAGTAAAGTAAATATACACTTGATTTATTGAGTAAACATGCTCAACTAAGTAATGAACCCTATTCCTTCTATCCTCCTATCTATCTATCTATCTATCTATCTATCTATCTATCTATCTATCTATCTATCTATCTATCTTTACAGTATCTATCTAGCTATCCAGCTATCTATCAAATGTATACACAATTCTATCTATTTCTAGATATATAAATAAAATTAAAATGATAGATAGATAGATAGATAGATAGATAGATAGATAGATAGATAGATAGATAGATAGATAGATAGATAGATAGATAGATAGATAGAGGTGTGTGTGTACAAAGAGAAATTCAGTCTCACAAACTATCTGTACAGGACTCCCCTGGCAGGAGATATAATATTTGCTCCTTGTTGGTGTCCTATAGACAGGCAGGCTGTATACTGCACACATTTTAATCCAAATGATGCTTCTCATCTGTGACCTTGACAAGCCCATCCTCGGAGCAGAGCCATGAATCGGTCACGGTTCCAGGTCCCGCTTGACCCAAAGCTTTAGGAATCCGATAAGGCTCGCCAGTACTAAGGGAATCTTTTCATAGAAAGTTCTTTTTAATTAGTTTCTTATCGCCGCCTGGGCTGATTAGGACGTGTTGAAAAACATGAATGGTCCACAGCTGTCTGCACACAGGGGGTGGCTGCCCCCATGGCAAGGCAACAACTGGGCACACGTCTAAAGGAGACCTTCCCACCACTTGGCACAAGGGGGGATTGTGCCAACAAGGTAACGCTTTTCCCACGATGCCCAAAGAGAAGAATGGAAGGTTTAACCTTGAGACTCTCCATCCTCACTGTGGACGATGAATCCCAGATATTTGTTAACGGAAATTAGTACAGTGCTGTCTTCAGATACCATGCTGAATCAATTACATTCAATCAATTGTCATATTGCCAAGATATCAACTACACAGATCGAGAGTGATTATTCATAATGTTAGTATCACAATACATATTAATATATATGTATATTTTTTTCAGCTAACATATATATATATATATATATATATATATATATATATATATATATATATATGTTAGCTGAAAAAAATATACATATATATATATATATATATATATATATATACATTAGCTGTTTTACTAAAGGAGCTGAGAATCTGCACACAATTGCATTGTGAACATTCACTTATCCAATCTTGTGCAGATGGAGTAAGTAAACAGGAATTTTATTTTCACAAGATTAGATAAGTGAAATTGTGTACAACTTCTTTGTAAATTAGCTTCAGTACATCTTCATCTGCAATTCTCTTGTGGTGGATATTATTTGCATATCATAAAAGTAAATTGTAGATTGATTATATATAGTAAATTCTCTTAGATAGATGTGTTATATATAATGTGCATTATATATCTTGTGTACATACTGTATTTACACTATATTTAATGTTAGATTTGAGATCAGATCATTTGTTTTGTCCTATACGTCATGCCATTATATTATACTATTTCATACGCTTCTGTATAGCACTTCAAAACATAAAACATAAATAGCATAAAACTACAAAAATATCCCTCCACCACCCCTGCGTGGGTGTATTTTTGCCCTAATGTTACTTTCTTTATTTACAATAAAGCTCTTTTGAAAACTGAAAAAAAAAACTACAAAAATTACTGCTGTTTAACTAAATTTAATCCCAGTAATCCATATTGTAACACCAATGGTTTCTTTCTTCAATCCAGCATTTCAGAAGAAAATTATTTAACACAAAAATGTATTAACAGTTTTTTTTAACAATGTTATTTTTGCTCTTATACCAAATTACCGAATGATAATGGTAATTATTTTGACAACTGTAGAATGAAATTGACCTCATTATGGTTTTTTTTTGTTTGTTTTTATTACAAAGTGTTCTAAAGTTTTTTAGATTTTTTTAATGAACATATTTTATTGTTTTTAAAGATTGATGAATTGTTTTACTTGCTGTTATAAAAAAAAAGTAATCTTAAAACTGACTTTACTATTGCATTTAATTCCTTAATATCTAAAAGAATCAAGAATGTTTCACTGTCAGTGATTACAGCTATTTTTGTAAAATTTATGGTAATAAACTTACGTGCACTAGCAACTTCTATTGTGTGTGGGTAGATAGATAGCATGTTACACATAAAAAAAGCCCCGGATCTACATACTAGGCTATTGAGGATTGAAATAGATTGCAACTAAAAGTAACCCAAAAACAGTAATTTTAAATCAAAATAGAGTTTCTTTACAGGCGTATATGTTAGCATAGTGATGCTGGTAAATAAAGTGAACCTGTATTCATTTTAACCCCCATGCATGTGAAAAAGGGAACTTGCAAAACAGATCAAAACTAACCAGCACGTGATTGCTTTATTATGAACACAGCTTTACCTTATTTACTAAACCCAGTGAAAATACAATTTCCATTGATATATTCGTTTTTGAGGCTGTTCGTTTACAAAGTGAATGTTCATTTGCAAAGTGTATGTTAGTACACTTTAATACAATGAACCTGTGCTCACTTTGAATACTCAGGTGAGACGGGGAATTCAAGAAAAATGCCTCGATAAGAACACCTTGTTTACAAAACTTTGCTAAAATACCATCTCTACTCCTAATTCAGCCTCCATAGGGAGCAGAATGTATATTTGAAAGTTTATCACGTTATAGTGCATGCTTGTTCACTGCTGAAAAGCTAAAGGCTGGTGTATTAATCCATACAATCAGATCCAGCTCACTGAGGACTGATCAATGAGGGATTTGGATCGGTTGCTCCATGCTATACGGTTTATGCATACTGCCTTATAGAATACTACTGCTAGCATATTCATGTGTCAGGTTTAGGACAGGCAGCCACCAGCAAACTCCATTAGTTAGCAGACCAGTCTGTGCGATCACACTGTACGTGTGTGTATTGGGATTATGTAGGAGGTCTGCAGTCAGCAGTAATCCCTTTTCTTATAATCCATCATGCTGCCCTCCTCCCAACCCCCACCTCCCCTCATGTGCACTGTATTACTGTTTCCTCTTGAACTTGAACTTTAAGGGACTCTATAACCCCCCAAAAATCTATCTATCTGTCAATCATCTACATATTTATCATTTATCATGTATCTCCAAAAACTATATATATATATATATATATATATATATATATATATATATATATATATATATATATATATAACTATATACATATCAGATAAATAGCGACCACAAGCAGCCCGAAACCATCATAGGGTAGGATGCAATTTACTATAGCAGTCGAAAATATTCCAACAAGGGGTTCAGCCTGCAAACTCAAACTTGGGAGTGATTTGTGGTAGGAAGAGAACACAATTCACTGTATCCACTAAGCTATGTGAACAGTCTTTGCTCCATTGTAAATCATCCTCATTAGGAACTATTAATAAAAAGAGACACACTCATAACAATCAGATTGTACAATCTGTGTATCATCCCCTTTAGATATACAAATACTTATGCAGTGCAAGTGTCTGCCTTAACAATCCATTCAATTTATAACAAATCATGTTATAGTTGTTATTAGTTCTAAGGAGAATGCATACATTCAGATTGTAAGGTGTATGGGCACTTTATTATGTATATGTCAATGCTTCTCTGCTATATATCTGTGCAGCCTGTTGTTCTTTTAGCAATCTTTGAAAGAGACAAAATGACAGTTATCAGTGGGATTTCTGGACAGGAGATTAGCAATGCTTAGATGCCACCTTAGGAAATATTACCTGTTCTTCTCAAGCGTTTGCAAAAATGTGAATACTATGAATATTGTTACAACCACTATATATAAACCAGTTCATAAATATAATTTTAGGACTCAATGGGGGTTATTTATGAAAGGAAAATCCACTTTGCACTGCAAGTGCACTTGGAAGTGCGGTCGCTGTAGATCCGATGGGGACATGCAAGGAAAATAAAAAACAGCATTTTAGCTTGCACATGATTGGATGATAAAATCAGCAGAGCTTCCACTCATTTCAGATCTACCCCTTAGATTTAGAGCGACTGCACTTCCAAGTGCACTTTCAGTGCAAAGTGGATTTGCCTTTCGTAAATAACCCCCAATGTCCTTACATCTGCCTACAACCTAGTTGATCAAACACATACTTTCCATAATGAAAATATGGCAGAACCACCAAACAAATTATGAAAAATGCATAAAACATATTTCTCATATATTACTATTCATTTCTGTACATTAGTTACTACATATTATC